>NC_057711.1:48721886-48794606 GCF_004010195.1 Chiloscyllium plagiosum
CCTCACCTTATCACCCTCACCTTAACCTCCTTCCACCTATCGCATTTCCAACACCCCTTCCCCAAGTCCTTCCTCCCTACCTTTTATCTTAACCTGTTTGGCACACTTTCCTCATTCCTGAAGAAGGGCTCATGCCTGAAACGTCGATTCTCCTGCTCCTTGGATGCAGCCTGACCTGCTGTGCTTTTCCAGCAACACATTTTCAGCTCTGGATTAATAGTCCACTGATAATACCACTAGACTATACCCTCCTCTATTTGCTTTGTAACTGCAGTGAAGTTGTCACATTTTCAGGGTATTACAACTGGATCTTGATCCAAATGCTGATCATTTTCATTGTAGCAACTCTTACCTTGACAGTTATTATGGTTTCTGTGGACCATATTTGTGGAAGACAGCCTCCTTTATATTGTGAACTTGCTCCGCTGCATCTCTGAACATTTTCTTCAGAACCTGCAGCAAACGTACTGTTTCCAAAACAGGAAGCTGCTCATGGGAGACTGTACTTCAAGCAGAAAATTCTCCTGCTCCTTGGATGCTGCCTGACCTGCTGCGCTTTTCCAGCAACACATTTTCAGCTCTGATCTCCAGCATCTGCAGTCCTCACTTTCTCCTAGAACTTCAAGCAGGTCGAGTGCTTTAACCATTCATTTGTTGGGCATCCTGGAAATTATGACAGCCCATCAAGATGGCTTGTGCTGCAACCTGCCAATTTTCATGTGACTATTGCTACCCTAACTCTCGAATAACTCCTGTTTACCAACACAACCTGTGTTCCTACCAATAAATAATCAAAAACAGTCACTTTTTGCCTGAGAAGTAGACATTAATTTGAAAATAATGGAAAAAAATTGTTCAACTTCTTAATTATCCATGGTCCTAATATTATGTCTTAGATTATAAATGCTAAAAGCTGAGATTGTTTACTCTACTTTAAACTGTGCCAAATAAATCACTGTTCCAGGGACATGCTTTCGTGTCACATTCAGAAATTGATTCACAGCAGCCTTTCTACCTAAAGTCTCAATCTGACTTGTATGATTACACATATTGTGAACTCTAGATGGCTCAGAAATGTATCTTTATTGGTGAAGAGAGGTCGGCAGCTATCCTTAAAATTAATGTGTATTTGGAAGAAGCAATCCTGCTTCTCTCAGCTTCATAATGGCAATGTAGACAACGTTTGCAGTCAAACCCATTCATACAGAATATAAAAGCCTGGAGATTGGATCGTAATGCATTTATTTCACAGTCATAAAACACCTTCCTAATGGTATAATGTAGTTCAGATCATGGAAAGTATACAATTATACACAATTAGGCTTTGTTTATGAGTGGCTGCCTCTGTTTGGTCATTCACAAACAAATCTTGACAAAGGGGGTTTGAAGCAGATATTGAACACATTTGATCTACATTTGAATCTATCCTGCACACCTATACTGGAGCCTTTACCAGATCTGATGTGTGGTGGTCATGTGCTGTTGAACTATCTGTGCTGTATTGGAGAGATTCACAACCACTCCCACTTCTTTCCTGCTGGTATTAGTGTAAGTTACTGATGTCAATTGATGTGGGCGGCATAGTGGCACAGTGGTTAGCACTGCTGCCTCACAGTGCCATTCTCCCCATGTCTGTGTGGGCACCCTCCAGGTGCTCCGGTTTCCTCCCACAGTCCAAAAATGTGTAGGTTAGGTGAATTGCCCATGTTAAATTGCCCGTGGTGTTAAGTGAAGGGGTAAATGAATGGATCTGGGTGGGTTGCCCTTCGGAGGGTCGGTGTGGAATGTTTGGGCTGAAGGGCCTATTTCCACACTGTAAGTAATCTAATCTAAATCAATTGGGATAGGGCATACACACAACAGTAAAGGATTATTGCATTGTACCTAATAGCTGGTTGCATCTGAGATGTACACTAGTCTCTTGAGATATCAGACTCAACTTAAGAATAAGCACACATTATTATTAGTTGCATTAACTTAACACTGGACCGACAATTATGAAAGACCCTGCACAACACACAGGTATGGTCTGGTTTGCTTCTCCATCAACCCTTTATCTCCAGATGTCAGTTAACTCTTTCAGGGACTAATTGCTTTGTACTACAGCAACTTGTATACTTTCCATGATCTGAACTACATTATACCATTAGGAAGGTATTTTATGACTGTGAAATATATGCATTACGATCTATTATATTCTGTATGAATGGGTTTGACTGCAAACTTTGTCTACCTAAACATATGGAAATGACTGAAATTGGAGACAGTAAATAACTTGATGTGAAAACCTTCCTTTTTTGCTATTTTTCTTTAATTTTAAGTCCTGTTACATTTCAAACATAATTTTAGTGAATTGCAAAATGTAACACAGCTCCCATAAACCTTTATTAAATCACAAGTATGACTTTACAGTGGTTTTTGTAAATTTTGGAACATCTCTGAACAGGTTGATTAGAAAAATAGAGAGGAGTAATGGAAATATACTGTAGGTCATGTCAGAAAGTGTATCGTGAAAGTGACCCAAATGCTTTTGAAAAATAAATCAAGATTCATCTATCTTCATGTCCTTAAAGATTTACGGTGTCTTACACAAATTGATTAACTTTTGTAATTTAACTTTTTTCAGGTGGTTTGCACTTTTCCAAAACCTAATTACCATGACAAAGTAATGGAGAGAGAAAAAAAAGCACTGCTAGAAACCTGAAACAAAAGTCAAAAACTGTGCACTTTCTCAGCAGAACAATTGTGCATGATAAATTGACATTTCAGATACAACATCCCTCCTCTAAGTATGAAACAACGATCAGTCAAAACGTTTTTTTGAAGGTGTTGGCTGAGGGAGGAACGTTAACCAGGATTTCTTGGTGTTTTTGAAAATAGGCCATAAGATAATTTGTGACCAACTGAACAGATGGACAGGTCCTAGTTTAATTTTTTAACAAAAGGTATTGGAGTACTCCCTTGGTTCTCAACTGGAATGTTGGCTTAGATTCTTAACCCTGCAGTGGGGCTCAAGCTATGGCCTTCTGATTCCCAGATATGCTTACAGTTATGGTTTCTTCCAAATCAAAGTCTTTTAGACATTGAACTATTTCTACTTCTGAATTTAACACATTAAATGATGATTTAGGTAAGACAACCTCCAGACCTAAGTATTCCAACGCATTTGTTCATCCCCTATTCTCCACATTTCATAATCATTAGTTCAGTATTGGCTGCTGCGCTTTCAAAAGCTGAGCTCCAACATCCTGTTGAAACATCATTTAAAGGAATGATCCTCCTTAAAATACATCTCTTCACTCGCTTTTGGTCAACATTCAAAATATCTCCCTTTACGGCTTGAGATCCTTTAATTCCCTCATGGCTTGATAAAGCATTGTGGAGTTTTTGTCTTTGGTAAAACACCTATTATATATTGTTGTTGATATGATGAAGAAAAATAGAAGATTTAAGAGATGGAGAAATGAAAGCACTACTGATTGTGTTATGTCTCACTAGAGTCATGGTTATGAAGTCACACTGCACCCAGAGTTATGGCAAAGGTTAAATATTTTAAGAAAGCATGTAGAATTTGCTAATTTAGTACCTTTTAGGTCCAAGTTGACATAAATTCAGACTCTGTTTCTGCACTTAACAAGAACGACTATTCATTACAAATAAATAAATTCTAGATGCAGATAAACAATTGTGATCTGTTCACATTAATCTACTGGTTAGAAATCTAACACCACATAAACTATTCCCTGCACACACAGATGGGAAAAAAAGAAAGCATGGTTGTTGTGGGTGGAGGGAAAGTCTTGGAAGGCTGTTCAGTGGTTCCTGTTCATAGAGTTCATTGATATGGCCCTTCTGGTATGTTAGGAGAAATGGCTCCTTGACTTTCTTTCTCCAGATACTTTCACTTGCTCTGGTTAGGAGCCACACCTTATCAACTCCTGAGGGAAGAATAAACTGGCTTTCTTCAGTCTTAAAATGTTTTTTTATTGCAGAGAAAAGAGACATCTCTTGCCCATGTAGAGATCTGATGGCTTCTCCCAAATATTCAGACCCCAAGATGTTCATCTACCTGGGAGCCCCTTCTATGCTTCCTTCCTTTCAACTTAAAATTATACCCTGTAGTTAGTGACACTACAAGAGAACAGCTGCTTTCTCTATACCCTGTCCATACCCTCATCATATTATTGACATCAATAAGGTCCTCTTTCACCATTTTCTGCTTTAAAGAAAACAACCTGGTTTATCCATTCCCTTGAGATTGCTAAAATGTTCCATCTCAGGCAACATATCTGGTGAATATCCTCTGCACATCTTCCAGTGCATTCACATTCTTTCTACAGTGTGTTGACCAGAGCTGCACACAGTACTCAGCTGTGGCCTAACCAAAGTCCTGTACAGCTCCAACATAATCTCCTTGCTCTTATAATCTATGCCACAGCTGACAAAGGCAAGTGGCTGGAAACGTTGTTAACTACCATATTACCCTGTCCTGCTGCCTTCAGCTTCCCTTGTTCCTGTTTCCAAATTGCATTGCCTCACACTTTCCAAGGTTAAATTCCATCTCCACTCAACTGCTTATCTAACCAATTTGTTTATATCATCTTATAACCTAAGACCCCCTTCCTAGTGTCACACAACAGCCAAATTTTGTGTCATCTGTAAACCTACTGATCATTCCACTCCCAACCCCCTGTATTCTCTTCTATATTGTTTATATATATCACAAATAATAAGATACCTCCCACTTATCCTTGCAGTGAAGCACTGGAGACCAGCTTCCAATCACACAAATGGCCACTTTCTGTTTCCTACCATGAAGCTAATTTAGATCCAATGTCCCAGACAACACCATCGCCATCACTGAGGATCCTTTGTTCCAGTGGTAGACAGTGGTATGCAGTCACGAGGGTGTTGTGCTGTTTGTCCCCAATATTGACTCCAGATTTCATGCAGTTTCATGTCATCAGGTCAAACCTCCTGCTGATTACCATGCACTGCCACCCAATTAGCTGAAGAATCAGTACTCCTCCATGTCAGTACTCTTCCATGTTGAGCACCACATGGAGGAAAACTGAAGGTGGAAAATGTGCTGAATGTACTCTTGGTGAGGGATCCAATGTCCATCACCTTGAATGGCTTGGCAGCATCATGATTAACCAAGCTACCCAAATCCTAAAGGACGTAACCGCTAGACTGGGTCGCAGCCAATGGCGAGTGAACCGTCAAGAAGGAATAACTTACTTGATTTTGTCCTCCCAAATCTATCTGTCACAGATATATCTGTCCATTTTCACATTGAGGACACCCTTTACCTTGTTGTGTGGCACTGCCACTGTCCTAAATTGGATAGAATTGAAAAAAAATCAAGCAACTCCAAACTAAGCATCCACAAGTCCCTATGGGCTATCAGCAGTGGGAGAGTCATGTTCGACCACATTGTACTTCAGGACCCATATATCACTCACTCTATCATTACTATCATTGCTATTGAGGAATTGACCCTGGTTCAATGAGGAGTGCAGGAGGGTATGCCAGAAATAGTATTAGGCATAGCTAAAAATAAGAGTCAACTTGTGGAAATTGTAACAATGCGAATCAGGGAAAATCATTAGCTGGAGTCCTACAAGGCATAGCAAAAGATGATTGGGGTTGTTGGGGCTGAATCGTCACTGCACCAAGATATCTCTGCAGGAGGTTCCTCAGGGTAATGTTCTAGGCCCATTCATCTCCAGCTGCTTCATCAATAACTCTTCCTCCACCATAAGGTCAGAAATGCAGATGTTTGCTGGTGATTTACAATGTTCAGCACCACCCACGAATGCTGAGATTCTAAAGTAGCTCACCTAGATTTGAGGTGATAATTCATGAGTAACATTGCCAGGCACTTGTATGGTGTGAATGACCATCTCCAACAAGAGAGAATCGAACTGTCTGCCCGTGTCAGCCAATTGCATTACCATTGTTGAACTCCTCATTATCAACTATCACCATTGATCAGAAACTTGCCTGCCATATTAAATACTTCGGCCACAAAAGCAGGTCAGAGGCTAAGAATGCTGCAGCAAGTAACTGGTGTTGCAATTCCCCAGAGTCTGTCCAACATCTCAAAGGTACAGGTTTAGCAGTGTGATGAAATAGTTTCCACTTTTCTGGATGAGTGCAGCCCCAACAACAGATGAAAGAACATTGATACCATTAAGAACTCTTACTGGCACCTCAACCACCATCTTCAACATTAACTCCCTCTACTACCAACCCAGAGTAGCAGCAGTGTCTACCATCTACAAGCTATCCTTCAGCAACTCCCAATGACTCATTCAACAGCACCTTCCAAACCTGTGACGTCTATCTGGAAGGACAAGGCAGTAATAAATACCACCACTAACAAGGCCCCCTCCAAGCCTCACATCATCTTTGGAACTATATCAACATTCCTGTACTGTCTGTGGCTCAAAATTCTGGATCACCCTCCCTAACAGCATCTTGGAAATCCCTATACTACATGGATTGCAGTGGTTCAGGAAGATATCTCACTGCCACTTTCCTGAGAGGATTTCGGGATATTCAGTAAACAGTGGCCTAACCAATGTTGACCAAATCCTGTGAATAAAATTGTAAAAATCACCAGATATATCCAAGAAGTAGAGAGCATTAAGAGATAAGTTGAGAAGACTAAAGAGATAGAAAAGTCTGGATATTCAGAATTCAAAACATGAAGGTCAAGCAAGGTGGTAAAGCCAACAGTGAAGGAAACTAATAAATTGCACAAAAGTCGTGGAAAAGTAAAAGCATTCAGGAAGGAAAATTGAAACAGTTGAAAACATATTGCATTGCAGGTGAAATTAAATAAGTGCTGAAAAAATAAAACATAAGTAAACAAACACATACAATAAAGGACGTAAAATGTGGTAATATGTTATCATATATTAGTGAAAAAAGATTACAGTATAAAGCTATTGAGACAAGGTTAACTGATTTAACAGAGACACTCTGCTATGGCTTGGCTTAAATCCAAGTTGCTATTGCATTAACAGGAAAGAGTGGATACTGATTCTGTATTGAAATTATAACTGTAGATTTAAAAAAGCAGGCCAAAAATTGTGGAGGAGACAAAGATTAATTATCTCTGTGCATACACAGTAATGTTTGCATTACAAACAAATTATATTTGCTTGTATTTAAACAGTGCATAAATCTGACACATGCAGATGAGTAAGCTGCAACGCCTGTTCAGGATGAGTGAGCACACTTGTTTGAATGTCATATTTATCCCTGTACTTTGTCAGAAAATTAACTTCTTTGGAGTTTGTACTTGAGATGAGCATATGGTTGCTGATCTCAGGAGATGACAGCCTATCCAAGCGATAGCTCCATGCGGCTCCAGCAGTCCTCCGTTGGCAGATGCTTTGGGCTTTTCTGCGATTAAGCAGAGATCATCACTGTTTTCTTTGAGCACTGCTGTGCCTTGTACTCTGAAGTGTTTTGTTAATCACTGTCTGCCTTCGACAGAAGCTGCCAAAGCTCTCATTAAGTTTGAATTCTGAACTGTCATGCTCGGATGACGGAATTTCATCCCTTTTCTGCATGACTGGGATTTATCATGGAAAGATGCCAGTTAGAAAATCCTGACACTAACATTTATTTGTTTTTGCACTTCACTAGCAAAAAAAAGAATTTTTGGTGTTAATTGTAAAAATTATCTATTTGTCCATAAATGCCTAATGTTTTTCAATCCTAAAGTCAAACCAATCCTGAGGCAAGTTCATATTAACAGAATTCTGCACATCTGCCTATTTTGATACTGTATACAGCATTTCTAATTTCTATGTGATGTTTATTTATTAGTGCTCTACTTTTTAATAAGTACTCTACTCTTTTTAGACAAAGCATGTGTAAGAAGCACCTTCTAGGTGAAACCAACTGAGCTATTTAAACAGTTGATTTTCCTCACATGCGTCTGCATTCCCGCATGTTACCTGTTCTCTCATTAGTGACCAGATCCATAGGTGCAGAATGTCATTTCCCTCCTAGCATTTCTGCCTATCATGTGGGGAAACAAAAGCTTTTTTTTGTTGAAATAGGATACAGGGATACAGGAGCAGGCAGTAAGAATGACTGCTCTGTTTCTACATGTCTTATATCAATAGAATAATTCAGGTTGTTGCTGTTAATAATAAATCATGGTAATTTGTGGGTCACAGGACAAAGTGATGTCAAAGAAACCGAGAAGATGGCTAGATCAAGTGTTGGTAGAAAACATTAACCTTTCAATTCCAGATAACAAGTGACTGAATGGGTCTGTTGACAGCTGTGTCTGTATTTGCTTGCAGTTTTTCAGTAGATCTTTTCATGCTGGATTGTCTGAGCCTACTGTTAGTCAGTTCCTGTCTGTGGTAGGTATTCAAGGGTGGCCACATCTGTAGCACTTTGCAGGCTTATATAGAAGTATGTTTTCAATATTAGCTTTAAAATTCTACTAATGTATATTAAAGTTATGGTAAGTAATGCTATCAGTCACACATTAAAGTAGTTTTTAAACAAGTATTATTGATAAGTAGTAGACTGCCATTTATACTAACAAGGAATGTTAGTTTCCTAAGCTTCATTTATTAAATCAAGGCAATTAACAAGAAGCAAAGTAAATATTCAACACTAAGGTGAAAATTGGCCAAACTCCTTGACAAGTCATATAATTCTGCAGTGAAATTGAATTACTTTCGTGTCTACAAGCTGTTGAGCCTGTGAAGCTTTGTTTGTTTTCTGTAGAACCTGCACCTGGTGGTTTAGACTGAGGAAGTAAGTTGATCTGTTCCATGGGAACAGAGTAAAACAAAACAAGGGATTTAGAAAAGCATGAATGCAATCTTGCTTGGTATCATTGGTCTGTTGAAGTTATACAAAACAATTTGCTCCACTGACAAGTTTTGGTGTCAAATTAAAAATTACCTCAGCAGAGAGTGAGATATTTTAAAAGGTGGTCTAGTAAAATTCAGAATGGAAACAATACATTGAAATTCAAAACACAATAGTAATTCTGAAACTACAAATATACACTTGTAAACATATAAACTAATTAAAATGCACCTTTGTAAATACAGGTAATAAAATTTATGTTGGCAAAAAAGCATGTTGACGTTTAATATGAATATTGGAAATGTAGAGATTACTTTTTGAAATGAGCTGAAAACTCAATTAAGTATTTTAATAATGTTGAAGCAAATGGATACTGTATCTATTTTTAAAAATGTTAGGAATTGTGCCAGAATGATACCTCATCACTGGTATTATTCCAGTAAATCTCTTCTGCACCCTCTCCAAGGTCCTGACATCCTTCAGAATGTGTGGTGACCTGAATTGGACACAATACACCAAGTGAGGTTCCATTTTTAAAGGTTTTGCATGAGTTCTTTGCTTCGGGTCTTCATGTCACTCAGTAGATATTACTTGAAGAAATAGTATGCCGAACTTCATTTAATTAATGTTCTGTATCCTTGGTTCTGGGTAAAAGTTTTTTTTTTAACTTGTTTGTTGACTTCTCAATGCATTGTGAAGAAGCAAGACCAAATGTAGTGTACAGGTGAGGTTGGAAGCCAAGGTGTAATTGGACCTGGGTGCATGTAAATAGTTCCGGGCCCATTTTCTAAAAATCTATGTACCGTTTCTCTTTTGATTTTATAAATTTCTAACTCCACATTTAGAATGGGAATTGCTGATGGGAGTTTGAAATGCTTGTGACAATTTTTTTTAAAGTTAGTCTGAAAATTTGATACATGTTAACATTTGGAAAACTTAAAGAATTCATCTTGTTATAGTGTAATGAACTCTGTTATTGAAGACTCAGTTCTCGTTCGCAGTAATGTTAAAAATTAACAACTTTGAGCAAAAACTATTTTATCCAACAATTTGATATATCATGGGGAATTTTTGTAAGATCAATTCTTATGTTACAGTATTGCAAACATATTCTCTTTGAATGTATCTCGTGGTGTTATGACATAAATCCTCCCTTTATCTCCAGTGTCATTTACAGTGGTGGGGAGGGAAGTACAGAAATAGCCTTCTGCAGCTATACCACTTTTTTGACTCAGCTCAATAATTGTCTGAAGAGAGATAGAATTAGTTAGCTCAGTTTTAACTGAGTCAAACTGTCTGTTAAAACATTGGGGATTGGCCAGACTGCTTATAGATGAAAATGACAGTAAGTATAGTAAATGTTCCACAGTTTAATTGGATTACACATTTATCTTGGATGCAGGTTCTATATTGGTACTAACCATAAGCTATGAAAGGAATTAATTTGTTTTTATATTTATCATAAAACCTCACAATTCTGTGATATGAAGAATCACTAAATATATATTAAATTGTATTTTATGGTATGCTACCATTTTTAGAAATATTTATTTTTAATAAGCAGAATTGACCTCTAATTTTCTAAACAAATGAGCTAATCAAGTAGATTTATTAAAAATGTCTGACGTGGTGTTTTTTAAAAAAAGTTCTGATGTTTTATTTGTTTATTTTTGATGTAATTAGTTCAGATTAAATTGCATGTTAGAGCTGCCAGAGGTAGCGCAATTGTAACACACATCTTCAAGCTGACTAGCTGAATTGATAACGTTTATAATGGGATTGACTATTAGCACTGTTAGCTAGTTGAAATATAGTTTGTTGAAATCCAGCAACTGTGGTATGCTTGAATTAGATAAATGTTCAAATGTTCAACTCTGGAGTGTGGAAAGCAACAATTACGATAACAAACCTTAGAATATTGCTTACAAAACTTGGATATATAAAAAAAAAACAGACTAATAAATACGAAAATGGAGACAGAAGGTTGAAGTTTACCAGGAAATGGCTAAATGTCAATTTTGGTGGGTTTCACGGAAGGTATCTCCATGGGAGCCCTTTCAAGATTTCTCACAATATTTTCCAAAACTTGCCTCATCACCCTTATACCACACCTCTATGATGCACTGTTCGTTTTATCTTTCTCATCAGAGTCAGAAATACTCTCAGATTCCTGGTGCTGGCATCATTTCTAAAGCCCAGTTGTGCACCAGATCCAGCACTGACAGCCAGGATATGCCTTTCACTGTTCATTTATTGGGAGTAGAAATGAAAGAGCAATCCTTCTCAGAGCACATAAGTGGCATAATTGGCATTTAATTGTAAATACAAGTGCACATTCATAAATCTAATGTTTAACAATTGAAGCATGCAGGTTGCTCATCTTTAGTGTCATCCCATCTCAGAACCCTTTCTATCAAAGTGCTCGTCTTTCCCCACTGCCCATATAGCCTAACATCTTCTCATTATTTAATGTGGGTGCATCATAGACTGGAAAACCTTCGCTTTATTCTGGCATCAGAAAAGCAAAGAATAAAACAATCAAAACTGCATTTGATTCTGGGAACAGACTGGCACTGCTTGCCTTTTGAGCAACAACAAGTTTGCAGTCAGTGAATGATTACTGCACCCAGCTCACATCTGTTGTAACAGGTTGTCACTTAAGTCATGTGTGGCTTGTTGCACCTGATGCTACATCATTCTATCATACTAAAAGTGATGTTTCTCCTCTCAACGTCCTCCTCCTCCTCCTCGGAAGACAGCTGCTACTCTCCCAGCTCTTTGGGGTCCATCACATCCTTTTTTGGCCTGCTCCAGTTGTACAGAGCACTGCATTGTGGGATTATCTGTCAAACCCTGTCTGGACTATGTTGCAGGGCCTCCTGTAACTGAACTGAGTGTTGGAATCTCATGTTCAGCAGGCCAATCATATGCCTCATGATGGTTCTGATCAGATAATGTGCTGCATTATATCTACTCTCAGCTTCGGTCAGTGGGTTGTGCAATAAAGTCATCATTATCCAGTCTTGGGTTGAAAAGCAGCAAGTATCATTTGTGCTACACAAATGCCAGTCAAAATTATCTCCAATAAGATAATCTAACCATCATCCTGTGACACTTGATGGTGTTGCCATCACTGAATCCTCTACTATCAACATCCTGGGGGTTACTTTTGACCAGAAAGTGAACTGGGTTGGTTATACACCTACATTGGTTACAAGAGCAGTTCAGAGACTAGGAATATTGAGGTGACTAACTCACCACCTCACTCCCCAAAGCCTGTCCACCATCTACAAGCCACAAGTCAGGATTATAATGGAATACTCCTCACTTGCCTGGATGAGTGCTGCTTCAACAACATTAAAAAAACTGAACGCAACCCAGGACAAAGCAGATCACTTGATTGGCAGCACATCCACAAACATTCAGTCACTCCACCTGACATTTAGTAGCAGCAATTTTGTACTATCTACAAGATACAATGCAGAAATTTGCTAAAGACCTTTAAACAGTGCCTTTCAAACACATGGCCAATTCCATCCAGAAGGACAAGCAGATGCAGAGGAACACACCACCTGCATTTCCCCTCCAAGCCAATCATTATCCTGACTTGAAAAGACATTGCTCTTCCCTCACTTCTATTGGGTCAAATCCCTGCAGCTCCCTCCCTCCCAAATGGCATTGTGGGTTCATGTTCAGCTGCATAGTTCAAGAAGGCAGCTCATCACCACCTTCTCAAGGGCAATTTGTGACAGACAATAAATGCTGGCCCAGCCAGAGATGCCCATGTCCTATGAATAAATGTTGTAAAAAGTCCTAATCGCAGAAGGTAGCACTTGTCTCCTAGTCATCAATTTAATAATAAGGCACCTGGCTCTTGATGGTTTGATCCACAGTCGGACATGGATGACTGACATGGTGGGGCATGGAATGGCTACACATGGATCTTTGACATAGGATCCTTATTCTGGCGAATGCAGTAAAAACCATTTTGTGAAAAAAAAGTGGGAGATTGCAAGTACTGTATGATTGCTGATACCATGTTACTCCATCCATATTATTAAAGAAAGGCAGTGTTGCATTTCAGGGTGTGTGATGAATACTGACAAAGCTGAAGGTGAAAGGAAATCAGATTTGCTTCTTTTTAGCAGTATGTGAGATCTTGGATTGTCTTTGTCAATAGTGGCCCACAGATGCCACTGATAAAGTCACCTTTGATCACTTCTGCTTCACAGAATACTATCTTCAATCTGATTGCTTGTGGTCAGGATATGGATCTCATGCAGTTGGACAATGTATACACTTTAAATACAAGATAATATGATCACAGATGATTTGCACTGGTACTGTGCTCAGGCAAAAGAAAAAACACTTCTATCACCGTCTGCACACCTACAAATTATATGAGTATAATGCAATTGAGTTATAAAAATAGGCGAGATATGCTAGGACATTTTTCACAGGAGCATAAGAGTTTAAGGGGTGACCTAAAAAAGCTTTATAAAGTGGTGAGGTGCATGGATAAGGTGAATAACAAATGTCTTTTCCCTAGGGTGGGAGGGTTCAAAATTAGAGGGCATATTTTTAAGGTGAGAAGAGAAAGTTCTAAAAAGGATATGTGCAGCAAGTTTTTTACTCAGATAGTGGTCCGTGCATGGAATGAACTGCCAGAGAATAGTGTAACCATTGTGCTGTGCTTTCCACTTGTCGAGGGAGGAGTCAGGGAGGGGGGGGGAGCGGGGGATAGGGAGGGGACTTGGATGAGGAGAGGGAAGGGAGTCCTCGGTAACAACTACCGATTCAGGGACCTGCTGATTCAGAAAGATATACTGTTTTGGTTATAGTTGGGGGAGACGATTGCGTGGGGATAAAACAATGAGTGTCGATTCCATGGCACCATATGTGGGTTTGCTGCACAAGGGTGGAGGAAGAAGTATGGCAGGGCTATTATGGCAGGGATTTGATTATAAGGGGAGCAGACAGAAATTTCTGCAGCCTCAAAAGTGACTCTATGATGGTGTGTTGCATCCCTGATTCCAGTATCAGGAAAATCACTGATCAGCTGCACAGCATTCAAGAGGGAAGAGCAAATAGACAGAAATTGTGGATCAGATTGATACCAATGACAGTTGAAAAAGGGATGAGGTCCTGCAAACAGAATTTAGGCAGTTAGGAAATAGATTAAAGAACACGATCCAAAAGGGAGTAATCTCTGGATTACATTCGTTGGCACCTTCCAGTGAGATTAGGAATAGGAGATCAGTGCACATGAATGCATGGCTGGAGAGCTGGGGCAGGAGGGAGGGCTTTCCGTTTCTGGGGCACTGGAACCATTTCAGGGGCAGTGGGACTTGTGAATGACAGACAGGTTGAACTGGAATGGGTCCAACATCCTAGCAGGGAAGTTTGCTCATGCTGTTGGGGAAGATTTAAACTAACTTGACAGGGGAATTGGATCTTGAGAGAAGGTCCAGAAGGGTGAGAAAAACAGGCAAATTTAGAAGAACAGCAAAGGAGTCAGGAAGGCATAGAAATTATAGGTTAGTTAAGGCAAAAGGGAGGTTGGCAAGGTTGGATAGCAATTGTTTTAATGGAAGTAATCTGATGAATAATGAAGGTATGATTTAATTGCAGTCACTGAGACATAGTTGAGAGAGGGGCAGGATTGGCAATTCAGTTTTCCAGGATATAGGGTCTTCATATAAGACAGGGAAGGAGGTAAAACAGGAGGGGTTGTTTCAATATTGATTATGGAATTAGTTACAGAAATAAGGATGGATTGCATCTTAAATTAAGCCATTTGGATAGACTTTAACCAAAGAGGATCATTTACATTTCTGGAAGTGTACTGTGGGCCCCTAACAGTGTGGAGAAAAAGAAAAACAGATATGCTGACAAATTTCAGAGAAGTGATAATAGGGGATTTCAACTTCCCCAATGGGATAGTCCCGTTGTGCAATGTTCAGAGGAAGCAGAATTCCTAAAATGCATCTGGAAGGGTTTTTAAACCAGAACATAGAATGCTCTGCAAGAGAAGGTGTCTTCCTGGATTTAATTTTAGGTCACAAAGCTGGGCAAATGGTTGAAATATTAATGGGGCAGCATTTTAAGACAGTGATCATAACTCCGTTAGAGTCAAGATTGTTGTGGAAAAGGACAAGGATGGACCTGAAATTGAAATTCTCCACTGAGGGAAGGCCACTTCCAATAAAATCATGTACGATTTAACCAGAGTGGATTGGAAACAGATTCTTATTGGTAAATCTATCTTAGGGCAGTGGGATGTGCTTGATGAAGGAAGTACAGGGAGTACTGGGCCAACATGTTCCAATAAAGACAAAAGATGAGATCAGCAAATCCCGTGAACCCTGGATATCAAGAATTACAGGATTAGATAAAAAGAAAAAGGGAAGTTTAATTCAGATACCTAGCACTCAAAACAACAGACGCCTGAGAGAAATACAGAACGTTCAAGGGGAAACTTAAAAAGGAAATTAGGAGAGTAAAAAAGGAGCGTGAAAGAATAATGGCAGGCAAAATAAAGGAAAGAGTAATGAGGGAAAGAGTAGATCCCATTAAGAACCACAATGGTAATGTGTGCATGGTGCCAGAGGACATTGATAAGGTTCCAAATGAATGTTTTGAGATGGGATTAACTAGTGAGAGGAACAATGTGGGTACAGAAATCAGGAAGAAGGACTATGACATACTTAAATAGATTGGTATAGACAGGAGTTTCTGAGTGGTCAGGAGACCTTCAAAGTAAATGAGAGTTCAGGGTGGGATGAAATGTAACCCAGGCAGTTGGGTAAAGCAAGGGAGGAAGTAGCAGGGGGATCTGGCAATAAATTTCAATTCCTCCCTGGCCCCAGGAGAGATGGTGGAAACTGGATGACATTCAATATTGTATGGTTATTCAAGAAGGGACCAAGAAATAAACCAGGAAACTACAGGCCAGACAGTCTAACCTCAGTGGTGGGGATACTATTGGAAGCAATTCTGAGGGACAGAATTAATCCAGACTTGAAGAAGCAGGTATTATTCAAGAGCAGTCAGCATAATTTTGTTAAGGAAAGGTTATGTTTGACCAACTTGATTGAATGTTTCAAAGTGGTAACCAGGTGTGTCGATGATGTAAATTTGACATAGTCTACTTGGACTTCAGCAGGGCTTCTGCGTGGAAGGCTGTTAACAAAAATAACAGCCCATGGGATCCAACAAAATTTCACTAATTGGCTGAGTGACAGGAAACAGAGGATAATGGTTGAAGGATGTTTTTGTGACTAAAGACCTGTGTCCAGTGGTAGTCCGCACAGATCAGTATCAGGGCCTGAGCTGTTTGTGGTTTTTATCAATAATTTAGACTTGAATATAGGAGGACTGATCAGTAAGTTCATGGATTATATGAAAATTGGTTAGGTGGTAAAAAGGATAGCCTTGAAAAACAGGAGGATATAGACAGCCAAGTTAGGTGGGCTGATTCAGTGACAAATGGAATTCAATTTGGATAGGTATGTAGTGATGTACTTGGACAGAATTAACAAGGTAAGGGAATACTTGATGAATTCTCAGGTCCTTGGAGACACCATAATCAGAGGAACCTTGTTGTGCATGTCCACCAGTCCTTTAAAGTAGCAGGACACATAGATGAAGTGGTTCAGAAGGCATATGGTATACTTTAATAGCTAACACATTGAATTTAAGAGCAGGGAGGTTATGCTGGAAACTGTACAAAAAAATTGTTTAGACCACAGCTAGAGTATTGTGTGCAGTTCTCGAATCCACATTATAGGAAGGATATGATTGCACTGGGGAGGGTGAAGAGGAGATTTACCAGGATGTTGCATGGGCTGAAGAGTTTCAATTATGGAAAGAGTGATTGGACAGATTCAGAGCAGAGGAGCTTGGGGGGGAACATGGTTGAGATGTATAAAATGATGAAGAGCATAGACAGAGTAGATAGAAGGAAACGTTTCCTCTTGGGGGAGGTATCAATGAGCAGATCAATGACCAGGGATATAGATTGAAGGGAAGAGGCAGGAGGTTTAGAGGGGATGTGAGGAAAACGTTTTCATCCCGGGGGTGGTGGGAATCTGCTTGTAAGCATGGTTGAGGCAGGAAATCTCATAACTTTTAAGAGGCTTTCAATGTCCAGTTGTAACATCAAGGACTACAGAGTTATGGGATGAGAATAGTTAAGTCATTATTTTTCACCGATGTAGACTGGATGGGCCAAAGGATACTTTTCTGTGCTGTAAACCTCTAAGACTGAGCATGGTGCATACATCCCTTTGACTGATCACTGCTGACAACCAGGACAAGCTTCTCGGCTTTGTGCCTGCAATAAAGAGCAAGGCAAGACAGATGTACCGTGGTTCTTTAAGCTCTAGCTGAAGTGACAAAGTGAAAAAAAGGCAAAGCAAGGCCGAGATGTTGTGCACATTGAATTTGATGCAAAATGTGTAATGCATTCAGTCAGCAAGCGTGGAACTCTGAGACCATCCTTGCCCAATGCATTAGGTGGATGAGTGTTTCTGCAGTTAGTGTCCTTGCAGCAACACCACAATGATAGGTGTTGTGTGCTCCACGATGCAGATTGAAGTGCAAAACCATATTGTAAATGGTTCGGATATGTGCCATGTGGATGTTGTGAGGCTGGTATATGTCTGATGCCAATGCCCGTGAATGAATACTACAGATAGTTGCTGCCCATTAAGTGTGCCCTGTGATATTAATAATTACTGTTCAAGATGGAAGACCAAAGGAGCAAGGAGCAAGCTGGAGTTGTTAGTTACCACACTGACTTTCATGTTGGGACTTGTTGTCATTTAGTCTTTATCCAGCGGTTGGGAGCATGGGACAGCACACATCAATGAGCTGCAATTAGGAATTATTCATAAGCAAATGGACCTCTTGCCACTCACTAGTAAGATTCTCATCTCAATGTTCAAAAAATGATTGGAGAGTCAGAACTTTTTTTGGCATTGAGAACTTCATTTCTGCTTTCTCAACTGATTCACCAATACCCACGCTGTTCCATGGCTGGGAAGACTTCACCCATTATTTCATGTGTAAGCTCCAAAGTATTAGGAGTGGGCGGAGGCAATTTAGCCCCTTGAGCCTGCTCTGCATTTAACATGATAATGCCTGAACTCATCTCAGCCTCAACTCCACTTTCCTGCTCATTGACCATAATGCTTCAAGCCATTAATGATTAAAAATCTGTCTACCTCCTCCTTAAATTTACTTAACATCCCAGCATCCAACACACTTTGGGATAGTAAAATTCACAAATACACCACCTTTTGCAAGAAGTAATTTCCCCTCTTCTGTTTTAAATCTACTACCCTTATCTAAAAATATGGCCTATCATTCGAGAATGCCCCACATGTGGTAATATCCTCACTTGGTCTACTTTGTCAATCCCCCATAGCATCTTGTATACCTCAAGTAGACCTCCTCTCACTTTAGTAAACTCCAGTGTGTATCAGGCTAAACTGCTCAATCTTGTTTCATAAATTGAATCCTTCACCTCTGGAATCAATCGATTGGACCTCATCTATACTGTCTCCAATGCAACTACATCCTTCCTCAAGTAAAGAGACTAAAATTGTATGTTATCCTCCAGGTGTTGTCTCACTAATTCCTTGTACAATTATAGCCACCTTTCTAGTTAATCACAGACACTGAATCTGTCCTTTGGAATTATTCTTTCTCATTAGAATGTATCAATTCAGAATATCTTGAAATATATCCTTAAATATCTTCCATTGGATCTCTTTTGATTTGTCCCTTAACTTACCCTCAATACAGTTGTGGACACTTTGTTACTGTTTCTTCAACTACTTAGTTGTCTGTAATTTTAGATTCAAGTACAATTATGCTATTTAATAGTTTGTATGGAATGTTGATGTTCATGCAGGCCTTCTCAATAACTGTTGATCCACTGTTGTATTGCAGAACCCAGTCCAACAGTTAGACTTATAACTGTTAATTATTGTGCCTGAGACAATAGAATCATGTTAGGTTATTGTTAATTTACATTTCATGTCATTTAGAGTCATAGAGTCATAGAGATGTATAGCTTGGAAACAGACATTTCAGTCCAACTCGTCAATGCCGACCAGATATCTTAATCTAATTTTGTCCCATTTGCCAGCACTTGGCCCATATCCCCCTGAACCCTTCTTATTCATTTACCCATCCAGATGCTTTTTAAGTGCAGCAATTGTACCAGCCTCCACTACTTCCTCTGGCAGCTCATTCCAGACACGCTCAATCCTCTGTGTGAAAAAATTGCCCCTTAGGTCCCTGCTATATCTTTCCCCTCTCACCCTAAAACTATGCCCTCTAGTTCTGAACTCCCCCACTCCAGGGAAAAAAAACTTTCTTGATTTATCCTATCCATGCTCCCCATAGTTTTATAAACCTCTAGAAGATCCCCGCTCACCCTCCGACACTCCAGAGAAAACAGCCCCAGCCTATTCAGCCCCTCCCCATATGTCAAATCCTCCAACCCAGTACTATACCTCCTATGTTAAAACAGCCCCAGCCTATTCAGCCCCTCCCCATATGTCAAATCCTCCAACCCTGGCAACATCCTTGTAAATATTTTCTGAACCTCTTTAAGTTCCACGACATCCTTCCACTAGGAAGGAGACCAGAAATGCATGCAATATTCCAAAAGTGGCCTAACTGTCGTTTTGTACAGGTACAACATGACCTCCCAACTCCTATACTCAGTACTCTGACCAATAATGGGAAGCATACCAAATACCTTCTTCACTATCCTATCCACCTGTGACACTACTTTCAAGGAGCTATGAACCTGCAGTCCAAGAGCTCTTTGTTCAGCAACACTCCCTCGGACCTTACCATTAAGTGTGTAAGTCCTGCTAAGTTTGCTTTTCCAAAATGCAGCACCTTACATTTATCTAAATTAAACTTCATCTGCCACTCCTCAGCCCATTGGCCCATTCGATAAAGTTCCCATTGTACTCTGAGGTAATCTTCTTCACTGTCCACTACATCTCTAATTTTGTTGTCATCTGCAAACTTACTAACTATACCTCCTATGTTCACATCCAAGCCATTTATATAAATGATGAAAAGTAATGGACCCAGCACCGATCCTTGTTGCACTCCATTGGTCACAGACCTCTAATCTGAAAAGTAACCTTCCACCACCAGCCTCTGTCTTCTACCTTCGAGCCAGTTATGTATCCAGTGGCTAGTTCTCTCTGTATTCCATAAGATCTAACCTTGCTAACCAGTCTCCCATGGGAACCTTGCCGAACATCCATATGGATTACATCCACTGCTCTGTCCTCATCAATCCTCTTCGTTACTTCTCAAAAAGGTCAATCAAGTTTGTAAGACATGATTTCCCACGCACAAAGCCATGCTGACTATTCCTAATCAGTCCTTGCCTTTCCAAATGCATGTACATCCTGTCCCTTAGGATTCTCTACAACAACTTGCCCACCATTGACGTCAAGCTCACCGGTCTATATTTCTCTGGCTTTTCCATACCATCTTTCTGAAATAGTGATACCATGACGGCCAACCTCCAGTCTTCCGGCACCTCACCTGTGACTATCGATGATACAAATATCTCAGTAAGGGGTGCAGCGATCATTACTGTAGCTTCCCACAGAGCTCCAGGGTACATTTGATCAGGTCCTGGGGATTTATCCACTTTAATGCATTTAAAGACATCCAGCATCTCCTCCTCTGTACTATGGAAATTTTTGAAGATGTCACCATCTATTTCCCCACATTCTGTATCTTCCATGTCCTTCTCCACAGTCAACACTGCTGCAAAATACTTGTTTAGTATCTCTCCCACCTCCTGTGGCTCCACACATAGGCTGTCTTGCTGATCTTTGAGGGGCCTTATTCTCTCCCTTGTTACGCTTTTTGTCCTTAATGTATTTATAAAAGCCCTTTGGATTCTCCTTAACCCTATTTGCCAAATCTATCTCATATCTCCTTCTTGACCTCCTGATTTCTCTCTTAAATGTACTCCTACTGCCTTTATACTCTTCTAAGGATTGACTTGATCTATCCTGTCCATACCTGACATATGATTCCTTCATTGTCTTAACCAAAACCTCAATTTCTCCAGTTATCCAGCATTCTCTATATCTACTAGCCTTCCATTTCAGCCTAACAGGAGTGTACTGTCTCTGGACTCTCATTACCTCATTTTTGAAGCTTCCCATTTTCCAGCTGTCCCTTTAGCTATGAATATCTGTCCCCAATCAGCTTTTGAAAGTTCTTGCCTACTAACGTCAAAATTAGCCTTCTTCCAATTTAGAAGTTCAACTTTTAGATCCGGTCTATCCTTTTACATCACTATTTTAAAACTAATAGAATTATGGTTGATGGCCTCAAAGTGCTCTCTCACTAATACCTCAGTCACCTGCCCTGCCTTATTTCCCAAGAGTAGGTCAAATGTTGCACTTTCTCTAGTTAGTACATGAACATACTGAATCAGAAACATTTCTTGTGTATACTTAACAAATTCCTCTCCGTCTAAACCCTTAACACTATGGCAGTCCCAGTCTATGTTTGGAAAGTTAAAATCTCCTACCATAACCACCTATTATTCTTAGAGATAACTGAAATCTCCTAACAAATTTGTTTCTTAATTTCCCGGTGGCTATCAGGGGGTCTATAATACAATCCCAATAAGGTGATCATCCCTTTCTTATTTCTCAGTTCCACCTAAATAATTTCCCTGGATGTACTCCCAGGAATATCCTCCTTAAATATAGCAGGAGTGCTATCCCTTATCAAAAACACAATTCCCTCTCTTCTCTGCCCCGCTTTCTATCCTTCCTATAGCATTTGTATCCTGGAATATTAAGCTGCCTGACCTGTCCATCCCTGAGTCACTTTTCTGTAATTGCTATGATATCCCAGTCCCATGTTCCTAACCACGCTCTAAGTTCACCTGCCTTCCCTGTTTGGCAATTTTATTTATCAGTCCTACCTTGTTGCCTGCTTTGTTCCTCCCTGCCCTGACTGTTTGACTCGCTCCCTTTCCCAACTGTACCAATGTCAGATTGATCTCTTGGGATTCCCCCCGCCCCAAACTTTACCAGTTTAAATCCTCCCGAGCAGCTCTGGCAAATCTCCCTGTCAGTATATCAGTCCCCTTCCAATTCAGGTGCAATCCATCCTGCTTGTACAGGTCACTTCTACCCCAGAAGAGATTCCAATGATCCAAAAATGTGAAGCCTTCTCCAATGCACCAGCTCCTCAGCCAGACATTCAACGGCTCTATCCTCCTATTCCTACCCTCACTAGCTCATAGGACTGGGAGTAATCCAGATATTTCTACCCTCAAGGACCTCTTTTTAAATTCCTGCCTAACTTTCTATATTCTCCCTTCAGCATCTCATCCTGGTTCCAATGTGTACAATGATCTCCTGTTGTACTCTCTCCCCCTTGAGAACATTCTGCACCCTCTCTGCACCCTCTCTGAGATATATATTATCCTGGCACCACGAAGGCAACACACCATTCTGATTTCTCACTGCTTCTGCAGAAATACCCATCAATGCCCCTGGCTAAAGATCGATCTCTTGGAACTTGATGTACTGCTCATTACATTAGAGCCAGTCTAAATACCAGAAACTTGGCTGTTTATGCTATATTGTTTATGCTATATTCCCCTGAGAGTCCATCACCTCTTACATTTTCCAAAACAGCATACTTGTTTGAAACGGGGATAGCCACAGAAGACTCCTGCACTACCTTCCTACCTCTCCTACCTTTCTGGGAGTTAACCCATCTGGCTAACTGTATCTGTGGCTTTTCTCCCTTCCAATAATTGCTATCCATCACACCCTCTTGTTCTTGTAAATTCTTCAATGCCTCTAACTAATTTAAATCAATTTGGAAAAGCCATGTATAATTCATTGTATTTCTTAAACTAATATTACAGTGTTTACCAAGCATTTAACAGTATTGTATTTAAAAATGTAAACTTTTTTAAATGTGAAAGTTCAACAGTGCCTACTATTTCCCCATATAAGCCAAAATTAAAGTTCATCAATAGACTTCAAGCCACATGACAGTAATTTAGATGTGTGATTGTAACAATTCTTTTCTCAGATTATTAGCTTTCCCTGCAACTTTTGTTTCCAAACCTTTTACTGGGCTGTGAAGTGAACATAAATTACTTTTTAGTTTTGAAAAAAAAAACAAAAAAAAATGTAAAAAAAAAAAACTGGCTTTTATTGGTAGAGGAATTGAGTTCCGGAGTCCTGAGGTCATGATGCAGTTGTATAAGACTCTGGTGCGGCCGCATCTGGAATATTGTGTGCAGTTTTGGTCGCCATACTATAGGAAAGATGTGGAGGCACTGGAACGGGTGCAGAGGAGGTTAGGTTCTTCACTCAGCGAGTCGTAAGTTCATGGAATGCCCTGCCAGTAGCAGTGGTGGACTCTCCCTCTTTATGGGCATTTAAGCGGGCATTGGATAGGTATATGGAGGATAGTGGGTTAGTATAGGTTAGGTGGGCTTGGATCGGCGCAACATCGAGGGCCAAAGGGCCTGTACTGCGCTGTATTCTTCTATGTTCTATGTTCTATGTAACTAACATCCAACCGATCCATTTGCTCTGATAGGATTCACAACCAAAAACACTTCCTGCAGACATAATCCTCAGTAACATGTAAACTCTCTGTAAACTCCCACATCTGACAAGATGAGCATATCACTCTACTAAAGGACATCATTGCTCCTCCACAATCTACAGACCCCCCAAAAAAGCACCATCTTATTACTCTAAAGAAAGTACTGTTCCAGGCTTACTCAATACTTATGGCTTATTTTTTAAAATTTAATCAAGAGACCGAACTCAATAAAACATATCATCAAGAAAGAACCCAGTCTAATCACTATTGTAGATTTACAGCATGGCTACACTTAAAAATTATTCACTTATCTGTTCCTGTGCTATGAGCTCTCTCACACAGGTTTCTCCAAGATCAGTTTGAATTTCACTGTTTGTTAATTTTCCTAGACGCACTCTTGATGTCCAGCGATACATGAATACAGCAAGGCAGTAACTGCGCAGATTCACTGCTGTGTCAGTTAGTAGTGTGGGTTTCTTTCTCTCTCCCCTTCACTGACCATGTGCTGCCTATTGTCTGTCCTTTTCCCTTTTAAAAGTGTCATTGTTTTGACTTTTTTTGTCCAAAGTTCCAAAACAATGCAACAGCTTATACAACAGATATTGCTGCTCCTAGAATTCAAGCAAATCACCTCCAACACCTAAAATGTCTCAAAAAAGGAGCAGCTCTTACAGCCAAAATGTTTTTCCTTCCAAATCAATAGGTATTATGCACCACACAAACATAAATTTAAAAACACAGCCATTGTTAGTAATTATTTCTGCAAAGTATTATTATTTTTGAAGAATTGGAAATGATGTATTTGCAAATATCTTGTTGAACTCTATTTTAATTTTTAAAAACTTTTTGCACGATCATATGTGTAAAATACCTTCCTCTTTTTGTAATTCCACTCAAGCTTGACTTTTTTTTAGATTAGATTAGATTCCCTACAGTGTGGAAACAGGCCCTTCAGCCCAACAAGTTCACACCGACCCTCCGAAGAGCAACTCACCCAGATTCATTCCCCTACATTCACCCCTGACTAATGCACCTAACACTACGCAATTTAGCATGGCCAATTCACCTAACCTGCACATCTTTGGACTGTGGGAGGAAACTGGAGCATCCGGAGGAAACCTACGCAGACACAGGGAGAATGTGCAAACTGCACACAGACAGTTGCCTGAGGTGGGAATTGAACCCGGCTCCCTGGCGCTGTGAGGAACATTTGTCGAGAGTGTGGTGCTGGAAAAGCACAGCAGGTCAGGCAGCATCTGAGGAGCAGGAGGATCAACGTTTCAGCATAAGCCTTAATCAGGAACGAGGCTTATGGGACAGTGGGTAAGTGGGGAGGGGTGTAGGGGGAGTGGGATGGGGGCCAGCCCACAAGCCTCATTCCTGATGAAGAGCTTATGCCTGAAACGTCGATTCTCCTGCTCCTCGGATGTTGCCTGATCTGCTGTGCTTTTCCAGCACCACCCTCTCCACCCTCTCCAGCATCTGCAGTCCTCACTTTCACCTTATTGGACATTTGTAAAGTATTAGGTTTGCAGATGTTGTAGGTTAAGAATATATTTTGTAATGGGGAATTTAATTCAATATTTGGAAGGTTAATAGATACCCTGGCTTGAACAAATGCAAGTAGACTGAACTCCAATTCCTATGGATATGTAATTGACTATAAATAGGGATTTGCTTTGCAGTGTTGATGCAATTCAGTCAATTTTTTTCTGAGCTGAAATATTATTTACAATATTTTCAATGTTCAAATAATCCCATGCACTATAAAACGTTGCATCAAATATTGAACAGAAATTTAACCTAGAAGCAATATACAAAATAATTTCCATGCAGCATCCTTATTTTTCTTAGGGTTTACTGAAGCAAATTATCTTTATGCTGGTTTTGTGCAAAACAGCTGCATTTTCCCTTTTGACCTTGCCTTAGGGCCAAATCTTTGTTCTGCGTGTCATAATCTCTAACTACATTGATAGGTGGAGGAATCTATGGCTGAAAAACATAACTTTTGTGCTGTTTTCCCTGCTTTTTTTCAATGCCATTAACACAAGCAAGAGCCAAATAACCAGAGATGAGTAATTCAAAGACACAGCAAACAGAGTAACATGGCCTTGGGTTTGCTGTTCTCTGTGTATGAAGCAGAGGAAGAAAGAAAAGCAACAGAGGGCATTAATAGAGAGGATCTCTTAGCCGAATAGTGGCTTCAGGCCTTTGTTGAATTAACATTGTTAAAGTTCATATTGCTTTCAGAGGCTGACTGTTTTCAATTTATGAATAGAACTGACATTGATTCAAGAGAACTTTATTAGTACTCATTTGTTAATGTGGTTGTGAAGGTGAGCTCTTTCAACTGCTTTTCAAGCAGCTTATTGTGGTCAACTTTCGGAACAAATAAAGTGCTGTGCAATATCCTTGAATAGTTTCATCACAGTACAAAATTTGCAAAACATTTTAAAAAGGGTTCTGAACAATTCAGCGCTAAGAATACAAGCAAGTGCAGAATAAGGAAAGGCTGTTCAGCTGTACAAATCAATTACTTTCAAATAATTACATTACATTTTTTATCTAGATTATTTCACTTTTTCACACTTTATGGTCCAGGTCATCCAGTCACTAGGTTCACTGGGATGATTGCTGTTGTGGAAAGATTGTCTTTTGCGCAAAGGCGAAACAAATTGGAACTCTACTCACTGGGATTTAGAAGAATGAGAGGTGATCCCATTGAAATATCTAGGATTCTTAAGGGGCTTGTCAGGGTAAATGCTAAGAGGTGTATCCCTTCATGAGAGAGTCTAAAATCAGAAGGTGCACTCACAGAATGAAGGAGTGCCAAACTGAGAATAAAATGAGAAGGAATTTCTTCTTTCAGAAACTTGTGAGTCTTTGGAACTCCTTGCCACAGAAAGTTATGGGGAGAAAGTCCTTATGTATATTTAAGCCTGGGATAGTTTCGTTCTTGATCAGTCGAGGAGTTAAGGGTTATGGTGAAATAGCAGGAAAGTGGATGTGAGGATTTTCAGATCAGCTGTGATCTTGTTGAATGGTGGAGCAAACTCAACAGGCCAAAAGGCCTACACCTGTTCCTTTCTCTTTGGTCTTATAGATTTTTAGTCAGAGACTGGACTCATCCTGAAAGGTGTGTTATGGAATCTCTTAGAAGTCTCAGTACACTGAAACTTTCCCAGAAAGTTAAAATTTACAGAATGAACATACAAACAAGGGACAAAAGTCAGTCCTTCCTGCGTGCTCCACCTAAAATATGGTTTAGGTTTAGAAGATGTGTTTTGTTTGACAATTCACTCCCCGGATTTGCAGAGTAATGATGGTTAAACTATCAGTATTATCTTCATTATTTGCTTAAACTTTCAGGAACATTCGCGCAAGCAGTTAAATGTAAAAATCCACTTATTACCATCAGTGATTCAATACTTCTCCATAAATTATGCTGTTAAAGGTTCCCAGACTGCAGTCAAGTAAAAATCAGTGGACTAATGAAAACATGCTCTTTTACACTATTAGTATTACTGTAAAATCATTTGGAAAAGTCACACTTGTTGTCTGAGGTGTAATCAAGCTTTTTAACAAGATACTAAGTTCTCATTATTGCTGAGAAATCTCTTAGGCCCTGAAAATCTGATTTTATATCTGTGCAATAACAAGTATTGTCAGTATAAATAAAACATATCTTTATTACAACTGATTGTTTTAACAAGTATGTTTCTGACGTTTCAGTTTCTATCTTAATTGTATGCATATGTACTAACATGTTCTTTTTGCTCTCTACTCAGTTGAGTTAAAGGTAACTACTGCTTGTTGTTTTCCTGTCTGTGATGATACTGAATGTGATTGACAGTTCACCTGCTTAATGGCATGACTGATACTGGATGCCTGAAGATCCCATTGACTTAGGATCACATTCACACTAACATGAGGATCACTAGAGATCATCAGAAAATCATAAACAGCTTTCTTCATGTCAGCAGTGAGCACAATCACTTATAGAGACATACAGCATAGAAACAGACCCTTCAGTCCAATCAGTCTACGGCAACCATGTTCCCAAACTAAACTCGTCTCACCTGCCTGTACTTGTCTCTTTTTCCTCCAAACCTTCCCTATTTGTGAAATTATTCAAACATCTTTTAAATGCTGTGACTGTTCCTTCAACACATGAACTACTCTCTGTGGAAAAAAAAATTGTCCCTCATGTCCTTTACAAATCTTTCTCCTCCAATCTTAAAAGATATGCCCCCTAGATTTGAATTCCCCCACCCTAGGGGAAATATCCTTGACTGATTGTGAAATTCAGCTTAGTATTGAATTTGAACATTATACTTTTTGTAACATTGCCTTAGTCCTTAGATGCAGGCTGTGATTTCCATTGAATTCTGTTTACACAGAAGAAGACAACAGTACCGGTCATAAACACCTTCCAGCTCAAAATGCAACAGAACATGTACATTATTTGACAAATTAGCCTCCACAATGGATGGCTCTTGCTGTGCACTGATGTAATAAGGAATCACACCACAGTGTTGAGGGACACAAATCCTACACAGTAAATTTCTAATTTAGAAAAGGGCATTATGAAAAAGAAGTATAACGAAAGTGGAAACCCAGAAAGATGTAAAGACCACCGGCACAAGATTTCCATTACAACTCTTGTAACCTTAACTTTGTGGCTCACAGTACTCCCAACTGCCGTGATATTTCATTGTATCCATGGTAGATTGCAATCACTTGAATTTGGCCACATTTCCTTCTGAGTGACTCAGTTACAAACTGGGATACCTTGTGGAGCTTTTACAAACTGACTTAATCATTGAAAGACAATTGTACTTAAAGAAAATCTAATGAAATTAATGTATTATCTTACTATACAAGAATATTACTGTCATTGGCACACACCTTCTGGTCTCCAGGTTATTGGGAACTTAATGTATGACCTTAGGTGTGTATTGGGATTCCGTGGAAGTCTGAATGCGGTAATTCCATGGGCATTGCCGAAGAAATTTGAACTTCTGATACAAAATTCCCTTGCTCCCTGAATGCTCTTCACAAGTGTATGGGCCCCTAAATGATACGGCATTTCGAGAGAATTGGGAAAATTGTGAGAGATGGCCGGTGAGAAGCTACTCGACATCAAGAACAAGTCTAATTTTCAACCAAGTGTTGAATGGCAAGACGCAATGCGATTCTCAGGAGGGTGGTGAGAGGCCTGTTTGCATATATTGGCGTTCATTAATATCATATTATTAATCTTGCCTCATTTGTAGATAGTTCTCATTCTTGATCCTGCCAGAGAGAAACTAGGCAGCAACAATTCCCTATATGAAACTCATGCAATTACATGGAGAATCCAACTTGCCTCTTTCCCCTCCGGGCCTCCATCTTGGACATCAGACTCTAACATGTCAAGCACATATATGGACAGCAACCACTTGTACCCCATGTCCAGAGACATGGTCATCAGACATGTACCTATTGCTTTGACTTCACATTTGGTCACCCCTCAAAGTCTTTCCTTCATTGGCTCTAGGTCCATTTTCCTTATGTTTCAGTGAAGCACCTTATTACCTTTTTCAACTGTGAAAATTCTATATAATTGCAAGTTGTTGCGATTTTCTATTAGTTAATTCTTTAACTAGTATCAGGCCCAACCATCTTCAATTGCTTCATCAGTGACCTTTCCTCCATTATTGGTCAGAAGTTGAGATATTCGCTGAATAATTTGAAAAAAAATTAGAAACAAGGGGCATACCAAAAGCTAATAAACTGTCTGTTGGCAGAATGCATTGATGTACAGACAATTCTTTATGTTAGAGTTTCACATTTCATCTGTTATCAGGACTGGGGGCACCAAAGTAGTCAAGAGGTTCTGTACTAAGTGATAGAAAAATTCAGTTACTCCAGGCTGTTGTCACTTAAATTATGAACAGTCATCAATCAGTTCAGGATTTGAAAACTGAGGAAAGTTCATATCATACAGGACCTAAGGAGGGCACAAGTTTGCCTTAAAAATGAAAGAAGAGGAAGAGATGGGATGGTGCTATAGATGAAATAAATTCTATTCTATTTTGTGATTTTAATTAACCAAAATATCTAACCAATCAATTGAAAATAGCAGCAATGATCTGAAATTAAGATTTGAAACATTTGCCTTTGTATAGTTGGTAAAGGTATTCTATTCTCTCACACTTGGTCAACATATTCATTTTATATTTATATTGCAATGTAACAGATATGTTTGTTTTGATTGGTTATGCTTTAGTGAGCCTAAATTCTGCAATGTCAGAAAGCGTTGACAATACCCAACCATCACAGTTTGTAATTCCAGGTGAACCTTTTGACTGGAATGCCTTGTCTTAATTCACAGTGGCAATCCAGCCCTTGTTGCCATAATAACTCCCTCAGGAAACATTTAAAGGTATGTCTCAAAGTTATTTTCACGTTGTTTTTTGTGTTTAAGTTTTTATGAAGTTGGGTTTTATAAATCTCTCTCTCTCTTTCTTGATTGTTATTCTTGGTTAAAATGACTCCACTGAGTGAGTAGAATGGCAAGTTCCTTACTGGTCATAATCCTTACAATATGCAATATTATAGGAATAAGCACACAACCATAAGTTGATTCATATATATTTTCACAATACAGAATGACACATTTTGAAAATTAAAAACATTGTTTTTTGAAATTATGCATGCAATTAAAAAGCAACCTTTTGTGAACTTGCTCTATACATATTTGCTAATATAATTTTTGAAAGATGGAGCATTGTGGAAATTGAAGAGTTAATGGCTCAGGTATAGAGACTATGAGAATGCCAGTTGGCAAAAGTTAGCAGGTAGCTGTCACAGTAAATGGCAGCAGCTGCTTGGAGTTCTAAAGAGCATGTCCCAGTCAGAACTGAAAACTGATGGCATCTACATTAATACTACCTTAATGGCCCATCTGCTGCTCCATAGGGTCCCTAGCTGCAGTATGGAGTCATAGGCATTTGACAGGCAGTCTCTGTATGCCAGAAGTGCATCATACCACATGTTTGAGACTGCACAGTATCATTCTGATCTGTCAAACTTTCTGCGTCATTTATCAGGCAAGAAGTTGTAAAGTTTTACACGCGAATGGCTTTTGACATGAGGGAAGCCATTTTGGCAAGAAACAGAGCTTTTTAAGTTATGGAAGCTCAGGCTGCATGTCACTCTGCTCAGAGAAAGAGTTTTGATTCTTGATAAGCAACACTGTGCACTCAGGAAGATATTATGACAGGCACATAGGAAAAATGAGTTCATCTGACAGTCAACAGTTCAATGTCAAGTGCATTCTTTGCTACAGAAATTGCTGTGCCTGATGATATTTCTTCTAGTTATATGGTGGAGCAGTTGTAATAAATGAATGAGTGTACATTATTAATAAATAATACAATGTCAGACAATGTTTGAGCATTTGACTCCAGACAAAACAGAATGGGATAGAAATCTGTATGCATCGCTACTAGTTTCTAGGCCCATAATGGATGCAATGTGGAATAATTCAGAAACGGTTAAGCATGTGTCCAATCTGCACAGGTAATATTTTCATCGTCAACTTCATGTCACCTATTTTTTTAGACATCCTGGATCAGGCTTGTCATCTGAATCAGATGCTAAAGGGCATGGGAAGCTACAAAAATAATGGGCAAAGGATCCAGAAAGCAAAATGCTACAGAAATAGATGAAGAGAGTGAAAAGCCAGCTGGAGAAAGGAGAATCTCAAAGGTCATCCTATTCACTGCCAAATGACTTGTACTTTAAGCAGATATGTCCCTATCTCTAATCCGGTTCAGCAGCAGAAGCATTCCTGATGATGGTGGTCGAAAAGCAAACCTGAAAAAGTTCAGTGTCAAATTCACTGTCAATAATGGAATGTTAGACACAACATTTTTCTCTATCTACAATTAATATTTGCTTTACTTTTAATCAGCATATACTAACTTGACTGCATTATCAGTAATGATTTATATCAGTATTCATTCAGATATTGACTGATTACAGTGCATCTTGAAGACAACTGAGTTTTGCTGACACTTTGGGTCAGAAAATGGTTAGACTCATTGATGCAATCAGTGCCCACCTTCGTAGAGATGCCTGAGCCAGACCTGTTTTGGACCTTTGTCTCCTGTACAAGAGTGAACTGCATGTCACACTTCCACGAAAGATTCATGCCACAAGCAAAAAAGGTGACTTTGGCGCTCAGGTAGGTTCCAAGGCAGGGATATGCATTAATGGAGTGGGATTATGTTAGGACTGTGAACTAGGGGAGAAACACCTGTTTTTGGTTATAAACAAAGCAAACACTTACAAATGGTTCATTGCCATGGGAGCTATTGAACAATCCTAAATAAGACAAGCCTGATTCCAAGGTGAAAGTGGCTACTGCAGATGCTGAAGATTGGAGTCAAGAGTGTGGTGCTGGAAAAGCACAGCTGATCAGGCAGCATTCAAGGAGCAGGAAAATTGACATTTCAGGCAAAAGCTCTTCAACCTGATGGATGAATGTCGATTTTCCTGCTCCTCGATGCTGCCGGACCTGCTGTGCTTTACCGGCGCCACACAAGCCTGATTCCAATGCTGTTTGTGCAGAAGTGTTTCAGTATGTGTTAGGCCTCTCATATTGGAAGCAACAGAAGCTTGTTTTAGAAATCTGCCCCACAATTTTAGCAGTGAGTCCAATGCCAGAGTAGATTGAGCTCAGACTGTTCTAAATCGGTATGCTTTATGCCAGAAAAACAGGCATACATGTTTTACTCCTGAGAAAATACTGATAGCTTTTTAAAATTCATGCATTGGATTTTTTCAAATAGAATCGCCACAAACTATTCAGCCCAACAAGGCAAAAGTGAGGACTGCAGATGCTGGAAACCAGAGTTTAGATCAGAGTGGTGCTGGAAAAGCACAGCAGGTCAGGCAGCATCCAAGGAGCAGGAAAATCGACGTTTCAGGCAAAAACCCTTCATCAGGAATAGAGGCAGAAGTCTCCAGGGTGGGGAGATATTCAGCATCCATTTAGGCAAGAGTATTGCATCACACTGCAATACGTCTCCTTTTTTTTCTTATTTTTGAATCTCTTAGTGTCTTCAAAGTCGATCCTCATGTCTGTAGGTTAAGACATTTTGGTTGTTAGGTTTCTCAGATAATGGGATATATCAATGGAAAAAGAATTAGTATTACCTGCTAAATATTTGCTTGGCAATAGGTAATTCATTAAAGTGTCCTGTATTGTGATCCAATGGCTCTCCAAAAATTACTTGATATTGGTCATGAGGTGGAGGGCTTTTGATTGTTAAATCTACAATTTGAATTTGCTACCTTGTTGCTTACATATTACTCTCCTCCAAAAATTGCTGCACAATCCTGTTTGTTGGCATTTATAATCCAAATGCATTGCAAGGCAGCCTCTGTTAAATAGAATTTCAACAATTAGAGTTGACTGCATGTGTCCGCCTCAGATGGTAAGAATTCCCCCAGGCCATATTAAAACCTTAGTATTTTATACAAATACACAGATGGTATACAGATTTTTATAGAAACAATGACAGTTTATTTGGCTCTAACATGGCAGTCTTCAATCATTTTTCTTGCCTTCTGTTTGAAGTCATCCCTGATCAACATGCATTATTTGCAGATGGACTTCTATTCTATTGATTTAGTGTATTTTACTCCCTCAAACTCACTGTCAACGTTGAGCTGAACAGTATTAACAGAATTGAAGAACGATTCGAGGACTGATAAAAATCGTTGTGCAAAGTCTGTAAAAATTAGGAGGACTGCAAGTTATGTCAAATTAGATTAATTAACATTCAGAAAGGAATTCCTTTGATAGTTATTATATGGTATGACATAGAATTTGCAACCTAGAAACAGGCAGTTTGGCTAAATCAATCTGTGTTGGTATCTTTCTTCCATACTGTAATCCCATGTTCATGATTTCCCTTGAAATCAGTCAAAGGAAATTTTCATAAACATAGGAAAAATGTTTTTGCAGCCAGAGAAATTTCTGACTCATCATTATTAGAAATTGGAAAATTATGGCATCAAAACAACTTCAGCAAAATGTATAAAGTAGGTGGAGTATCGAAGATGGTATAAATGACTTTGGGAATTTGAGAAATGGCAGATGTCTGGAATTCATTTTTCATGCCAGTATTTATGAATAAAAACAAAACTTCTGGGGCTTATTCTTTAAAGTGAAAGCAAATGCCAAATCTGGCTGACAGGTTCAGGAATCAATGCATTAATGTATGAGTTCCATAAATACGCAAATCCTGCCCAGAGACTTGATAATATTTCATAAAATCCTGATGTGCAAACAATGCATGAGTCTGGTAATTTCATGTCATTCTAACAATTAAAGGATATTATTGCAACTAATGTATAGGGTCCGAACAATATTTATTAAGATGGTGAAGAAGAGAAAATAAATTAGTCCATAAATTGGTTTGTATCAGATTTCAGGAATAATCCCAGCAGAAAATATGATCAGAATATGGATTTTTGCCTCATCATGATGTGACTGACATGCTGGTAATGCTAGTTGTGCCAGTCATAAGAAAGTCTAATTTTTAGTTTGAGTTAGACTTAGAGATTGCTTTTAACCTTCGAGGCAATCAAGGAATATGGGGAATGGATGGGAAAGTAGAATTGAATTACAAGATCAACCATGATGACATTGAAAAGCAAAGTAGAAGTAGACCAGTGACCCATTGACCTTTCTTGAACTCTTGCACTCTTGTGTAAAGAGGGAGGGAATTAGGATAAGAGAAGTCTTAAATGGCAGAAGTCTACATTTTTAATGCTTGGTTTCTGTGAACCTGAGAAAACTGACATGAACATTTTGCCCAGATCATCTTGCAAAATAGACATAACACCTATTTCAAGCAGGCACTCTGGAGGTCTGTAGGAATGAGTGCAGCATGCAGGGTCTTCCATCATTGCTGAGAAATGAATTCTGAAGCCTTTGATTTTATAACATAGTTGTGCGCCAAATTTTTCCACAGCCAATCAATTAATTTTGAACTACTATGTCAGCATCATTTGCAGAAAATAAGTCCACAAGGAATAACTGACCATCAAATCTGAATTTCATGGTCTGAATTGGGGGATGTGTTAGCCACAAAACTAGGAGAACCCTCTGCTCCTCTTTGGATTGTACATATATCTGAGCAGGCAGATGGTGATTCAGTTAGTATTGGGGATCTGATCGAGGTGTATGAGATGACCAAGCCTGTGCCGTGTAGATAGAAAGCAACTGTTTCCCTCATTTGAAGGATCAGTAACAAAGGGACACACCTTTAAAGTGGAAGTGAATTGAGCAAGACAGTAATCATCTCCCAAAAGCAGGAATTAGTTTCCCTACAGTATGGAAACAGGCTCTCCAGCCCAACAAATCCACACCAACCCCCCCGAAGAGTAACCCACCCAGACCCATTCCCCTACCCTATATTTATCCCTGATTACTGCACCTAACACTATGGGCCATTTAGCATGGCCAATTCACCTGGCCATCACATCTTTAGAGTGTTGGAGAAAACCAGAGTACCCAGAGGAAACCTATGCAGACACGAGGAGAATGTGCAAACTCCACACAGACAGTCAACTGAGGCTGGAATTGAATCCAGATTCCTGGTGCTGTGAGGCAGCAATGCTAATCACTGAGCCACCATGCTGCCCCTGTCTTTCTTTACATCCCGGTTTGCCAGTTGGTGGTCTCTCTCTCCAACCAATTTTTGGTTTCTGCTGGCTTTTGCATTCCTCCATTGACTGAAGTGTCAGTCCTAGTTTTGAATCTCCAGAATTAATGTTCTTGACATCTCCTGCCCTTTCCAACTCACTACGCTCATATAGTTCAATTTAACAAGATGATCCTGAGTCCCAGCTGTTATTGTATGCCTGAGACCCAATGTGGGAATTTTCAATTGTTTTCAACTATTAAATATCAGAGATTTCAGGTAAATTTGCTGCTAGAACTTCTCCATTCGCGTACTACCACTCCTCCCTCCATTTTGTCAAAAAGGTTGAATTTGGCCATTGGTTTGGGTTCTATTCATGTTCAGTGCTGTTTCTAGCTAAAGTTTGCGCAGAATACTTCTTTGCACCTATGTTATTTCTTTTAACCATTATTCCCTGCTGTGAAATAGTGAATGGGAGAAACATGGACTAAATCTTACCAGAGATCAGCTGCATATCATTTTCATCAAGTTTCAAAGATCGTTTTTCTCTATGAGAACTAGTGCATTTTCGCACATTATAATCCAAAGCCTGTCTCATTAACTGGGTGCATACACTGATTGGACCTCACTCATCCAATGCTCGCCCAATTCTCTCACTCATTTTAGGGGGATATCCTCATCATTGCTTGGAAAAACCAGAATTCCTGATGTTGGACCCCTAAATAAAATGATATTGTGCTCTAGAAATCCAGAGTTGCACTCTGGATTTGTCCACCATCATTTTCTTAATTTTGGAAGATAAGGGGGAATTGACACCAGCTTTGTCGAAGGGGTGATGCAGAGGAAGGCCATCCTTTTTCTCCAGAACCAGAAGAGGTCCTATCTCACCAGAGCTGAAACTTTATTGCTGGAATAGCACAGCAGGTCAGGCAGCATCTAGGGAACAGAAGATTCGACGTTTCGGGCACATGCCCTTCTTCAGGAATGAGCAGAGAGTGGGCCACCCGGATGAACCAACCCAATCACCCTGTAGCACAGCATTTCAACTCCCCCTCCCACTCCACCGAGGATATGCAGGTCATTGGACTCATCCACCGCCAAACCACAACAACGCCACGGTCGGAGGAGGAGCGTCTTATCTTCCGACTGGGAACACTCCAACCGTCCCTCCTCCCTATCTTTTATCTTCTCCTGCTGAACACTTTCTGCTCATTCCTGAAGAAGGGCATGTGCCCGAAACGTCGAATCTTCTGTTCCCTAGATGCTGCCTGACCTGCTGTGCTGTTCCAGCAATAAAGTTTCAGCTTTGATCTCCAGCGTCTGCAGACCTCACTTTCTCCTATCTCACCAGACCCTGCCTGCCTCGTCTGAGGTTGATTAGATTAGATTAGATTCCTTACAGTGTGGAAACAGGTCCTTCGGCCCAACAAATCCACACTGGCCTTCCGAAGAATAACCCAGCCAGACCCATTCCCCCTATTTACCTCTGACTAATGTACCTAACTCTATGGGCAATTTAGCATGCCCAATCCACCTAACTTGCACATCTTTGGACTGTGGGAGGAAACTGGAGCACCCAGAAGAAACCCACACAGACAAGGGAGAATGTGCAAATTCCACATTGATACCTGAGTCAGTCTAATATCAGTTGTCTGGAAGATGAAGTAATGCCATAGGAATGTCCCCCATTCACTGACCTCTCTGTCTGCAGGCTTATGTGTCATTATTTTCTTTCTGCTGCTGCACCTAGCTTCCACCAAGGTTCCCAGTTTCACTATTGCATGATAGCATTCTCTCACTCACTCTCAGCCCACAAGCTATCAACCCTGCATTGACTCTGTGCCTCCTACTCACCTACTCAGGCCAACTCATGACATTTACCCCACTTATACCAGGTCTAACGGCTGTGGTAACCACTTTTATCTCCCTCAATCTCTCCCTCTACCTCAACTTCATAATGGGCCTCACTTGACATCTCACCCAATTTTCCCAAATTTCTCTAAGTCGTTCAGGGCCTGGAAAGATTCTGACCATGAAGTTTCTTGGAGATATTCTGGAACATCAGTACAGTCAGCAAAAATTAGTTTAAAAACAAAAGTTTTTCATTTGTTGTTAATAACTCTGAAATGAATGCTTCTTTAATGCATGAAATTGCACATGTCTAGAAACATCAAAAGGCGTTAAATTGGATACATAGATAGATAATATCTTTAACCATCTCGGGAACTCCAGCTTATGTAGTAATTGCACTTCAGAACTGCAATAACTCTGGTACTATAGGAAAATGTGGCAATCAGTTCAGTCACAGCAAAGTCCCACAAACAACAATATAGTCATGATAAGATAATCTGCTTTCAGTGATTTTTGGTGAAAGATATTGCCAAAGACATCAGGGTAACTCTCGGTCCATTTTTGAGTAATAACATCAAATTTTGCATTTTGATTTAAGATGGCAGATAGGATCATGGTTTATCACCTCATCCAAGAAAACTGTGGCCTAATATCACATTGGTACCTCAGAAGTGTGTTGCAGTGTCAGCCTAGATTATCTACTCAAGTCTTTGGAAAGGGATTTGAATTCATACCCATCTGACATAGCTGACATCATTCTAAAGGCTGAAATCTGATTTAATATGTGCATGGGCTTTAGATGGATATTAGATTGTGGGTAATGGGCGATCTGATTCATTTGATCACTTTGCAGATGTCACTTTGAGGAAGAACTTAAACAAAATGCCTTCAGACTGCCTGTAAATCTCAAGTTAATGCTAAAAGACAAAGAATAATTGACATGCATCAATGGATGTACAAATTGTTCCTATTGTAATATTTATCTTTATAGGATGATCACTTTACCTTTAAACAGTTACCTTAATCTCTGTGGGTGCAGGATTTTCCCCATTTATGTTCTGAAATTTTCTAGTTGTGATGGTTTGTAAAAAGAAATCACACAGGAACATCGAGACTGAACTGACAGCTTGTGTAAGTGGAGATCAAGGTGACTTAGTTTTATTCAAGCCTTTGTAGTCTATGCTAAGTGTTTTTGCTTTTAAAAGGTATTGATCCACATGTTATTTCTCACAACTGACCAAAGAGACCCAAATATTTCTTCAGATACATGCGACATAGAAGTCTCTGCAATGTATTCAGGCTTTTTGCTGACAATCTTATTTAAGCTTTTAACTTCAAATTGTCCATTTAGCTCTGATACAAAACACATAGTAAATCAAGGATAAGCAAAACGTTTAGATCTGACACACCTACGTTGAGAGTAGTGACTGAATCAGATCTTTAACATTTGTTGCCAATTCTTACACAGTGGTAACAATCTTGCTTTAAAAGAAAGCTTTTCTTTCTATGGAGCATAGCTTAATTTTTTTGTGAAGCATGTTTGGAAAAACTGCTTCAAGGTAATCAGGGAAAATATAAAATGTATTGTATAAATTCCCCTTAAAGAAACCTGTCAAACTTTTGGCTCATCCTTAGACTGAGTGGATTTACTGGAAGAGGAAATAATCTCATGTGAACTGAATGCAGCTCAGTCAGTAGGTGAATATGGATGAGATTTCCTACATCCTCATTATTGTACTGACTCTTCATAAATGTGGGTGGGGGGGAATGTGGAAGCGGTGATTTGGATGAACAAAATAAAGCTTTCTTTCTGAAATGGCTGTTAAGATAACTTAAGGAAACATTTTTAAATAGAAATGCAAAAATGCCCTCGACAGTTCATCCTGATTGTGTATAAAATTTGTGTAATTTTCCTGAGGTACTTAAAATCAGCTTTGATAGTCTTCAGAATTTTGCCATCAACTATAGAATGATTACATTATCAAACTGCTTCTGAAACATACATTAAAGAGGAAACAGGATAATTGCAGTTTTTCAGGTTGAATATGAATATAAGAAGAGATGTGGATTTTGTTTCCCCTGGTTTATCATCAGAATTATTCAGCTATATGATCACAGCTTAATCCCATGAACCTCTAATGTAGTAGAATACAAGTATTCTGATATAACACTAGAGGGCGGTCTTAAGTCACTGGAAATTGTAAAAGAAAATAGCTTAAAGAATTTCCCCTCTGTCCATTCAATAATTACAGCTGTATATTTTGATGGCTATTCTTGAAATGACTTCATTGCAGTTCTACAGTTGGTGCTGGCAATATCAAAATCATTGCCTCAAGATTACCTTCCATGATTAAGACACAGAGATAAAATCTCATAAATCTAAGGCTGAAGTAGTTTGTGTTAATCAATCATGATGATCTGAGGAAAATTATATTTTGCAATCACTAATTTTGACACGTGGATTATTTGTACAATCAAAGATGAAATTCTAAATAGACATTATTACATTGATAAAAACCACAAAAAATTCAGGGGTCACATAGGTTTGATAAAGATAACAAAATAGCTCTATTCAAACAAGCAAATAGATACATGTATTCCAGCAATGTAAGTAAGAGAAATACTGATCTGTAAAATTTTAGTCCAATTCTGAATGCAGTAAAGATTGAATAGAAGTTATAGAATGAGTGATGCAAATTGTGGGTAGTCCAAAGCTAGAGGACATATGTTTCAGATAAGAAGGGAAAGATTTAAAGAGGACCTGAGGGGTAAATTTTTCACGCAGAGGGTGATGAGTGTGTGAAATGAGCTGCCAGAGGAAGTGGTGGAGGCTGGGACAATTACAGCATTTAAAAGGCATCTGGATGGGTATTTAAATAAGAAGGGTCTGGAGGGATATAGGCCAAATGCTGGCAAATGGGACTTGATTCATTTAGGATATCTGGTTGGCATGGATGAGATAGACGGAAGGGTCTGTTTCTGTGCTGTACATCTCTATGTGTCTATGATTGTAAGGTTATCTTGAGCTGTAGTAATATGTGGATATCAAGTGCAATTTTACTCAGAATAAAGTGAAACATAATTATTTAAAACAAGCCTACAATTTTCAAAAATGAATCCAGCTCAACACCATACTGCAGGATTGTTGCACTATCAGAACACAATAATTCAGATGAAATGTTAAATTTCATGCAGGTGAAAAGATCCCATGGAGGTGTTGAAAAAAAACAGTTCAGTTGAATATCCAATCCAATATATCTCCCTCAACCATCATTGAAGATAGATTATTTGGTTTTCCTTTTAATTGCTGATTGTGGGAGTTTACTGCGCACAGATTGGTTGCTGATTTTTTGTTTTCTTCAATCGCGAAATGTGGGGATTGCTGGCTGGCTAGTATTTAGGCCTGTTGTTAGTTGCCCTTGAGTAGGTGTTGGTGAGCTACCTTCTTGAGCCACATCAATTCATGTGCTGAACATAGACTTAAAATGCCATCAGGGAAGGGATTCCAGGATTTCTACCCAGTGATAATGAAGGAACGGTGATATATTTCCAAGTCAGGATGGTGAGTGGCTTGGAGGGGAACTTGCAGGTGGTGGTGTTCCTGTCTATCTGCTGCCCTTGATGTTCTAGTGGTTGTGGGTTTGGAAGGTACTGTCAAAGGACCTTTGGTGAATTTCTGCAGTGCATCGTGTGGACAGTGCACACTGCTGCTACTGACTACTGGTCTGGAGGAATTGAATGCTTATGGATGTGGATATTTCCTGAATTAGAATGGTGACTAAAGCGGAAGATTTCCTAGGCAAGAAGTGGGTTTTCACACATGCTGAAAATTGCTGAAATTGATGTCAGGATGGAATCATAACATCATTCCACCCTGTTCAGGCTTTCTGCTGGGCAGGATTAAAGGCAAGCAGGGAATCTCCTTGAATGTGTTGAATGAGTTATTAAGGTAATTAAAAAGCCAATTAAGTTCAGTTTTTAACCATCGTTTCTGTATTTTACAGTTAGATCACTAATTTCCCAACTTGTCTACAATTTGGCAGGGTCCCCAAGGCCAGCATTCATCAGAAGACTTTTTAAAAAATTAAATTAACACGCTGGGGTGGCTTTAATGTTTACAGTAAAGAGCTTCAGCCATGGCTATTGGAACTTGCAGCTTTATAATTTTTAAACCTATGTGTGCAAACATTCACTTCTCTCAAATGATAATTTTCAGCTTTCTATCAGGATCAGTGTCTTAACTGGTATCATAGGAATCAATTGTTTACAGCACAAATTACACAGTGATGATCTATTTAAAAGAGTTTACAACTACATAATTGTTTCAATGACTGTTTAGGAGGCACTGTATCATGTTTTAATTAAGAAATTAAATTAAGTACCTGAGTTATGGTATTGTCAAGGCAAGTATATTGTGTATTCTTACTATTAAAATGAAAGGGCCTTGCATCAGAATTTTTTGACTATTTGAAATTGTTTATGCCTACGAAGGCATGTCCAACACAATGGTTTTATAATGGACTGTTGCTAGCAATGCTTCCATCATTCATAATTTTATTGGCTTACCTTTTTGAACTGTTTTCAGAGCTTTTTGTTAGAAAGCACATGTTTAGCAACAACTCTTACCAATAAGTCAAATGCAATGCTACAATATAATGACAAATCTCCCATGACATTTGCAGAATAATTACATATGCAAGAAACCATTTGGTTTTATTTAACTTTATCTTTCCTAAAAATATTCTAAAGTCTTCCCTGTTACAGCATCCAAATCTTTAAGTAATTCCTTGGATTTGCCTCCAGCAGTCTATCTCATAGTTTAGTTCACATGTTTACCATTCTTCCTCCAATGCAAGATGTTATGTCTTCACACCAAGTACAGCTCTGTTTAAATCTATCTCCATGTCTTGAATACTTGCAATGCTTTTCTGATCAGTTTCCCATCCTCCAGCTTTTGTAAACCTCAATTCTCTCAAATCCCTACTGGCCCAGTCCTATTCTGCACCAGATGTTGCTAACTCAATAACTGGTGTGCTCGCTACCTTAAATTGACTCCCAGTAGTTAAAATATTTTATGCCAATCCTTGTGTTTAAATCAATCACAACCTTACCCCTTTCTCCCAATCATGCACCCAATATCCACACCAGAATTTTTTTATCCCTCTGTCTTTGGCTTCTTGTGCATGTCTCTCCACAACTACCCCCTCCCACCACCATTCTCCGTCCATCATTAATTGCTTAGTTCCCAAGTTTTGTAACAGTTTATCACAGTAACAGCTTATTCTGATGGATTAGTGAATTTCAGTGCCACCAGCACAGCTGACAGTCAGTCAGAATCCTTTATGTGATTGAACATAACTATGTTCTGTCACCTACTGCAGAGCCTGCAGACAGTGCAGTATTTCAAATGTTCCAGTTTGGATTCTGACCCTTCTTTTTGTATCAGTGGTGGCAATGATGGATGACCTTGTGGGTACTGCTGTATAATCTAAGTAATCTCTTTTTCATTTAGGGTTCATAGATTTTGTGCAGATGAAACATACAAGATACTATACTTCATATATTACCCAGCTATAGAGTATTTATCAGCTTTTCCTCTGTGGCTGACTCAGAGTGCATCGTGTTGCATATTCATATCTTGAACTGGACGGCTATTCTGTTTCTACATTCAGAGGATAGATCTGTGGCAAATACCTGTTTATTTGTACACATTCACCCAAGCAGGCTGATGGTTGTAATATCTTTATTTGTGGAAACTGGTGAAAATCATCCTGGAATGCAAATATAATTCCTGGTTCTCTACTACAAACTGCCTTCTGTTCAACTAACTCCTCAACCCTCACCTCCCCAACAAGTGTGATGGAATCATGGACTTCTTTGTCACTTAAGATTGCAATCATCTGAATGTCTGCCTCTGTCATTTTCATCTTATCCTCTAGCCTACAGAGACCAAGTTTCCTCTAAAGCCTCCCTCTGCCCTAGTCCTGGATAGGTATGTGCTTTCCTTCATGCCCTTTCTAAACTTGTCTTGTGTGTGAGACCCACCTTCTGCTCTTTCAGCACCATTTTCATTTGCTGACTACTAATTTTCCCCTACAGACTCCCAAATTAGCTGATATTGTTAAAAGTTTGCTCTCTGTGAGGGTTCATCTCTCCTTCAAATCTTCCAAGTCTCAAATGATATCCAACATAACTATAGCAGACATAAACTATTCCTCCTCATTCTTCTTACCTGCCTGCAGTCTTTGACAGTTGATCACATTTTCCACCAAAGTTTTAATACCGTTATCCTACAAGGCAGAACTGTTTTCATCTGCTTCCATTCCTCTCTATCTACTCATAGCCAAATAATCAGTTGCATGGCCAGTCTTCCTTATCCTGCATAATTATGTCTGGTGTCCCCCTTGAATTCTTCTTATTTCTCAGTCATGTGCTGTCCCTTGGTAGCATTATTGTCAACGTCAGTTACCACAGGCTGATTGCCAATTAAGCAGTGCTTCAATTTTAAAGTTGTCACCTTTGTTTTCAATTTCCTCCAAGACCTCTCTAGCTTTATAATCTCCTCCAGCCCCACAACCCCTGGGCTAGCTGCATTCTGTAATTCTGGCCTCTTGAGCACTCAATTCTAATTGCTTCACCATTCATGATCTTTCCCTTAGTTGAGTTGGTTTTACTCTGTGGGATTCCCTTCCTAATTGTATCTACTTCTCCAGCACACATTCCTTCTTTGAGAATCTCCTAAAAACTTATCTCTTTGACAAAGTTTTGGTCGTCTGTGCTAATATCTTCCTATGTAGTCCATTGCCATAATTTATTCTTTGACACATCTATGAAATACTTTGAGACATTTTATTGTGTTAAATACAAGTTGTCATTGTTGATTATTTTTTATTCATTTATGGGAGGTGGCCATCATTTATTGTCCATCCCTATTTCTTCAGTACTGATTGGCTTGTCAGGCCATTTCAGCCAGCAATTAAGAACAAGGCACGTTGCTGTGGGCCTGGTGTCATGTGTTGGCCAGACCAGATAAGGTCAGCAGATTTCCTTCCCTAAAGAATATGTGTAAGCCAGATGGGTTTTTACGGTAATCGACAGTGGTTACATGATCACAAATAGATTAGCTTTTTGTTCCAGATTTTATTGAATTGATATTGCAACATACAATCCATATTTCTTTGAAATGTTCTGTGCAGAGGCTGCTGTTCTTTTTTGGCTTAGCTGATTTTGACAGCTGCTTAACTTCCACATACTCTCCCTATGCTTGCTTGCTTGCTTTTGTATTTTGAAGTCTCTTGGATTTAACAGAATTATCTTTAGTGTGCCCAATTCTGCAGTCCAGCCAGGCCTTTTGATTTATTTTATTCTACCTCATCACTTATGGTGAATACACAAATGACAAGATCATCAGCAAACACAGCTCCAATTCCCTGTTTGATGTGGAATTGCTGTTGACTTGAAAATCAGAACTGGGTTGAGACCTGAGATCTGGTTAATTCATGCTTTTAGCCAAAACCTGATGCAGTTTCATGTGCCCATACTGACACCAATTCTGCACTGTGCCAAGAAATTCAATATCTATCAAATCACCTCACAGGGGATGCCGAGTTGGGACATGGCTTATAACAGCCCGCTGTGCCAAACCTTGTCAAATACCATTTCCACATGCAGGAACACAGCCAATGTGCAGTTTTTCTTATTAAAAGCTCAGAGGATATGCTCTGATAGGCATAGTAAGTTGTCACTGATGCTTCTTCCTCTCTTGAACCCTGTTTGGCTTGAAGTCAATGTCCTTGATGTGATCTTGGAGGTGATGTTTGATAATTCTCACCAGCAGCTTTTCCAAAGCAGCTTAGCAAGCTGGCAAGCTGGTAATTGCAGCAATCATGACAGCCTTTGCCTTGTTTGTGGACTGTGGTGATGAAAAGCTATATTTTAGCATTTCAAAAAGTAGTTAACACTAATGACTTTGTAAAGATACAGGAGATACAGCACCCTGATTCTTATATAACTAGTTTCCTTATGTTTTGCCTCATAATGATGTGGGAACATAGGAACACCAGTAAGCCAGTCTGCAAGTTAAATCAGTTTTACCATTATATTACATCATGACTAATCTCCATGTTAACTTGATCAACCCAGCTTGGCTCCATTATACCTTGCCTAATAAAAATCTTTCAATCTCTGTTTTTAAATTCTCAATTTACCTGGTTTTAACACATTTTTATGTTTTTTTATTGTCTGATCAAGGCTTGGAATATAGTTTCTGACTCTGATAGGTGTTTCTTGGCCAAAGTCATTTTTCAAAATCATGTACAAGTGTTTCATTGGTGCCTAAACAGATGGAGTGTTATATCATCACATATCAAATGATTTGGACAAGTAAGCAAAGACTTGGTCAAAGAGGGATGTTTCATGCAGTTTATTAAAGGGGCAAGAGGGCAGATTGTTTAGGGAGGAAAGATATAAAAGCGAAGGCAGCTTAAGGCATTAAGGAATTAATTAAATCATAGATACACAAGAGATCAGTATTGGGGGAAATAGGGAAACCTAAGAGAGCTGATAGGATAAAGAATGCTATACAAAGGGAAATAGAAGATCATGAAGGAATTTGAATATTACAACGAGAATTAGAGGATTTAGAGATGTCGCTGGACTGGGAACTAAAATACATCAACAAATGTGTGTGATGTCAGTTTATAAAAACAGCTCATGAGATTTTACAAGTACAGGAAAAGAAAAGTAACTAAAGTAAATATTGATCCTTTACTGGTTGAATATGCAAATATTTTAACCCAAACTCTGTCTTCATAGTATTCAATATCAGAAATAAAGGGTAATTAGGGGGTTAATCAGAATGAAAAAGATCTGGTAATTAATGCCAAGAGAAAAACAACTATTGGAGAAACTTAAGGGAACTAAAACCCATCAAATCCCCAAAAAGTATTAGCAGTTCCTAGAGTTCTAAAATAGATGATTGTTGGATATAGGGACTTTCAAAATTCTATAGATTCTGGAATGATGTCACGATTGGAAGTTAGCGAATGTAAAACCACAATATCAGAAAGAAGGGAAAGGGATTAATGTGTGAGCTAAATTGATGTTGGTTGTCAGAAAAATGCTGAAATTTATTCTTAGGAATTCTAAGTAATGCACTTTCGAAATCATAGCATGAGCAGGTATAAACAAAGCATTATTTTGGAAAAGAGAAGTGTTTGACAAATTTCTTAGAGATTTTTGAGCATGCACCTGGGAGAGTAGATATAGTATATTTGGATTTTCAAAAAGCATTCAATGAAGTCAGTACACAAGATATGCAGTCATAAAGCTATAGATATTATATTAGCATGGATATAGAACCTGTTAACATCGGAATCAGCGATTTGGAAAAAACAGGGCATTTTCAATTAAACCAAAATACTGAGGATCTGAAAATCTGAAACGAAGAGTCACATTGGACTATTTCTTTCTCCACAGATGCTGCCTGACCTTCTGAAGTTCTTTAGCATTATTTGTGTCTGGTCCAGGGCATTCTCAAGTTGACAGGCCAAAACAAATGGAGTGCCATGAAAACCATGCTGGGGTTTCAGCTCTTTGCTCTCTACATTAATTATATGGATGAAGAGATCAAGAGTTTGTTGATAATACTAAGCTAGGTTGGAACATGAGCTGTTCGGAAGGCACAAAGAGGCCGCAAAAGCTACAGACAGATAAGGTGAGTGGATGAATGGATGGAAGATGGAACATAATATAGTGGGCGGCACGGTGGCACAGTGGTTAGCACTGCTGCCTCACAGCGCCAGAGACCCGGGTTCAATTCCCGCCTCAGGCGACTGACTGTGTGGAGTTTGCACATTCTCCCTGTGTCTGCGTGGGTTTCCTCCGGGTGCTCCGGTTTCCTCCCACAGTCCAAAGATGTGCAGGGTCAGGTGAATTGGCCATGCTAAATTGTCCGTAGTGTTAGGTAAGGGGTAAATGTAGGGGTATGGGTGGGTTGCGCTTCGGCGGGTCGGTGTGGACTTGTTGGGCCTAAGGGCCTGTTTCCACACTGTAAAGTAATCTAATCTAATCTAATAGGGAAGTGTAAGACTATTCAATTTATTTGTAAAGATAAGAATATATTTTTTACAAAAGAACTTGGTGTTCAGAAAAATGTGTATGTGCTGGAGAGAAACACAGAATGTTAGCATGCAGATACTACATGGAATTGAAAAGACAAATAGCATATTGACCTTTATTGCAAAGGGATTGCAGTAGAATAGGGAAGTCTTACTATGATGGTGTAGGATTTTGATGGGACCACAAGAGCATAGTTTTATGTCCTGATGGGTTGGGATGCATATGAGAGAACATGGAATCTTGCACAACCAGCTAGCACTCTAGCTCCACCTTTTGCAGGTGGCAGGTAACCAGTAGGAAAATTAATATGATGTTAAAGCCAAATTTTAGAGGAAAGCTGGAATTTTCCAATTGGCCTCAAAGTCAATGCAATCTTTGGAAAAAAGTGCAATTGCCCGGAGTTGAACTGGGATGGCCAGTGTTCCCAGCAACTATAGAAGTCCTCCATGAGAAAAGTTAAAAATCACACAACACCAGGTTATAGTCTAATCGGTTCATTTGGAGTGCTGCTTCTTCATCAAAACATTACAGTATCATGCAACTGAAATGATATATTAAACAAACCTAGATTGTTGTTGAGTCTTTCATCTTTCAGAATGGGTTGCAGGTTTTGGTTCATTAATTTGTAAATCCCAGAACTTCTTAAAAGTCACATTGTCAAGATAACTTTTTTAAGGTTTTTTAAAAAAAAATTGTGACATCTCAGCTCAGACAATGCATTAAACGTGTGACGTTACAGTCTGTCTGTATCCCAATCTTGACTCAGACTGGTTCTATTTCCAAAGTAGGAATTTACAAAATATTACATGGATTGACTGCCTGCATTGACTGCCTGCAGATTGTGTATTTTATGAGCAAAATAGAATATATATGCAGATATAATTCTGTATATACAAATTCACCCCATAGACTTATATGTGTGTGCGTGTGCAGGAGAGAGAGAATGAGTGTGCGCATGTGATTGTGAGTGTGAGTGACAGGCAACAAGGCAGAGTGGCCGAGCAGAGGCTGATAGCCAAGTTCAATACACATGAGGATGGCCTCAACCGGGACCTTGGGTTCATGTCACACTACAGGTTGCCCCACTAAACTATGCACTCACTCTCTCGCTCTCATATACACACATACACACACAACATACTCACATATGCACGCAGACCCTCTTAAATACACATAGTCTCTCTCATGCACACACGCACGTACAGACCCCACACTCACACCCATGCATGCATCCTCTCACAGGCTTATACCACATCACTCTCACACAAATACACACACTTTACCAAACTTGCACACGCTCAAACACACATTTTCTCACGTGCACTCATACTCACACGCACACACTCACAAATACTCTCTCTCTCTCTCTCTTTCTCATATAAATCTATGGGATTAATTTGTATTTGCAGAATTACATTTACAGATACATTCTATTTTATTCAAAAAATGCACAACCTGCAGGCAGTCAATGCAGGCAATCAATCCATGTAAAATTTTGTAAATTCCACTTTGGAAATCGAACCAGTCTGACCCAAAATTGAGATATGAACAGACTTTAAACTTACATCTTTAAAGCGGTGTCTGAGCTGAGCTGTCACGTTTTTTAAATAAAACCTTAAGTTATCTTGGGAATGTGACTTAAAAGAAGTTCTGGAATTTACATAGTAATTAACTGAAATCTGCAACCCATTCTAAAAGATGGAAGATTTAACAACAATCTAGTTTTGTTCAATATATTATTTCAGTTGCGTGACACTGTAATCTTTTGCTATAAATACTGTGTCTTATGATCCTGTTTCACAGCTACCTGATGAAGGAGCAGTGCTCCGAAAGCTAATGCTTCCAAATAAACCAGTTGGACTATAACATTGTGATTTTGAACTTTGTACACTGTGGTCCAATGCCAGCACCTCCACATCATGGCCTCATGGGAATAAGAATCCTTGGAGAATTCAACAGTTAATGGAAAATAATGTTAATGTTGCTAATGTTTGAAGTAGATTGTTAAAAGAAATTAACAACATTTGCATTCATTCTAGGATGTAAACTTTGCTGGCTGCCCAGCATTTATTGCCCATCCACAGTTGTCCTTGAGAAGGTGGTAATGAGTTGCCTTTACGAACTGCTGCAGTCCATGTTCTGTAGATTGACCCACAATGCCCTGAGGGAGGGAATTCCAGGATTTTGACCCAGTGACAGTGAAGGAGCGGCAATACATTTCTAAGTCAGGATAGTGAGCTGTTTGCAGGGGAACTTGCAGATAATGATGTTCCCATGCAACTGCTGTCCTTGTCCTTTTAGAAGAAAATGATTGCGGGTTTGAAAAGTGCTATTTTGGTGAATTTCTGCAATGCCCCTTGTGGATAGTACACACTGCTCTTCTGAGTATTGATAATGAAGCGAGTGGATGATTGTTCATCTGGTGCTAATCTAATGATCTACTTTGTCCTGATGATGTCAAACTTCTTTAATGTTTTTGGAGCTGCATCCATCCAGACAATTGGACAGCATTCCATCACACTGCTGACTGGTGCCTTTTAGATGATAGAAAGGCTTTGGGGGAATCGTGAGGTAAATTACTTTCCACCATATTCCTAGCCTCTGATCTGCTCTTGTAGCCACTGTATTTATATTTGGTGAGTCCAGTTGAGTTCTTGGTCAATGATAACCCCCCAGGTTATTGATAGTGAGAGTTTCAGTGATGGTAACATTGTTGAATATTAAGGGGCAGTGGTTAGATTGTCTCTTATTGTAGATGGTCATGCTTGTGATTTGTGTGGCATAAATATTAGTTGCCACTTTTCAGTCTCAGCCCAGATATTGTCCAGATCCTGTTACATTTGAACATGGACTGCTTCAGTATCTGAGGGGTCACGAATGGTTCCGAACATTGTGCAAACATTGATGAACATCCCCAATTCTAACCTTATGATGTTGGGATGGTTACTGAAGAAGCAGCTGAAGATGTTTGGGCTAAGGACACTACCCTGAGGAACTCCTGCAGAGATGTCCTGGAGCTGAGATGACAGACTGACAGCTACCACAAACATCTTCCTATGTACCAAGTATGACTTCAACTAGCAGAGTGTTTGTGAGCTGATACCCATTGATTAGGGGTCTTAGATGCCACATGCAGTCAAATGGGCCTTTGTGTAAAGGGCTATGACTCTTACCTGCCCTCTGGAATTCAGCTCTATTATTCATGTTTGTACTAAAACTGTCATGAGGTCAGGGGCCGAGTGGCTCTGGTGGAACTCAATCTGAGCATCACTGAGCAGGTTTTTGCTGAGCAGGTGCTACTAGATAACATCTTTCATCACATTACTGATGATTGAGAGTAGACTGGTGGGGTGGTAATTGGCTTGGCTTGATTTGACCTGCTTTTGTTTGTATGATACACCTGGGTAATTTTCCACATTATCGAAAGGTGCCAGTATTAGAACTGTACTGGAATAGTTTGGCGAGGGGAACGACTGTGTTCCGTACTATTGTCAGAATGTGGCAGGGCCCATAGCCTTTGCAATATCCAGTGCATCCAACTGTTTCTTGATATCATGTGGAGCAGAGCAAATTGGCTGATGACTGGTATATATAATGCTGGGGACCACTGGAGAAGGACAAAAGGGATCATCCAGTCAGCTCTTCACATTTTTAAAAATTGAATTCAAATTCCACTATCTGTCGTGGTGGGATTTGAACCCAGGTCCCCAGAACATCAGCTGACTTTCTGGATAAATTGCCTGGTGTTATTACCATTAGGCCTTTACCTTCCCTTACAAAAATCCAAAATCTTTAATTAATTTAGGGCATTATGGTTCTGAAATTAATAGGTGCCGCAAGATTAAATTACATTTATTTGGAAAGTTTCAAGAGTACTTAGTTTTGACAAAATTATTAAGATGAAAATAGTCTTCGTTAATGAAAATCAATGAAAATAGTTGTTAACAATTTAGAATAAATTTCAATTTGATTCTATAAAAATGGGATATTTGCTTTTTATCTTCTTCTCTAATTCGCAAATTCTTAGCGATATGTGAAATGTTTTGCACTTCTGGTTTACCGAATTACATCTTCCTAATATTTATTTCTCCATTGTATGTATATTGTTGCAGATCAGGACAGTTTAGTAGCCGACAAACAACATTTGGCTTAAGTTAACTATTTATATATTAAATAATATACAAAGCAAAGGAATTTTCTTACAATTTCCTTCAATATGTCATTTAAAGCAGTTACTGATGCTTGTTTGAGTAAATAGTTGTCAGTATTGTCTGAGAAAAAATAGAGCATGAATCTTTGAAATGCCAGTACTCTATATTGCCATCTTAATTGTGTTTATCTAAAGTGAAATGAGCGTTTTATTTATAAATGTATTATTAATATTCAATTAGCTGCTTTTGGATTTTTATAATACTCAAAGAAATGACAGTTCTGTAAATCCATCATTAGCTGAAGCAAAATTAAATTATTTAGGAACTGCAGATTATGAAAACTCTCTACAATGGCTACCCAACATCAGCTCCAAAAATCAACTCATACTTTATTAGGGAATATGCATGTATCTATGAATACTGTGACTGGATACTTTTTTTTACTTTTGTCCATATTCTTATGTTGATGGAAAATATGTAGAATCAAATTCTAACTTCCATCATCTGATCATTACAAGTGAGTCTGTTCAAGGACTACAATGTGTTATGACATGAACATAGAACATAGAACATAGAAGAATACAGCGCAGTACAGGCCCTTCGGCCCTCAATGTTGCGCTGATCCAAGCCCACCTAACCTACACTAGCCCACTATCCTCCTTATGCCTATCCAATGCCCGCTTAAATGCCCATAATGAGGGAGAGTCCACCACTGCTACTGGCAGGGCATTCCATGAACTCACGACTCGCTGAGTAAAGAACCTACCCCTAACATCTGTCCTATACCTACCCCACCCCCTTAATTTAAAGCTATGCCCCCTTGTAATAGCTGACTCCATACGTGGAAAAAGATTCTCACTGTCGACCCTATCTAAACCCCTAATCATCTTGTACACCACTATCAAGTCACCCCTAAACCTTCTTTTCTCCAATGAAAACAACCCCAAGTGCCTCAGCCTTTCCTCATACGATCTTTCTACCATACCAGGCAACATCCTGGTAAACCTCCTCTGCACCCGTTCCAGTGCCTCCACATCCTTCCTATAGTATGGCGACCAAAACTGCACACCGTGAACTCCTCTGCTAATACAACCAAACACTCAGGAAAGCTCACCTTGCCTCGTGATCTGTAAAAATTTGAGTGACAGAAAACTGCTAAATTCCACTATCTAAAGAAAAGACATCAGTCTATTTTTAACACTAAAAATGAATGTAAAACAATAGCTAATTATAAATCTAAGCCTCCTTTCTTTTAAATGTTTGTTATCTACTTCCCACTCTATAACCATATACTGTTCTGATAAAAAAAAACTGTATTAAAATTACATCAACTTAAGTTCAAAACCACACAGCAATTGTCGTCGTCAGCGTCTGTCTTCCTCTGGCTATAAATATTCTTGGGTCATCTTCCATCTTTTGCTGCAAAGATGTTTCATACGAAGAAGTGTCACAAAGCTGGTCCCTTTTTTCTAAAAGCTGTTCCTTTTTTCAGATGGGTAATAAGACCTTCCCAGCCCTGATTAGACTGGTTTGGTGCAGAGATTAAAGGGTACTCAGAGGCCTTTTTGCTTATCTGTAAACAGATGAGACTTCAGGTCAAAGTGATCATATTTTAGAAGTGACATGTATAATTAAAGGGAAGTGGTTAGTTCTCGAGCTGAGGCAGTTCAGCCCAGAACTAGTTGTAAGTTCAGCAATGGACTGTATGAACAGGCTCTCTCTCTCTCTCTTTCTGCCCTTCCAACTTCGACCTCTAAGTATCTGTTCCATTTTGTCTAAGCCTGTTTTAAGGGGCTTTGCTTATTGGGACTGTTGTGTATATTCAGAACAGCATAATTACGTCTAGCTTGGATAGACTGACTTCTGTAGGGGTTCTTTATTCTTTTCTTTGTGTTTCATTGTGCAATTTTGTGAATAATTGTTTGTATGTTTTAAAACCTGGTTACCAACCTTGCTAATTTACTCTGGGTACATTTCTCTGTACACTTACAAAAACAAATTGCAAAGTTATGGTCTGGGATGCCTGCTTAAGAATGTTTTGAGTGGATTGCCCTAGCCCATAACAAAAGGTACCTTTGATAGAGAGTGTGTTGCTGGCAGTTACTCTGGCAATGGCAGTTGGTCTCTCTCTGTCTCTCTCTCTAGCTGCCAAAATGTCTGCTTCATTATACCCCCAGCATCAGATTGTCTCATTGCTTCGATGTTGGCAAAACAATCAATTCAAAATTGATTGGTTTTTAGTATTTTGGGGCATAATTTAAACTGATTGGTTTAATTCGAATTGTTGGAAAAATAGCAACCAAACCTCAGTTTTTTTTTCACAGTCAAATGTTACGTATTTACAATTTTCCAGTACACTCTGAGACCGCTAGTCAGTCACATGACAGGTGCCTACAAGCTCTCAGTGCAAAACAGCTTTCACTCTCTCTTGAAGTTACAATGCATGCCTTCAACTTCATGACACCTGTTTTCTTTTCAAAAGAAGGACAAACACTGACATAAAATAGTTGCCACGATTGCCCATTCACAGATTGAAGCAAGTCTAAGAGACCCATATGAAATAACTGAAGCAGTATACACTAAAATGATCATTTCATTGAAAGATATTGCAAGTAGGCAACTGAGTCAGCATGAATCAATTTGGATCTCCTATTTTAATTCACAATTGTATGACAATTCTGCATATTGGTAGGTGAAGGACCCATCTGCAAATTATTAAGCTTTTCCTAGTTAGTGAGGGTCACCATCCCTCATCACCGCTCTAAACTTCATCACCTAATTATGGCCCAATCTTTCCTGCAATAAAAGAGAGGACACAATTGACTATGATGGAGGAAGGGTAGACAGTGGTGATGCAAGTGGAGAAGTGTGCCCAATAGGTGATTAGGAAGTGCAGGAAGCGTTAATCTGTTGGGAGGATGAGGTAGGTGAAAGCCTTTGAGGGGATTTATTGCATGCAACAATGAGAGTGGTGGTTCATGAGCCTTGGTGAGAAACATGCGTCAGCCATATTCCAGACACAATCTCACCATCCCAGAATATGTTCTGTCCTATCAGCAGGACAGACAGAGCAGTGGTGTCAGCACAGTGATACATAGTGGGTGGGAGGTTACCTTGAGAGTCCTCAACAGTGACTCAGAACACCATGAAGTCTCATAGCTTCAGGTTAACCTCCTGATTACCATGTACCATCCACCCTTGGCTGATGAATCAGTACTCCTCCATGTTGATCAACACTTGGAGGAAGTGCTGGAATGTACTCTGGGTGGGGTATTTCAATGTCCATCACAATGCGTGGCTTGGCATCAACACTAATGATCAAGCTGGTTGGGTCCTAAAGTTATAGCTGCTAGATTGGGTCCACAGTATGTGGTGATGGAACAAACAAGAGGGAAAAATCATACTTGACCTCTTCCTAACCAATCTGTTGGCTGCAGATGCATCTACCCATGTGTTAAGACACATGGTGAACCTTTCTATTAGTTAAACCAAACACCCAATGTTCACCTTGCCTTGTAATCTGTTAAAGTATGAGTGACAGAGAGCCCCCAAATTCCACTATTTAAAGGAAAAACAATTTTATTCTTTACCTCTAAAATGAACATTAAACAACAACTATTTACATCTCTAAGCCTCCATTCTCTTAAAGGTTTGTTATCTACCTCCCACTCTAATAATATGCTGATCCGATAAAACCCCATTAAATTTACAGCAAATCAATTTTCAAAATCTGACAGCATTAATTTCCCTCCATTTGTAGATGTCCCTGGGTTGTCTTCAGTCTTCTGCTGCACAGATTTTTCTCATGAAAAATATACCTTTGATAGAGAGTTTTTGGGCAGTCTATCTGACAATGGCGGAAGGTACTCGTTCTCTGGCTAACTGTCCAAAATGCCAGCTTTTATACCCCAAACATTGTATTGTCTCATTCGTTCAATGTTGTAAAAGCAGTAAAATTTAATTTCAATTGGGTTATAGCATCTTGGGGCATAATTTAAACTGATTACTTAAATTTGAACTTCTGTGAATACAACTGAGGTATCTAGGTTACCACAAAATGTTACATCTTTCAGTTGCCCTGCATTCCCTGTGACTGCAAGTCAGTCACATGACAGTTGCCGGCAAAATCTCACTGTCAAAACAGATTTCACTCCCTCTGAAAAGGTACAGTACATGCCTTCAACTTCATAACACATGACAGTATTGTTAAGAGTGACCACAGCACAATTCTTGTGCAGTCAATGTCCCAACCTTCACATTGACATCAAAGTTGCATTTGAATGAGTGTGGCATCAATTAGCCTCAGCAAAACTGAAATCAATGTGGGCGGCACGATGGCACAGTGGTTAGCACTGCTGCCTCACAGCGCCTGAGACCCGGGTTCAATTCCCGCCTCAGGCGACTGACTGTGTAGAGTTTGCACATTCTCCCCGTGTCTGCGTGGGTTTCCTCCCACAATCCAAAGATGTGCAGGTCAGGTGAATTGACCATGTTAAATTGCCCATAGTGTTAGGTAATGGGTTAGGTTCTGTTAACAATGGAACGAGGACATGCCGCAACCCAAAGGACTAGCCACACTACCATACATCAGGAGCATTTCAGAACTGACAGCCAGACTACTGCGACCACTAGGAGTTATAACAGCACACAAACCAACAGCCACGCTCAGACAACAACTCACCAGAACGAAGGACCCGATACCCAGCATGAGCAAAACTAATGTAGTGTACAAAATCCCTTGCAAGGACTGCACAAAACACTATATAGGACAAACAGGAAGACAGCTAGCGATCCGCATCCATGAACATCAACTAGCCACGAAACGCCATGACCAGCTATCCTTAGTAGCCACACACGCAGACGACAAGCAACATGAATTCGACTGGGACAACACTACCATTATAGGGCTACCCAAACAAAGAACAGCCAGGGAATTCCTAGAAGCATGGCACTCATCCACAAACTCCATCAACAAACACATTGACCTGGACCCAATATACTGGCCACTACAGCGGACAGCTGAAACTGACAACCGGAAGCGGCAGGAACAGGCCACTATAAATGCCGGAGGAAACACCACAGAAGCGCTTCACAGGAGGCTCCCAAGCACTGAGGATGTCACCTAGACAGGGGACGAAATGTTTGCAACAAAAATTTCCAGCGCGGTGAACAGAACCACAACAATGAGCACCCGAGCTACAAATCTTCACCCAAACTTTGAACCTTGAAACTTTATTTCTGACCTCATTACTCTGAACCTCCTGGACACTGGAGCTATAATTTGGGTTCTCGTCCCCCTGCAGAATTAATTTAAACCCTCCCAAAGATCATTAGCAAAGTCCCCCTCTCCCAAGATATTGGCACACCTCCAGTTCAGGTGTAGACAATCTTGTTTGTAGAGTTCCCACCTACCCCAGAATGAGCCCCAATTATCCAGGTATCTGAAACCCTCCCTCCTGCACTATCCCTGCAGCCATAGGTTCAGCTCCATTCTGTCCCTGTTCCTCGTCTCGCTAGAACTTGGCATGAGCAACAAACCAGAGATAACAATTCTGTTTGTTCTAGCACTAAGCTTCCACCCTAGCTTGCTGAATTTCTGCCTTAAATCCTCATCCCTTTTTCCATCTATGTCGTTGGTGCCTATGTGGACCAAGATTTGGGGCTGCACCTCCTCAAGGATCCTGAAAACATGATCTGAGACATCACAAACCCTAGCACCTGGGAGGCAACACACCAACTGTGAGTCTCTCTCGTTCCCACAGAACTTCCTATCTGCCCCCCTAACTACGGAGTTGCCAATGACTAATGCTCTGCTCATCTCCCCACTTCTATCCTGAGCAACAGGGACAGACTCTGTATCAGAGACCTGTACCCCATTGCTTACCCCTGGTGAGTCGTCCACCTCAACAGTATCCAAAAAGGAATATTTGTTATTGAGGGAAACAGCCACAGGGTATCCCTGCACTGCCTGCTGGTTCCCTTTCCGTCCCCTGCCTGTAGCCCATCTGCCTTTTTCTAGTATCTGAGGTGTGACTACCTCCCTGTAACTTCTCTCAATAATCCCCCCCGCCTCCTGAATGATCTGAAGTTCATCCAGCTCCAACTCCAGTTTCCTAAAACGGTTTTCGAGGAGTTGGAGTTGGGTGCACTTCCCACAGATGAATTCAGCAGAGACACTACTGGTGACCCTTACCTTCCACATTCTGCAAGAGGAACATTCAAATGCCCTAACCTCCATTCCCACTATACTAAATTTCCAAAGAGACAATTGAAAAATAAAGAATAAAATAACTAGTTACCTTACCAATCCGGCACATGGAACCTTATATTTTGGTTAGAAGAGGAGGATGGGTGGGAGACACTACCAAGTGTTGTGGTTTCAGGTAACACAACTACCCAAATATATTACTTCCTTTACTCAGCAGTCCTGCTCAGCGTGCACTCTGCCTATTCATGAGGTAAGGAATATTAGGCAAAAAAAAGATGTTCACCTCGACCCCTAAAATATTTAAAAATTGAACTTCTGGAGCCATAGAGATCTAGAACACAGAAAAAGACCCTTCAGCCCATTGAGTCTGTGCTAGTTAAAAACAAACACCCAACTGTTCTAATCCCATTTTCCAGCACTTGACCCATAGCATTGTATGCCTTGGCGTTGTATGTTTATATCTAAATAACCAGGTGGCATGGTGGCTCAGTGGTTAGCGCTGCTGTCTCACAGCACCAGGAATGTGGGTTCGATTCTAGCCTCGGGTGACTGTCTGTGTGGAGTTTGCACATTCTCCCTGTGTACGTGTGGATTTCCTCTGGGTGCTCTGGTTTCCTCCAACAATCCAAAAGATTGTCAGACTAGGCGAATTGGCCATGCTAAATTGCCCATAGTGTTCAGGGATGTGTAGATTAGGGGACTAGGCATGGGTGGATTATTCTTCAGAGGGTCAGTGTGGACTTGTTCGGCCAAAGGGTCTGTTTTCACACTGTACAGATCCTAAATACTCCTTAAATGTCTTGAAGATTTTTGCCTCTACCAGCCTTGCAGACAGCAAATTCGAAACTCTCACCGGTCTTTGAATGAAAATGTTTCCCTCCCATCCTCTCTAAAACTCCTCCTTCTTTATTTAAATCTATGCTCCTGGTCATTGATTCATCCAACAAGGGCAACACTTTCTACCCATCTACTCTGTCTATGCCCATCATATTGTGCACAACTCAATCATGTCTTCTCTGCTGCAAGGAAAATAACCCCAATCTATCCAATCCCTCTTCAAAGCTAAGAATGTCCAACCCGGGTAACATTTTGCCAAACCTCAACCACACCTTAGATTACTTACAGTGTGGAAACAGGCCCTTCAGCCCAACAAGTCCACACCGACCCTCCGAAGAGAAACCCACCCAGACCCATTCCCCTACATTTATCCCTTCACCTTACATTCAGGGCAATTTAGTATGGCCAATTCACCTGACCTGCACATTTTTGGACTGTGGGAGGAAACCGGAGCACCCGGAGGAAACCCACGCAGACACGGGGAGAATGTGCAAACTCCACATAGTTACCCGAGATGGGAATGGAACAGAAGTCTCTCGCGCTGTGAGGCAGCAGTGCTAACCGCTGGGCCACCGTGCCCCCTTCTCCAGTACAATTACATCCCTCCTGTAATGTGGATTCCAGAGTCATGATTCTAGAATTGTTGAGGTCAAATGAGAATCTCCAATATAAATGCAGATGATTTATAGGGACAAAAATAGTTTTGATAGTAATGAAATATGCTGCTAGCAATCAGATTCAATGGCTCTTCAACTCCAAATTCATGTGAAGGAGACTCCTTCTAATAGGTCTATTGAGAAGTAGAAATTTTCAATGTTTTGGTTTTTAACAAGTTACAAGGATAGAACTGTCAGACAGATGAAACTATGTATTCACATCAAACTATAACCTCCTACCTGTTTAGATAATTTTTTATGACCTTTTCTCAGGTCAGCAAAACTATTATTGCATGTCGATTAAAACCCACACACAATTAAATATGTCCTACTCTGCCCAAATGTGAAATCAATGTACAGTCTAAATAGCAGAAAACATCCTTGTAAACTAATTAGCACCTCAACAAAGAAAATGGCAGTACTGTAATTGGCATTACTTACTTGTCTGTCTTGGTTATTGCAATGACTTGGAAAATTGTTAGTAGATTTAATCTAAACTCAGTATGTGGGATTAAAGGGCCCGGTATCTTGAACAAAGCTGATATTGGATCTTTTGCTGTGGTTTGGAAATAGTTGATCTTCAAAATAATTACAAATTATGATATCATAATTATTCAGATGCATGAACTAGGATTACTGCCTTTAGTTTTGTTCTTCAGTATCCTACAGTTAGATTGAATTACTAGCTCCATGACTCACACAGGCCTTTCTCCCTGCGCCTGTCACGATTACCTCACCCACTTACCTTCCCCAGTGTAATAATCCTAGATTAGTCGCGAACCAAAGGAAGCACACTAACAAATGTGTTTATCCTTCACTGTTATCATGTTTGGACTGGTAAAGCCTTTAGTGGTCATTGAAGTAAGTGCATTGTGTATAATACTTTGTCAGAGCTTAGAGGATATTATTAATATTGCCAAAACCTTTTGCAATGCAGTGTTTACCTTAGATGTGACTTAGCTGGAGATGGGGGCATTGAATATTTTTTTTTGATTAGGTGAATTGATTATTCTGAGGCAGGAGAATACAGCACAGTTGGTGATAGATGGAAATTGAAATTTGAATCACAAACAATTGACCATAATTGGATCAAATGGGAATAGGACTTGAAGAGCCAAATTGTCTTTTCCGCTCCCATTTTGTATGTCACTAGAATGTGGTTACACCTGAATGTAGTCACTTTTTAAAAGGAATGCAACTATGTATAGTGTACTGGCTGGCTTTGCATACTGATGTTGCCTCTACCTCAATTCTCAGTGTCTTTGTGGCATCCAATTAGTCACAGAGTCACAGATATGTATAGCATAGAAACAAACATTCGGTCCAACCTGTCCATGCTGACTAGATATTCTAAATTAATCTAGTCTCATTTGCTAATACTTGGCCCATATCCCTCTAAACACTATCACTTGAAACATATTGTCAGGAATGGTGCAGCTGAAAATGTGTGGATATACAAAACTGTAAGGGAGCCAGCAACTGGAAGAAACAGCAAGAACAACTTAAAATAAAATAGCAGTCTATAACTATGAATTACTAGACAAGTCAAAATGACTGCATTTTCCACTTGCTGCAGTTATGGAAATGAAATATGGGACACAAATGCATTCTCGGTGGCAGAAATAGCTACAGAATTAATAAAAATGTGGATGAGGTATCTGTTCTTGATGCAATGAAAAACGTACCACAAGTTATACTGCAGCCTAGATTTACAATGAGAAGAAAGTAAGTTGAAAAGGCAGACAGCAAAGATTTTCAAAAGCTTACTTTGTACTCAACATTAATATTATTTATGAATGGCATATTCTGAATATTAGATTTGGGGGTTAGGGAGAATTTTGGTTAGTTTAGAGCTGCATAGATACATCTAATTCAATCCTGAGAGTTTGAACAGTTGAAAGATAAAGTCAGAAGGACAGGATTGTCTTAGTCACAAGGAATCCTTCAGTCAGCTCCAAGAGCAGAATCCTACTGTCAAGAAAGCCATCTCCTTCTGTCGAATCTCTGAGACTGTCATTCATCACCCATATTAATGGGAGGACAGGCAAGACCTTGCATTATCCTGAGAGACATGCCAAGCTGAATGAGTACAACAAATTGGAAATAAAGGTGGAAATATTTTCAGAAGAGCTGTCAGAAAAATCAAAGAGGCTAGAAGGCCAAATATAAATATTGCAGAGGATATCATGCAAGGGAAAAAGAAGTGTTTCCAGGGTGGGGAAAGCAGCGCTCTAATTGTAAGAAGTTGAATCAGTATGCACTTGTGTTTAACTAAAAGAAAGTAAATCCAGCTGATAAAGATGGTTGCTGGGGAGAAATAAGCTGTTGTTATTGGTTTGTGACTGTAAGAATGATAACTGCAGAAGGAAAGCATCAAGCGAATGTAAAGTGTCAGACTGAAATCGTGCTTCGGGCAACATCATAAATTTTGATGTGGTTCAAGATGGTGACCTAGAAATGAATCCTCAAAAGTAAATCTAAAGTTATATGATAGAGCAGGACTCATGCCAAGAGGACAAATTAAACTAAGAACTCAATATAATGGGATGGATGCATTTCTAGAGTTTCAGATCTAAGCAAAATCCACTCATTTCAGATGAATAAAACCATAAGGCTTGAACTAGTAACCCTAAATATGTCAGAAGAGATTTGCAGTGTTTGGCAGGTCATTAAACTTTTGACTGCCGAACAGATCATGGAAGATTACAAAGATGAATGAGCATGTGTACCAATGCAATATCTGTCAAGGAAACTTACAGCTTGCCTCAAGTCCAGCCTGAAAGGCAAGGTGTTAGAAAAGAAGGCTATAATCAAGAAAGTGATACCTCTTACAGATTAAACAGCAGTATGATAGCAGTGAAGAAAATTTGAAACACTGAGAAAATGCATGGACCCTCAGGACCATAACTTGCCTAGGCAAAAGTCATGCTTCTCAATGTGAAGGATGGCTATTAGCAAATGAAGTTGGATCAACACAACAGTTTTCTGGAAAATACAAATGGTTGTGCATGCCATTCCACTGCTCCAGAAAACTATCAACATAGACAGCACAAGATAGTCAGTGATCTACCTGGACTGGAAGCTGTTTTGGATGAACTATAAGTCTATGGATGTGGAGACAGATGCAAGAATCTCAATCAGATCTGGTGTGATGACTAGGGACTATTTGCCAGATGAACTGAAGACTGAACAGAAAAAGAAATTATAGTTGATAATGCCTGAAATCAAGTGAGTAGGTCATTTACTGAATGGGTGTCACCTGGATCCTCACAGTGAGAGTGTAGTAGAGGTCCAGAGTACTGCAATGATTTGTAGGATTTTTAAACTATTTCATAAAGTTCTTGCCCAGTTTGTCATCAGAGTGTGAACATATACACATGTTCAATGGTAACACAGTGCAGTGATGTTGAGGCACAGAACAAGTATCAACTTTCACTGGATTCAAACAAGTAGTGACAAAAATGCTAGTACTGAGGTAGTACAAGATCAATGTTGAAGTCACCTTGCACTGAACTGGTCTACAGACAGGACTTGGAGCAACTCTTCTGCAACAGGGTCAGAAGAGTTACATTCCCATCCAAGCCAACTGAGTGAAACTATGCTCAGATTGAGAAAGAACGCTTGGCTATTGTTTTTTTTTCTGTGAACATTTTAATTCATACCTGTTTGGGATTGACAAATTGACAGTGGAATCTGACCAGCAGTGATTTCAAAAGCATCTTCCTCATCTGTTTTTGTCTACTCAAAAGTGTCTGCAAAGCATATTAGTTTGTTTGCAGACGTATTATCCGGTCATGGCATACAAGCAAAGGATATCAGTGGTATACTGTTTGGAGAAGTACTTCCTATGAAAAAAGTTGAGGATGTTAAGACGGAGTGTGAAATCTTCTAGATTCTATGAAAAGCAATAGATTGACATGCAGTCTCTGTGGGTAGCTATCAATTACATCACCACATCACAGAATATAAAATGACCATCAGTTCCAGTGAACCACAATTGTCAAGCTACAGACATGCATTAGCAACAACAGTTACCATGGGCAAACAGCACACACCTGAGGATCAACATTCTTTAGAGAAGGAATATCATCCTAGGATTGATCAAACATCAGATGAATTTACAAGAACAATTATTATAATGAGCAAAATTTAAAGACAATAGGGTAAGCCTTACTTTATTTTTGTCTTAGTGTCAGCTTCATTGAGTATAAAAGTTGGTTTCTCTCCATAAGGGCTTGCAGTTTGCTGCAAATATGACTACATACCTCATTAACTTCCAACTCCCTCACTGTAGTCCCCTTCTTATTCAATTTCACCACCAAGTATGACTCACCACTGCCAGGATATCCCAGAATGAATCAGCATTCCTGGCATTCACACAGTATTTAAAGGTAGTCATGTGTCCAGAAAAATGTGATTAGTTCAGGGTTGCCTTGCACATTTCCTGACATTTGCCCTGGACGTGGCAATGAAGGAGAAATTGTGCATCTTTCTGTGGTGTGGGACTTGAAGGCCCTGCTGGAAGGGGTGGTGCTGAGGCAGGTGTTCCTCTTCCCCACTCCCTGATCCTTTCCCCTTACTCCCCTGCCCAACCTCCCCACCCTCAACTGCACAATAACTGACTATGCCAATCTGTTTCAAGGTTGCCACCCCCTGATAGGTGCCATTTCAGCTGACTAGAGCAATGCACAGCAACATAGGAAAAGCTCAATCACCCTCTCCAATCAGCCCATGTGTGTTTCACCGTCATCTCTCTAAAACCTCACACTCTCACTATACTTGCATTCACCTCCCAGTATGACTCATGCTCTACCACTATCACCATTGCCAGCAACATCTTCCGTCCCTCACTCTCACGCACACCAAGCCCAATACTACTAACCCTACATGCTCTCTGTGCTGTCTACTCACTGCTCTATACAGTTCCCCACCTCCACCAAAATTAACAGCTCTGCCACCCACTTTCATCTCCCATAGTACCTAACTCTCTCCCATTCTAGGAGGAAAGTAGCCCCAATAGACCAGAAAAAGTCAACATGGGTGGTGGGTTGTCTGACCTTAAGTCCTGTTCTCTCATGTGGACAGCATTTTGACTCTGAATGCCCAAGTGGCTGACCAACAGTAACCAATCCCTTGGACTGGTATCGAAGACTGTCCTTGACCTATTGTACTGGGATGCACTGACCAAAGGTTATTGCCCTTGACCTGTCTGAGTTTTGGTGACAGCTTTGCAAGTTTCCTGGGTTTCTGTCTGTGTTAAATGGCAAGACAATACAGCAGTGCTGTGAGCTAGTATCTCTGGCTGAGGAGCAAGGTGCAAAAGGCAAGGCAAGGCAAAACAATTGAGGGAAGCTATGAACATCCAGTAGTCTCAAAGTGAGTGAGTGTAAAGAGAGCATGCAAACAGGCCAGAGATGCAGCCTGGTCCAGAACGTGAGTTGGGTTCATGTTCCTAAACACAGAGTCCTTGTTGCAACAATATTATTATTGTCATTATTGGCACACCCGAAGTTGCAACATTGAAATGCAGAGGTGAATTATAAAGAGATTGGAAATGTCATAAACATTTTTCGAGGCTGACCAATATCCATGGGGTGTGTGTGGCTTGTTCCCATGGAGCGTGCCTTGAGACGCTGCTGTGTAGTGACCAACACAGAGGTTCTTTGGAGCCAGCAGCAAGGTGAAGTCACCAGGTATTTGCTCTGAGTTACATGCCAAGAATTCTTTGCATCTAGTTTGCTTTTGGCAGATGGTAAAATAGCAAACGCATATTATTGAGGTGAGGTTTGCGGTTAATAAGGTACTAACAAGCAATATTCCCTCTCAATAAGCAACTTGCCACTGCCGAGAAAGAACCTTGCCTCAAAGCACAGAACTTGGTTAAAAGATGCCTCAAGCTGTCCCCAGTGTCAAGTTAGGCCTCGCTGGATTTCTGGTGGATTTTGCCACATTCTTGACATAGTTCACATCATTCAGACCCTTATAAGATTCTACCAAAGGTAGGCAATACCTGTAGGCAGACTGACAAAAGTGGAACTGACTAAAGTTTTGTTAGTGAATGATTTCATTTGTAACCATATGTATTGGATAACTATAAATGATAGCATATGAAAACCTTTGACATTTTTTTAATGAAAAGGAGGATGTCTGGAGAGATGCAACTATACTAGCAGATCATGCTGTAGGCATATGACCTAAACCTGATTTGCAAGTACCTTTTCTGTGCAGTCTGTGGCAACCATTAAAGACGATGAATTGAAACAGTTATTCTTGCAAACAACTGACCGTGTAAGCCTCTAAAGAGCCGTAAACTTAGAATGTAAGATGACAGCAGGCAAAACACGGGTGTGTCTCCTCGGTTATATCTATTCTGTGGAACTGCTTAAGGACTGTAGATTTGGTTTAAAAAAGTAAGACTATGTTGCTTTTAATATAAATTTTAAAATTGTGTCAAATATAACAATCGGAGCAATCACTGAATTAAGATTTCTGTGCGAGAGAAATATTACGTTAATTGCACAATTTGCAAATCATCCTTTTAATCACAATTATTTCTTTCCCAATGGATTACAAACAAATCTCTTCAATTTCCTATTTACTCTGCTTTCTGTGACCATCTTCTAGGTAAACACAAAACTAAAAATTTTAGAGACCCTTTGAGGAATTGATACATAAATGGTTGACAATTCATACATTTTAATTGAGGTCTATTGTTGGAGAATAGCAATCATTTAAATATGGATAAAGTAATTTACATTAAAAGAACTGTTCAAAATAATTTTGAAGTTTCCGCTGGTACATGCAGAAGATAAGTGGATATTTAAAAATCCAGTAAATGTGCTATTCACTCCCATGGTGTGTTTAAACTATCAGAACAAGCCTAGACTAGGTCAGGTTTCATTGCACTCATCTAAAATTTAATGCATGTTATGCAATTAAATAAAGCAGTGAGATTCTGCTGCTCCTGTAAATTTATTTTTAACAGGTTATTTGATAAATTTTCACACTACTATTTGGTAATCATTTGTTTTTAGAATAAGCTACTTTCTCAAAATGTTATTGTGCTGTTAGTTGAGTTGATGAGGAAAAAAATGCATTGCATATTTATTGTTGAGAAGAGGAATTTGGTGTTGTTTTGCATAAAAGTTTGAAGCCACAGATTTGTAGGCAATAAAGAAACAAAAAAAGGGAAAAAAAACATTCTGTTTTCTCATCACACCTGTTACCTTTTATATCTTCAACACAATACTGTGATTCAATGAATGAATGCAGCATAGGTCTTGGAACTTGGTTACACAGGCCAGGAAAAACCTAGTTTGATCCCCACTCGGTGTTACATCAATCGATCGAAGCCAGAGAATGCAATAGAGATCAGCAAATGGTTTGAGGATTGTTGGACGCAAACACAGCTCGTGTGGTCACAATTTATCAGTATCCAATGACCCTTGCTTGAGTAAGCATATGTATAAAAAATGGTTGTAACCATACCTTTTCCTTTAGTAATCAGGCTGATATACTACTTCTTGTCAGGGTGCTGTGTTTGAAAGTGCCCGAGTTTGTCTGTCTGTGTGGATCTCAGTTTGAATTTGTAGTTTTTGTATCTCAGTTTTCAAGTGTATTTTTGTGTTTGTGTGCATCTGTTTATGTATTTGTCTGCAGTCTTTCATATTTGAGTGAATGTCTTTGTGTATATTGGGGCTTGGTTAACGCAGTTGGCTGGATTGGCTAGTTAGCAATACAGAGTTATACCAACAACGAGTGTTCAGTTCTTGCACTGGCTGAGGTTACCATCAAGGTCTCTCCTCCTCAACCTCTCCCCTCGCCTGAGGCACGATAACACTCAGGTTAAACCATTGTGTTCTTAATGAGAGAAAAAGCCTCTGGTCCTCTGGAATTATGGTGACTTTACTTTGTTTATAACTCCTCTGGATTTACTTCATCGACAACATCAACATGTCAGAGAAGAAAACTGCATCCATGCAGGTACTTAAAGACTGAAACATCAGATTAAAAGTCTGACAATCTATTGCCTGCACAGTATGTAAATCAAATCTGCAATATAGTGGGAGAAATGTTTTGCTTCCACTGAAAATGTGTATAAGGTTGGTAGATTACTTCAAGTGCCATTTTCTGCCTATCTACTTACTACTTTCCCCCTCAACCTGTCTTCAACATAGGCTTATGCCCGAAACGTCGATTCTCCTGTTCCCTGGATGCTGCCTGAGCTGCTGCGCTTTTCCAGCAACACATCTCCGGCTTCAACATAAATACCACCTAGCTATTGGTTTTGAATAAGAGTCACGAGACTCAAAATGTTGACTCTGCTTTCTCTCTACACTTGCTGACAGACCTGCTGAATATCTGCTGCAATTTTTGTTTCTGTTGCAGTGTCCATTTTTTGGCCTTATTTTTGTGTGTGGATCCATTTTAATTGAGTTTCTGAAACAGAAGAAAATATCCTTATGCACACCATATCATGGTTTATCTTTTTAAAGGGAAGTGTACCCAGATCGCCATGAATTTTGTTGTTGCATTTCAGATGATAAAGTTAAACTGGGAATACAGTTCACTTAGGAAGTTAAAGATCATAGCATTTTTTTGCCTTCCATATTGGCCTCTACATAGAGCCCTTGAAGGAGGAAGGTGTTCAAAATCTGGAAAATGACTCATTGGAAGGCAAACAACTTCTTGAAGAGAAGTTGAAGATAGCCCATTTCTGATTCCCAGAGGTATCAGAACAGTCTCATGTGTAAGATCTAACTTGAATGCTATTTTTGCCCACTGCATGAAGCATGTATATCATCTTCCCAAAACAAATATGCTCTTCTCTGGATTTTTAAAAGCAATGAGGCCAACCTAATTTAAACTTTTCAATTGAGGAGCTACATTCCTTCACCCACAACCTCTTGCTCCTCACATCCCTAATTTCTCATGCCCACTTATTTTGTGTGTCACCCAGTGTACACCCATATGGTTCATTACCTCATGTTCTGCGGATGGATATTTCAGCACTGAGAGAGAGAGAGAGAGAAAGCAAGACAGAGTAGTTGACAAAGCATGTTACAGAGTCATCGAATCATACAGCACAGAAACAGACCCATTGGTCCAACCATAATCCCAAACTAAACTAATTTATATTAATGTTATAAAATGCTGACACAAAGGACTCTGAATGTTGTTGTTTTCCTACAACTTTCATTTCTGGTTTGCTCACACATTCAGTTTTGCTGTACCTGACTTGTTCAATTTCCTGTAAAGACAATATAAAAAAGAGGAAGGGAAATAGAATATTATGGTAAACCTGCTGTTGATAACTGTTGTCCTTTCTCTTTCTCACTTCCTTTGTTTCTGCCTATGCACATGCTACAAAATCTCTGCTCATATGAGATTTTGGGCATCATGTGTCCCTGATATCTGTCTGGTGTTGCAGTCATTTTGTTAATCCAAATAACGATATCAACCTCTCGTTTCCTTTAAACATTATTAAATGCAATTGTCGGCAGCTGCCATTCACTGAGAACGATGACATAGTTTTGTAATTGTACACCTTGTGAGGATTTGATGAAGTACATAAATGCAAAATGAAAGTAATAACAGTTGCAAGTCCATGCATCTACTACCTGCTGTAAATAATGTAAAATTATATAAAATTTGCAGTATAGAAACAGACCATTCGATCCCACTAGTTTCTGTTGGTGTTTATGCTCAACACATGTCTCCTCTCATTCTACTTCATCTAAATCATGCAACAACATAACATTAAGGGTGGTCATCTTTACTTGCACAGAAGGAATAATATTTTACCTGCAAGTTGTCACTTAAAGTTATGGATGCATTTCTGACAACCATGACTTTTTCTGACAGACATTTCTTTTAAGAAAGAAGACATTGAAACTACTGTGTAGTTGAAATAATTTACATTGTAATATAAAACGATTTTCAAACTTAAATAAAAGTTACAAAGCAAACTGTAATTTTCTACTTATGCAGAATTTGTCAAATAGCATGGTCCCTTTCTTCTACAATACCATTCCACTTTCTCATAGCTATTCATTCAGTCAACTTTGTCATTTGCTGAAACTCTCTCTCTCAGTGTCATTATTTCTTTTAAAAGCACCAGGGATGCTGCAGAAGTTCAGGGATCATTATAATTAAGAGGGACTGTGAGTTGTGGAGAAAACATGGGGGGAGGCTGCATGTCACAGAGAAGGTATGGGGAGAGACCATAAAACACAGAACTGAGAGCAGGAAAGGTCACGAGGGGAAAAGCATTAAATTGAATCTCGTAATATTCAACAAGATTACAGGGCCCATTAACTACACAACATTAAAGCTAAATAATTTTAAATGGGGCAATGTTAAATCAGAACCCACAGTACTATGTAGTTTATGACACACTTCTAACAAATGCTGAAGCATTTCAATTAATAACATTAAAGAAATGCAGTTTTATATTCAGGAAAACTGCATAAAATATATATTTGAAACAAAATGTAAAACTATGCATTCTGTGTTAATCTTAGGCAAGAGAATGTTCTAAGACAATAGTGCAAAATACCTTGTGAAACATATTTTCTCGTCACATATGTACACTTCATAGTGAGCGTCACAGGAAAACCTCTGTCTTAACACTGTTTATTTGAAACTCTATTTTTTACCTACGCTTTCACTTTGAATGTTTAATATTGCCAATCATTTATTTGAATCGCATATACATTTTCTAATTGCCAGATTAATAATTGGACTAGGCATTGTCTGTTGGAATGAATATCTAAAAAATGTGTGCTTAATAATTATGGTACTTATGAATGTTTTACATTAAGATTTAAAAGATTGATTAGATTGTCCTTGAAGTGCTGAATAAAACGCTATAATAAAGGCGGTAGGTAGGGGAGAGGAGTAAAACAATGAGTCATTGAGGCTGAACTTTGAAATAATGATCAATGATTACTTGTTTAACGTAGAAAAGTTGGTGTCAACAAGCTGGTGTTTTTATTGTTGCTACCTGACATACAGATGCCATGGATTCTGTATAAGTGCTTTCCTTTCTTAATTGTAACCATGGTAACATAAATGAATTGTATTCTTTAGAAAGGATATATTAAATAAAAATAAGTCATGAATAAATAAGTAAAATAACTTTTAAAATGCTACCTTTAAGTCCATTGGATCAAAAACCTTGAATTCCCTCCCTAAGGGCATTGTGGGTCTACCTCCAGCACAAAGACGACAACAGTTCATGGAGGCAGCTCACCATGACCTTTACAAGGGCAACTAGGGAAATCATTCATTATATTGATCATTAAAAAAACTTAGAAAGAATGCATACTTTTAGATTCTTGCTTCAAATTTATTTGATGTAATTTTGCTGAATGCAGAACTGAAATACTAGTTTAAATACTTCAGCTGTTCACCAGCTTTGCTGGTTATTTTGCTAATGAAGTTTGCTTGGCACAAGTTTGCCCCAAATTGTTAATAGGATGATGCCCATTGTACATTGATCACTTAGATGGGCATAAACCTTTCTGTTACAACAGCCTTAATGTGAGTTAGCAAATTAATACTAAATCATGAAATGAAAAACAGGATTCTTGAAAATAACTGATCAGACCAGTGTACTAGAACACCTGGGTGTCCTTGTGCACCGTTTGCTGAAAGGAGGCACATTGGTGCAGCAGGTGCATAAGGCATGTGGTATGTAGGCCTTCATTAGGCAGGATGTGAGTACAGGAACAGGAATGTCTTGCTGCAATTATACAAGGTCTTGGTGAGACCCCACCTGAAGTATTGTGTGTAGTTCTAGTTTCCTCATCTTAGAAAGGATATTCTCACTATGGAAAGACTGCCAATGAATTTAAGGCTGAGGTAGATAAATTCTTGATCAGTAGGAAAATCGAGGGTTACAAGGAAAGTGCAGGAAAGTGGATATGAGGGATGTCAGGTCACCATGATCCTAGTGAATAGCACAGCAGACTCGAGGGGCCGAATGGTTTATTCCCGTTCCTGTTTCTTATGGTCTTAAAACATTCCTAGAGTCAAAAACATTTTCGGAACATTAGTTAGAAGGTACAGAGACCTGAAACAAAATTTAATCTCTCCCAAAAAAGCAGCTATTTCCAGTCTGGTACACACCTTGCCATAGTTGATGTCTGTTGAGAAAAAACTCCAAGTTCCAAGAGGCACAAATCTTTAGATTCATAGACAAATTTCAGTGAAGCTTAGTCAAAATATGAAATGACAGTGATACACTAAATATATGGAGTAATCAGTTACCTCATTATTAAGCGGAAGTGTATGTAGGTCTCATTTAAAATATGTGGATACAGTACATCAGAATGAAGTCAGGAAAAGATTCCAGTCAGAATTTCCAAAGCTCTTTAAAAGTCCAAGCAAATTGAAGCAGGACTATCATTTGCCCTGCAAGCGGATGCTAAACGCATCTTCTTGTACACTTCCAGGAAACATTCTCATCCTTTGATAAAAATGTTAAACACCATGATTGAAAGAGAGGCCATATCACCAGTGACAGAACCAACACTCTGGACATCCATGCCACAAACAGCTGCAGGAGTAACTGTCCTTGTGCATAATTAAGGTTGATATAGATAAATTCTTGATCAGTAGGGGAATTGAGGGTTATAGGAGCTCCAGTCTAATAACTGTTTCCAAGACAAATCAAGAATTAAAACTGTGTGTGGATCTCATTCAATTTAAATAAAAAGGAGTAACAGGATAAATTAATCCCACTTGTCTGTCAACAATAGTTTGGCAAACTAGCAACTTAAGTGTTTTTCAGAAAACTGGATACTAATAGTGGGCTTTGGCAGATGCCTGTAGAACAAGAATGAAGACTGCTGACTATATTACAATATTCATGCATAGTTGCTTCAATCATGTAGGACGTGGGATCTCCTCGACACAAGAGATTTTCCAGTAAAAAATAAGAGAACCTTGGAAGAGAAATAGGGAACCATTGGCGATATGGATGACATCCTAATACACAGTAAAACAATCAAGAAATATGATTAGAGGAATGTGTTGAAGACACTACAAAATGCATGGTTTACATTAAATGAGAAATGCTAATTCTCCAGGATGACAATCATATTTTTAGGACACATTAACAAGATCGAGGCATCAGAAGGTGGCTGCAAGGAAGACAACAGCGATCAGTGAATTTCTGTCCCTTTATTATGTAAGTTATGTACAATGCTTCTTAGGTCTTACTCAACTCTTATGAAAGCTTTGATTAAAGGCCAACAATGTATCTGAGACAGGATCTCATTGCAAGGATTGAAAGTTTGAAAGTATTAAAAAAAACCTGATGTTATATAATAATATATTAGTGTTGTTCAATATAATATAGGCTTCTCATTATACTAGCCACAAGTGCAACCTCCATAGGACCAGGAGCAGTTCTTGGTAAAAACAATGACTGCAAATGCTGGAAACCAGATTCTGGATCAGTGGTGCTGGAAGAGCACAGCAATTCAGGCAGCATCTGACGAGCAGCAAAATCGACGTTTCGGGCAAAAGCCCTTCATCAGGAATAAAGGCAGAGAGCCTGAAGCGTGGAGAGATAAGCTAGAGGAGGGTGGGGAGAAAGTAGCATAGAGTACAATAGGTGAGTGGGGGAGGAGATGAAGTGATAGGTCAGGGAGGAGAGGGTGGAGTGGATAGGTGGAAAAGGAGCT
>NC_057711.1:48796920-48798512 GCF_004010195.1 Chiloscyllium plagiosum
CTGGAAGAGCACAGCAATTCAGGCAGCATCCGAGGACAGGCAAAATCGACGTTTCGGGCAAAAGCCTTCCTGATGAAGGGCTTTTGCCCGAAACGTCGATTTTGCTGCTCGTCGGATGCTGCCTGAATTGCTGTGCTCTTCCAGCACCACTGATCCAGAATAGGAGCAGTTCTTATTCAAGTACAAACTGAAGGAACATGAAGGATGGTCTATTTTACATCAAGAACTTTGACAGAAACTGAAAATACTTACACACCAAAGAGAAGGAAATTTTAGCAAGTGCAGCAAATATGCATTATTCACAATATCACATATTTGAAATTCCTGGTCAGGATGGACCTCAAGCCTTTGGGAACATTATTGTTATCAAACAATATCTAAAAATGTCTCTACAGATTTAAATATTTGTGCTTAGGCTGCTTAGACATGAATATGATATGGCCTATGTTCCGAGTAAGATGCAAGTAATGGCAGCTACACTCATAAGAGCATAAGTGGATGGAGTAGAAAAAGTGTATCAGTCAAAAATCTTATTCTAGCCTATAGCCAAAACTTTACTGGCAACTGAGGGAAAACTAAGACAAATTTGTACAGCCCAAAAAATATGAAAGAAGTGCACAAAGACCAGACAAATCTGTCTGCAAGTGTGGTTCAAATACAGTCTAGCAGACCAAATGGTGAAAAGATACCACAAGCAAAAGCAACACTTGAAAATTGTCAATGATAATTGTTATATCAAAGTCGATGCAAAGAGAAATCCTACAGAAACTCCATGGGAGCATATAGGTATCATGAAATGCAGAACAAGAATGTAAGTGTAATGTCATGGACTAGGCCAGACCCACCAACATTTCTTTAAGCAGGTCGCCCAGACCGTTACTTTGCTATTTATTTAGCTAGGTGTGTAGTGGATATACTGGTGTAAATTAGCTGGGTCAACTGCCAAGTTTTAAACAAACAAAATTTATTTCCAAAATTATGGAATGAAACACAAAGAACAGAAAATAGAATACCCGATAACTTATCCCAAACAAACCCAACTTAATGATACTGTTCCAAAAACATGCACATCCCATAGCACAAACATGGCACAGGCAACTCGCAGTTCAAAATCAGAAGTGCAGAAGGAGAGAGAATACCCAGCCTTTCTTTACATACACACGTATGTTTTATTATCAGAACACCTAAAGGGACATTCAGTAGGAACTGGAAGATGTTGATTTTGTTCAAGCTAAGAAGTGAGACTTATCAAAAGATGCTGAACTGAACCAAAAAACCTCAGCTGTCAGGACTGGCCCTTCCATTATACAAGTTACATTACATAAAACATGAATGTCTTTGACCTGAGGTATCATATCTTCTGTTTAGGGGTAAACAAAATGGGCCCCATAAACCATTCATCTCTGCACCAACTCGAAGGAATAAAAGAATGACTCGGGTAGGAATAAGTCCAGTCAAGGATAGTAGTGGGAAGTTGCGTGTGGAGGCTGAAGAGATTGGGGAGACACTGAATGAATACTTTTCGTCAGTATTCACTCAGGAACAGGACATTGTTGCCGATGTGAATACTGAGTCACAATTAATTAGAATGG
>NC_057711.1:48799434-48805256 GCF_004010195.1 Chiloscyllium plagiosum
ATCTGAACTCTAATCACCAACAGTGATCTCAAACCACCCGAACTCTGTAATTTAGGGGTGACTTGATAGAGGTGTACAAGATGATTAGGGGTTTAGATAGGGTTGACCGTGAGAACCTTTCTCCACGTATGGAGTCAGCTATTACGAGGGGGCATAGCTTTAAATTAAGGGGTGGTAGGTATAGGACAGATGTTAGGGGTAGTTTCTTTACTCAGCGAGTCGTGAGTTCATGGAATGCCCTGCCAGTAGCAGTGGTGGACTCTCATTGGATAGGCATATGGAGGATAGTGGGCTAGTGTAGGTTAGGTGGGCTTGGATCGGCGCAACATCGAGGGCCAAAGGGCCTGTACTGCGCTGTATTCTTCTATGTATTCTATGAAGCCTGGGCTGTTTTATGACCCTTCTGAAAAAAATCAAGTTAAAGTAACTTTGAGAAAAAGGACCATCCTTCTGACAGTAATAATCAGGTATTTAAATGATAGAGGATCTTATTGTATTTCATCATGCCAAATGTATGCAATACACAACCAAGTGCCAACTGAGAAAATTATTTCATTAAGATTTTTTAGAGGCATCTTGGGAAAGGCTCGCAAAAATTTATTCAATATTGAAGGCATGTGGTATTTAGTCCTAGGTGATTATTATTCAAGGTGGACTGAAATGGCAAGACTTCATTCAACCATAGCAGACTCAGTGATCAGAGAACAGAAAAGGATCTTTGCAATGCATGATTTTCCTGAATATTGGAAAATGAACCTCAGTTCAAAAACAAGGATTTCAGAAAGTTCACTTTGGATGCAGACATCAAGGAAATGACAAGTTCTCCATTCTATCCTCAGTTGTGCAGGGAGGCATAAAAAACAGTGACGACTGTGAAGACACTGATGCATAAGAAGCTAGACTGGAAATTAGCTCCAATCAGTTACAGAGCAACACGAGTGAATAATGAGTACTCAGACAAGCAGAATTGTTCATAAGGAGGAGGTTCAATCAACCCAGTTTTAGAAAATAACCTCTAGAGTCAACAGGAAGTTGACAGCCACAGATATCAGAGAAAACGAACAGCTGAAATGTTTTATTATCAGAACAACTAAAGGGACATTCAGTAGGAACTGGAAGATGTTGACTTTGTTCAAGCTAAGAAGTGAGACTTATCAAAAGATGTGAAATAGCCATACTATAAATCATCAGATATGGAACAACAATTCCAGACAGGGTGTAAAACCATCACTATGGCATTGAACACAAGTGAATCAGATTGGTACATTCTGGGAATGTTCCAGATCATTATGACCTGTGAGATTCAGACTCTGAGGGTGGACTTGGGGGAGGGGAGGTGCAAGATGGTGATAATGGTAAGAATAGTGATAATGATAATAATGATATCAATAATTGCAAAGATTATGTAAGTAAGTAGGAATAAACTTCTGGAATAATGTTGACCAAGTTGAGAGGAACTTGAGGGAGATGTGGTACTATATGGTTCATGTAAATCATGATGCTGTAACTGATCACAAGATTTGGACATCACTGAAAGAGAAGACACCAGTCTAGAAAAAATAATGAAGAGATTTGTCTTAATCAACACTACAGAGCTATATTTGATAACTTACTATGTACAGATATAAATAAAGGGGTGTTAGGGTACATAAGGAGTTGAGAGAAAGTGAGGGCTGCAGATGCTGGAGATCAGAGCTGAAAATGTGTTGCTGGAAAAGCGCAGCAGGTCAGGCAGCATCCAAGGAACAGGAGAATCGACGTTTCGGACCCTTCCTGAAGAAGGGCTTATGCCTGAAACGTCGATTCTCCTGTTCCTTGGATGCTGTCTGACCTGCTGCACTTTTCCAACAACACATTTTCAGCTACATAAGGAGTTGAAGAGACTTACTTAGAGATAAGAAGCCAGCAATGTATGTGCAGTTATCCACAACGTGAGATACTCCAAACAATATGGACAGACGTACAGATAACCATATTATATTAAAGCACAAGCTAAATCACATGCAGTTCTCCAACAACTATCCTTCTTCAATTCTGACTCTTGTGCATCCCCCACTTCATTTATCGAACCATTGACAGCCAAGACTTAAGTTGCCCTAACTCTGGAATTCCCTCACTAAACCTTTTCACAACTCTATCTGTCTTCTTATATAACATTTGTTAAAATCTACTTCTTTGACTTAACTTTTAGTCATCTGTCCTAATGTCAGAAGTGTCTTAATTATGCTTAGGATAATTTGCTGAAACATAATGCCCCAAAAACAAGAATGGGATATACTTTATTAAATTTAGTAATGATGATCCTGCCAAATATTGAAGATCAAGGGATACAAAATAGTGACTGGATTAAAGTTTAAAGTGTTACTGAGGGGAAAAATAGAGTATAGGATGGACTTTATTTCTGTTGGTAAATTAGGAAGCATAGTCTAAATATTGGAAAATTAGAGCCAGATCTTTCAGAAATATGTTGAGGAAACAGTTCTGCACAAAGTATGGTTTGAGACTCTCTTCTGTAAATACCAATTGATGATAGGTCAAATGTTAATTTTAAGTCTGCAGCTGATAAATGTTTGTTAACCAATGGTATTAAGGGATAGAATGGAAGGGCTGATAAGTGAGATAAATCACTGACCAATCATTGAATAACAAAACATTTCTTGAGGATAAACATGGCCTATTCATTTATAACTCCTTCTTGCCTTGTTGATCATTTGCTGAAAATGTGTTGCTGGAAAAGCGCAGCAGGTCAGGGAGCATCTAAAGAGCAGGAGAATCGACTTTTCGGGCATGAGCCCTTCTTCAGGAGCCCTTCTTCGGCCTCATGCCCGAAACATCGATTCTCCTGCTCCTTGGATGCTGCCTGACCTGCTGCGCTTTTCCAGGTCTGATCTCCAGCATCTGCAGTCCTCACTTTCTCCTTGTTGATCATTTGTTCGATTACACCACTGTGAAGCATTGGGTGTTTCATACCTTAGAGACTCTGTATGAATGCAAGCTATTGAACTGTTGTTCCTACATTAATTTTGTATATCAGTGGGTTTAACAAAGTGGCACTTGCATAGATGTTTGATAATATCAGATCATTTTGAATTTACTGTCTATCATCAACGATCCACATTAATTGGTATATATGAAAAAGAATAACTGCTTTTAAAGAAAGCTTTCCAAGGAGGTTCTCCCACTCTTCTGGCATTTTCTTCTTGATTTCTAGTATTCTTGCTCTAAAGTTGCACTGAACAAATGAGGAAAAAAGCTTCCTTGGCTATGAGATGGGGAAAGAATACACTATTGTGTTTTTTTTTATGTAAGAGTTGGAGCAGAGCCAGTTTTCTTATACAAATTATATAAGCATACATTTACTCATTGATTATCTGCTCATGTAGGGCACTATTATGGATTAAAATAATCATAGGAAACAAAAGTTATTTTCATCACTTTGCAGAAATTTGAATGAAAGCAACAGTAGCAGCCTTGGTTGCCTTGACAGGGCAGTTTTCCCTTGTGCACTGCTATCTTGTGATAAAATAGACACATGTTTCATTCTCTCGTAATGAAATCAGAGTCACTAAACAAAACCTATTATCCTTGAGAGTCAAGAGCCCCTCAGGAATGTGTCTCCAGATTTGGTTTAAATCCAGCACAGTCTACTCCACTTACCTCTATACCTGTTATGTGTATAATTCTGTTAAATAAATTGTCTTTGAAAAGCTGATATTCTTCCCTATTGATTTCTACTGGAGTTTAGTTCTGCTTTCAAATAAATTATTGTATTGCAGTTCATGATACAGAATTTACTCTTTCTTAACATGTCGAAACTTGATAATGCATTTCTAATATTGGAGATAGGCCAAAAATATGTGTACACAAAATCCCAGCTGACATTCCAGCACAGTGCTACAATAGTGCTGCACTGTGAGAGGTGCTGTTTGTGCGATAAAATGATATATCAATACCACTCAGGTGGAGGTTAAAGATTTCATGGCATTGTGTCACAGAATAGGAAGAAAGTTCTTCCCTATGTTCTGGCCAATATCTATCCCTCAAACAACATTAAAAGATATAGTCATTATCACATTGCTGCTTTTAGAAGCTTGATCATAAATAGATGGCTGCATTTTCAACAGTTCAGCAGTGGCTAATTTTTAGAAATACTTAATTGGATGTAAAATGCTTTGGGATATCTTGAGGCTATGGACAGCACCACATAAATAAAACAAACTTCTGTACCTACTAAAATATGCGTGTTGTAAAGTTTTGAAAGAGGGCTTATCATCAAGGGATGCTGGTAGAATTGACAGTGGGGTAAAGATTTATTCTTGATTTTATGTTGTGGAGGTGCCAGTGTTGGGCTGGAGTGGACAATGTTTAAAATCAAACAACACCAGGTTATAGTCCAAGAGGTGTTTTTGGAAGTAAAAGCTTTAGAGCGTTGCTCCTTCATCAGGTAACTCGTGGGCCAGCATCATAGGACACAGAATTGATACCTGATGAAGGAGCAGTGCTCCGAAAACTTGTACTTCCAAATAAACATGTTGGACTATAATCTGGTGTTGTGCGATTTTTGTCCTTGACTTTAGACAAAGTTCCAGAATGAGATGACAGTTCCTTTTGGACTTATTTGACATGGTATGCAAAGAGTCCAGTACCAAGACCATTCAGCCACTGAAATTACAGCAAAATGCTGCATTTTACTATGTACCAGGCCAGATTCATTCAAAACATTTTAAGAAGGTAGACCAGATCCCTACTTTTCTAGTTGTTTCAGGCAGATGTAAGGTGGATATCCCAGGAGTGATGCAGCTGGTCAAACCACTTTGACCACAAGTAAAACAGAAGTTATTTATACACCACCAAAGGAAACACAAACAAACAAAAACAGAATTTAAAATAACTATGATTTGAAAACCTGACCAACACGACATCCCCTGCAACTTTACAAAGGGCTATTCTGATTTCCTGTGACATCCCATAAACACTCCCCTGGCAAAAAGGTAAATTCAAAAACAGGTTCTTATAGGAGAGAGAGAGAGATGGCAGAGAGAATCAGCTAGAGATCATTTGCTGAAGCATGGGAACCTCTTTTCACTCCAGTAGCTTCTCTGGGTCTCTGGCTAAAATTAAATGAAATTAGAAAAATCTCTGAACTGGGACAACTGGCAACTCCCCTTTCATTGTCCAACTGTTTTTTTTAAAAAAGCCTTTTTTCCTGATTGTTGCTTAGGCAGTATCTGTTAGCCATAATCAAAGAGGCTTAATCCAGACAAATTGGAACCTCTGACTTTTACAACACCTTTTGAAAATAAAGGACAACATTATCTTATTACAAGAGCAGCATCATTACACTGTGCTACAAATTACACTTCTGAAGAAGAGTCATACCAGACTTAAAACATCTACCATGTTTCTCTCTTCACAGATGCTGGCAAACCTGCTGAGTTCCTCCAGCATTTTCAGTTTCTATTTAAGACAATTTAGCCTGTTAGATTAACTACGTTTAGTGCGTCTCTTAGCTTGTTATAGTGGATGCACATAATGTGTAGCATTTAATTTCTGGTGAAGAGAGGGTCAGGGACCTAGGTTTAGTCTTTCTGCCAAAGACCAATGAAAGCCCGAAAGTAAGCAAATACTTCTGTGAGGACCATGAGAATCTGTAAGTCATATTGAGAAGTTGAAAAATGTGTTGCTGGAAAAGTACAGCAGGTCAGGCAGCATCCCAGGAGCAGGAAAATCGACGTTTCGGGCATAAGCCCTTCTTCAGGAATGAGGAGGGTGTGCCAAGCAGGTTAAGATAAAAAGTAGGGAGGAGGGACTTGGGGGAGGGG
>NC_057711.1:48807467-48819786 GCF_004010195.1 Chiloscyllium plagiosum
GGTGCGGGGTTGTGGGACTATGAGGTTGGAGGCGGTGGATGGGAGATCCCTGAGGTGATGAGGTTATGGATGGTCTGGGAGATGATGGTTTGGTGGTGGGAGATGGGGTAATGGTCAAGGGGGCAGTAGGAGGAGGTGTTCGTGAGCTGGTGTTTAGCCTCAGCAATGTAAAGATCGGTGCGCCAAACTACCACCACGCCTCCCTTGATAGTGAGGTTGGGGTTGGTGTTGGAGCGGAGGGAGTGGAGGGCTGCACGTTGTGAGGGTGAAAGGTTGGAGTGGGTGAGAGGGGTGGACAGGTTGAGGCAGTCAATGTTGCGGTGGCAGTTGGATTTGAAAAGATCGAGGGTGGGTAAGAGGCCAGCACGGGGTGTCCAGGTGGATGGGTGGGTTGGAGGCGGAAGAAGGGGTTGTCAGAGGGTGGGCAAGAATCCTGGTTGAATAAGTAGGCGCAGAGGCGAAGATGGCGGAAGAATTGTTCGATGTCACGCCACGTGTTGAATTCGTTAATCCGGGAGCATAGGGGAATGAAGGTGAGGCCTCACCTGAGGACTGATCTTTCATCCTCAGAGAGGGGGAAGTCTGGAGGGATGGTGAAGATACGGCAGGGCTGGGAGCTAGGACCTGGTGTGGGGCTGGAGCTGGGAGTGGGGGCGGGGTTAGGCGTGGGGGCGGAGATCGTTTCAGAGAACACCTCTGGGACATCCGCACCAACACTTTAACTCCCCCTCCCACTCTGCCAAGGGCATGCAGGTCCTTGGCCTCCTCCATTGCCAGGCCATAGCAACATGACACCTGGAGGAAGAGCGACTCATCTTCCGCCTAGGGACCCTCCAACCACAAGGGAGAATGCAGATTTCTCCAGCTTTCTCATTTCTCTTCCCCCCCACCTTATCTCAGTCCCAACCCTCTGACTCAGCACCTCCTTCTTGACCGGCAATCTTCTTCCCAACCTCTCTGCCCCCACCCCCTCTCCGGCCTATCACCCTCACCTTAACCTCCTTCTACCTATCGCATTCCCAATGCCCCTCCCCCAAGTCCCTCCTCCCTACCTTTTATCTTAGCCTACTTGGCACACCCTCCTCATTCCTGAAGAAGGGCTAATGCCCGAAACGTCGATTCTCCTGCTCCTGGGATGCTGCCTGACCTGCTGCGCTTTTCCAGATTATTTTGACATTAAATAATGAATTAACTAAACTAGCTCCTACTAAAAATGAGCGAATAGAAACCACTATGTTTGATTCCCACCAGATTTGCACATCTTTCCCTTAAATTCCAGAATCCTTTAATAAGCCCATTAAATAAATTTCAAATCTCACTTCTGCTCCAGTATCAATTGAGCCTATTTTTACCTCCAAAAACATTGACCACCTACACCTTTAATTCACCTTTGAGGTTTGATTTTCAATAACGCTATCCTCCTTCATCTCTGTATTTTGTCTGTGAATATTATATCTTAAATAACTCAAATTATTGGTAGAAGAAGGAGCAGGTCAGTGGAAGAATATCAGGTCAGGATAAGTTGCCACTGTTACCTCGACTAATAGACTGAGAACATGTAGCATGATCAGGCTATTTAATTATGACCTCAAATTATTTTAGAATAATCTTATTGTACAATGCATTTTTAAAAATTCATTCATGGGATCACTACAACTCATGAAATGGCAAACTGACTGTCCAAATGACTGTCATTGTGCATGTTCTCCTTTATCTAGGGATCATTGAATGCCTTCTGTGGCATGCTATACATCAAGTTAGAATTTTAAATCTGTTCCATATTTCCTGTATTCCTCCTCTTGATTTTATTTCAAATATCTCCATCTCTTGTTGGTTGAATTCACAGGATTTATTTCAGACTATGTTTCGAAAATAATTGTCAGCTCATTCAGAGTGAAATCACGGCCCAAGGTTCTGCTGAGAATGGGTCTAATGTATGAACAATATAACTCCAGTGAGCTATAGAATTCCAAATGAGTGTCTTGATGAGACAGAATACAGGAAAGGGATAGCGTGTTTGGTGGCCTGGTGCATAAATAACAATCTCTCCCTCACCATAAACAAACTGAAAAAACTGGAAAAATAGAGGGCATGCCCCTATTACGTCAATGGAACTGAGGTGGAATTGGTCAAGAGCTTCAAGTTCCTAGGAGTGATGTTCACCAAGAATCTGGTCTGATCCACCTACGTTGATGTGACAGTCAAGAAAGCACAACAATGCCTCTACTCCCTAATGTGGCTGAAGAAATTCAGCATGTCCATAAAGATGCTTACGAATTTTTATAGATGCATTATGGAAAGCATTCTATCTAGATGTGACACAGTTTAGTGTGGCAACTGCTCTGCCTAAGACAGTAACAAATTACAGAGAGTTGTGAAAATAGTCTAGTCAATCACGCAAACCAGCCTTCCACCCATTGACTCCACTTATACTTCTCACTGTTTCAGAAAGGCAGCCAGCATCATCAAAGGCCCCTTCCACCCCAAATGTACTCTCTTCCAATCTCTTCCATCCAGCAGAAGATACAAAAAAGCTTGAACACACATACAAGCAAATTCAAGAACAGCTTCTCCCTGCTGTTATTAGACTTCTGAATGGACCTCTCCAATTTTAAATTTGAAATGTAATGTTGACTTTGCTATTTGTGCACCTTCTCTGTAGCTGTACCATTGTATTCTTCGCTCTGTTCCATTACCTTTATGCACTTTGTATGGTATGATCTGCCAGTATGCAAAACAAAACTTTCCACTGTACCTAGATACACATGACAATAATAAATCATAACAAGTCAATTCAAACATTTAAGAACACCATCTTTGCCCAGTTTTGCTGTTGACAGCAGCCCCAAAGTAGGTCCTAACAAAGCACACATCAGTAAAAAGGGGACGCGTTTTGGTTGGCACGGGCTCATAATAGTCCTGTGGAGGGAGAACACTCCTGCTTCACTTGTTGCAAACTATGTAAAAGCTCAAAAACTAACCTTTTATCCCTGACCTCCAGCAATCCAATCAAAATTCCTGTTAGGCCACAAAGAAATCCTAAAGAATTGAGCTGACCATATCTATTACATGTTCCTATCAGTGTGCTAAATGTTAGATTCGAATGCTGAAACTATGTGTTAGAAGTCAGTGCATCTTCCAGATGGGCAGTGTATTGCCTGATCCAATATCAAGTTAAATGCATTTCAGATACTGATCAGGCAAAATACGTAACTTCATGAAATTGCTGCTTTGTTTAGAAATGCATGATAGAGTGGGCGGCACAGTGGCACAGTGGTTAGCACTGCTGCCTCACAGCGCCAGAGACCCGGGTTCAATTCTCAACTCAGGCGACTAACTGTGTGGAGTTTGCACGTTCTCCCCGTGCCTGCGTGGGTTTCCTCCAGGTGCTCCGGTTTCCTCCCACAGTCTAAAGATGTGCGGGTCAGGTTAATTGGCCATGCTAAATTGCCCATAGTGTCAGGTAAAGGGGTAAATGTAGGGGAATGGGTTGCGCTTCGGCAGGTCGGTGTGGACTTATTGGGCCGAAGGGCCTGCTTCCACACTGTAAGTAATCTAATCTAAATACACATTCTACTTTGTTCTCATTTGACTTGACGCTAGATTCAAATTAAGATAAAATCCATGACATAGTGTGGCTGTGGTCAGCTCAATTCTTTTGAGGCCTATTCTTTAAGGTCAGCCGCAAGCGGCAACAGTTCATTACTGGCAGCAAAGATCCAGTCTAATATGTTGATGTCATAGCTGGTCCCTGTGAATTACTTGTTATTTATTCACAGGATGAGGGCGTTGCTAGCTGGGCCAGCATTTATTGCCCATCCCTAATTACTCAGAGGGCAGTTAAGAGTCAACCACATTGTTGTGGCTCTGGAGTCACATGTAGGCAAAACAAATCTTGTTTCTTTCCCTAAAAGACATAAGTGAACCAGATGGTTTTCTTCCTGACAATCTGAAATGGATGTATGGTCATCGTTAGACTCTTAATTCCAGATTTTTATTGAATTTAAATTCCATCATCTGCCGTCTGATGTGAAGCCGGGTCCCCGAGATATTGCCTGTGTCTATAGATTAACATTCCAATGATAATATCAACACCTCCCCTGCATGGAACTAAATACTTTTTCATCAATGGACCTAAAGTTTATCTAATTTATATGATAAACAAATCATTATTTTTTCAAACCAGAATTGCATATATAAAGTTAACTAAATCAATTGGCAAATCCAAATGTTGATATGAAACACAATAAACATTTCCTTGTAGTTTTTAAGAAATTTAGTAGTGGAAAAATTGGAAAGTAACAGCCTGGCAAAGGAAAATTGGTACTTAGCCATAAGGGGATATTAATTTGAACTTATTGGATGTGACACTAGAGAATACTAATACTCTGTGGCAGTGCAGAATGGAGCAGAATTAATAATGCCAGGTGGCTTAATGGCTTAATATATCTATGGCTTAATATATCTATTCTCAATGAAACAAGATTTCAGATGGTGAGAGAAAGTTTCAAAATTGTGAACTGGATTAGTGAGGTAAACCCATCCTATTTCTCCATATATTGACCAAGATTTAAAGAATACTTGGACAAAATTTTTACATTGAACACAAACCCAGACATTTGGGCCAGGAAATGTGGACATTTACATGGCAGCATAAGGCTACCTCACATACATATTAGAAGTTGAAATGTCATGCAAACATGAGAACAAGTAACAATAGTATGACATTCTGCCCTTTGAGCCCTTTGCTCCGCCATTCATCCTGGCTGATCTGATGTTAACCTCAGCTCTACACTCCTGCATGAACCTGCAAATCTTTTATCCCCTTGTTAATAATGAATCTATCTACTCTGCTGTGAAAATACTTAAAGTTTCAGCATCCACTTACTGCCTGTTGAGAAAAAGAATTCCAAAGACTCTCAACCTTCTGAGAGAATTTCTCATCTCTATTTTAAACAGGCATCTCTTTATTTAAAAACTGTGGCTCTTAGTTCCAGATTCTCTCACAAGAAGAAACCGCCTTTCAATATCAATCCAGTCAACTCCGCTCAGGAACTTATGTTTGAGTTAAGTCAACTCTGACTCTTCTAAATTCCAGAGGATACAGGCCTTGCCTGTGAGCCTTTCCTCATAAGTATTAGCCAGGTAGACCTTCTGTGAACTGCTTCCAACATATTAACATCCTTCCATAAGCATAGTAACCAGTACCATACACAGTACTCCAAATGCAGTCTTATCAATGCCCTATATAACTGATTTATTATCACCTACTTATACATTCAATTTCCCTTGCAATAAAGCAAAACATTCTATTAGTTTTCCTGATTATTTGCTGTACCTGCATACTAAACTTTTGTGATTCATGCACCAGATCTTTCTGCATTTCAGAGCTCTACTACCTCTCAGCGTTTAGATAATATGCTTCTTTTTGTTATATAGTTACTGTGAAAGTAGCCAATTTCATACGTTTTCCCAGATCATTGTCCACTACTTAACCTATTTTAACATGCCTTTGTAGGCTCCTTATGTCCTCCTCGCAACTTAGTTTCCTACATTTTTTTTGTGAACAGAAAATGTAGCTACAATACATTGATGTAAATTGTGAAGATTTAAAGCCCTAGAACAAACCCCATGCCACACCACTCATGACATCCTGCCGGCCTAAAAAAAACCCATTCATTTCTACTCTCTGCTTCCTTTTAAACAGCCAATCTTCTATCCATGCCAATATTTTACCCTCAACACTAGGAGCTTATACTTGCCACAATGACCTTTGATGTGGCAACTTATCAAATACCTTCTGGAAATCTAAATGCAATACATCTAGTAGTTCCCCTCTAAACTTAAATATATTGAAATAAACTTTGGGAATTTTATCAGAATGAAACATTTGATGTTATGCAAATGTATAATAGCTTTCTAGGGTAGGAGAGCTTCATTAGCAATAGTTATATCTTAGAACAGTGTTAAGTTGTCAGTGACACATGACACATACAGAGTAACTGTTTCTGTTTGTTCACAGTAATATTACAGTGCATACATTTTGTATCAGTTCAGTTACTTATAGAAGATTGCCAACTTTAGAGACTAAACCAGCATACTTTGAGTAGACAATCATTGACAGCATTTCTGGATTTCCAGATTTGACTGCATTTTTAAATAATATCTAAGCAGTATGGAAGCAGGCCATTTAGCCCATACTAACCCTCTGACCCAGACCCACTCCCTACTCCCACATTTATTTTGGCTAATCCCCAGAGCCTATGCAATTTGGGCAATTCAGCGTGACCAATCCACCAAACCTGCACATCTTCGAACTGTGGGAGGAAACCAGAGCACCCGGAGGAAACCCACACAGACACTGAATGAACATACAAACTCCACACAGACAGTTGCCTGAGGATGGTATTGAATCTAAGTTTCAGGCGTTCCAAGCCACGAGTGCTAACTACTAAGCCAACATACCACATTGTGCAAACATGAGAAATTGTTGCTAATTCATAGCAGTAGTGGTGATGCTGACAGTCTACCATCGTTAAAATGACAAGATCCAAGCTATTATGGCTTGTTATGATATTAAATGGCTGTAATGACAAATGCTACATTGATACTATTGGATTACATGCATATGGTATTAAGTTTATTTTTAAAACTCCAAATTGCTCAATTTTTTTGGAATTATCTAGACAGCTGTTACAGACACATTAGGAAAATAATATGTTAGAAGAATATAAACATCATTCTTGCATGCAAGAAAACTAATCGAATATGTGGAGCTGAATTGTTGTCACATTAAGCTTACATGCCATGAACAAAAGGCTAATGAGATCTGTATACATGCTGTCACATTAAGCCTATGTGCTGTAAGCAGAAAGTTAATTCTGTTCTTCTTCAGGAAACACAAAGCTTATTTTGAGTTTGTACTTCATGAATCCATTGTCAAACAGGTACTTAGTGTATAATACATGTAAATGTAGGTAACAACAATGACTGCAGATGCTGGAAACCAGATTCTGGATTAGTGGTGCTGGAAGAGCACAGCAGTTCAGGCAGCATCCAAGGATGAAGGGCTTTTGCCCGAAACGTCGATTTCGAAGCTCCTTGGATGCTGCCTGAACTGCTGTGCTCTTCCAGCACCACTAATCCAGAATACATGTAAATGTACTCTGTCCTAGAACCTACTCACAGGTGGTGCAAACTTTAGAACCACTCTTGAATGTCTTGAGCACCAAGTACTGTCGTTCAAATTGCCATCAGAATTTGCTAAGATATTTTGATGTGAATGTTTATCCAAAGTGATCAACAAGGTTGGCATGTTATAGAAGGGCAGAAAAGTCTAAGAGATTTCATGAACATGTTCAAAATGATTATATTTTTGATAGAGTAAATGATACAGTTTGTTTCCAGTACAAAGGCAGAAAAATCAGTAACCAGATAACATATTTTATTCACTGTATTTGACAAAAGAAACTGGAAATCATTAATTGCACTCAGCAAATTATTGTAATCTGAAATGAACTACCTGTAACAGTTTCAGTTGTAGCATTTTAAAGAAAATTGGACAAATATGTGAAGGATTAAAAAAACTTGCAGGGTGGATAGGAAAGAATAAGAGAGTGCAGCAAAAACAGTTAGTGTCCAGAAAAGCTTCTGTAAATATGTGAAGAGAAAAAGATCAATAAAGACAAATGAAGGCCCCTTACAGTCAGAAATTGTATTGGAGGACAAAAAAATAGCAGAATAACTCACACATGCTTTTGATCTGTCTTCCCAAAAAACAGCACAAGTAATCTCCCATAAGATGTTATAGAATCAAGGGTCTAGTGAGAGGGTGGAATTGAAGGAAATCAGTACTGGTACGAAAATGTGCTGCCGAAGTTAATAGGGGTAGATGCTAGCAAATCACCAGGGCCTGATGATCTACACCCCAGAGTATTAAAGGAAGAGGCTTTGGAAATGTTGGTGGTCATCTTCTAAAATTCTAAAGCCTTAGGAGTGGTTCCTATAAATTGGAGGGTGGCAAGTGTAAGCCCATTGTTTAAAAAGGGAAAGAAAGTAAAATAGGAAATTATTGACAAGTTGGCTTAATATTATTATTCTAGAAATTCTAGAATCTGTTATAAAAGATATGATAACAGAATATTTAGAAAATATTAGGAAAGTTGGACAAAACCAGCATAGGATTATGAATGGCAAATCGTGCTTAATAAATCTACTGGAGATTTTGAGGATGTAACTATTCGAATAAATAAGGAAGAACTAGTGGATGTGATGTATTTGGATTTTCAGAATGCTTTTGATAAGGTCCCTCATAAGAGGTTCCTGGGTAAAATTAAAACATGTATTATGGGGGTAAAATGCTAACATTGATCAAGAATTGATTTGACAGACAAGAAGTAAAGTAGAATAAATGGGTCTTTTTACCGTTTGGAAGGCAATGGTTAATGGGGCACTGCAAGGATCAGTGCTTGGGTTCTATATATAGCAACATTTACAATTTTCCTGAGACATCATACTAGTGGGGGTGGGGTGGGGGGGTTACTGTGAGTTGTGGCTTCAAAGTGAGCAAGACAAATGGAATGAGCAGACAAACACATTGCAGACACAATAGATCATGTGAAGTTCTACATTTCTGAGTGAAAAACAGAAAGGAAAACTGTCGTTGAAATGGTGATATATTAGGAAGTCTGGTTGTGCTAAGAAATCCGGTGTCCCTGTATCACAGTAAATTAAAGTAGATAGGCAGGTGTGGCAAGCAATTCAGAAAGCAAATCCTCTTGCTTTTCATTACAAGAGGATTTGAGTTCAGAAGTAGGGATGTCTTATGACAGTAATACAGGGCCTTTGTGAGATCACACCTGGAATATTGTGTGCAGTGTCAGTCTCTCTACCTAAAAAAGGATATACTTGCCATAAAAGGAGTGCAACGGAGGTTCAACAGGCTGATACCAGGAGTGGCAGGACAGTCCTATAAAGAGAGATTGGTTTCACTGGGTTTGTATGCCTTAGTATTTAGAAAGATGACAGAAGATCTGATTGAACTGCATTAAATTCTAACAGGCCTGGACAGACTAGATGCAGGGAAGGCTTTTGCCTGGTTGGAAAGTGTAGACCCAAGGGACACAGTCTCAGAATATGGTATAGACTGTCTAGGACTGTGAAGAGGATAAATTTCTTCATTCAAACTGTTGTGATCCTATGGAATTTTCTACCACAGAGGGCTATGGAGGCCAAGTCACTGAATATATTCGAGAAAAGAAGAAAGTGGTGCTACATCTCTACAAATCATTGGTCAGACCACATCACGTGTATTGTGTCCTGGACCCCTTATTTAAGAAAGGATAGTAAAGCCCTGGAGAGACTGCAAAGGAGATTTTCTGTAATGATACTAGGAATGAGGGATTCTAGATACAAGGAGAGATTAGACAAGGCGAAGAAGGATATACTGTTTCCACCACTTGGTATGTCAGAAACAAGAGGTCATAATTTCAAGATTGTCAGCAAGAGAACTAGGAGTGAGATAAGGAGAAACTTCTTTCCTCAGAGAGTTGTTAGGATTTGGAATGTGTTGCCTGGGAGAGTGGTGAAGGCAGATTCCATGTGAGGTTTCAAAGAGTGCTGGATATATATTTAAAAGTGATGACGTTCGAGGTCTACAAAGATAGGCTTAGAGAATGGGACTAGATGGGGAGCTGTTTCAGGAGCCAGTACAGACATGATGGGGAGAATGGTGTCCTTCTATACTATAAAATTCTACGATTCTAAACTTCTAGATTTTAAAGGCATTAAAGATATGGGACAAAAAAGGGAATATGGCATTGAAATGGTGGATCAGCCATAATCCGATTGAATTATGGAGTAAGCTCAAAGGGCCAAAAGGCTGCCTCCTGATCCTGGTTTCTATGTTTCTATTTAACAGCATAGCTCTAAAAAGAGTTAGCAGATACAATGGGCTGAATAACCTCCTTCTCACAGTATCATTCTATGATTCCTTACATTGAAGTGAAGGTTGCTAAAGCCAAAAGATCTCTTAAAAAGGTCTCATTCAATTACCTGAATACAAGCATGGAAATTGTAATGATGTGATTAACTCTACCCTGGGAATAAAATGCAAACAATACATCAACTTTGTTGCACATCCACGGTTATTACAGAAAATAAAAGCACATGATGTAGAGGATAATATATTAACATGGATAGAAGATTGGTTGGCTGGCAGGAAACAGAAAACAAGTTTAAATAGGTCTTTGTCTGCTTGGCAGTATATAACAAGTGGAGTCCACAGAAAGCTGTGAAGGGTCCTCAGATATTTACAACCTACATCAACGACTTAGATGAGGGTAGTGAAGGCATAGTTGCTAAATTCACTGGAAACACAAAGATAGGTAAGAATATATGTTGCGAAGAAAGCATAAGGAGTTTACCCATGTATATGAATAGGTTGAGTTGGTGGGCAAAAATCTATCAGATGGAACACAATGTGGAAAAATGTGAAGTTGATCACTTTGGTAGGAAGGTTGAAAAAAGTTGAGTATTATTTATCAGAAAATAACTGTAGAATTCTGAAATGCAGGCTTCTCAATAAGTTAATATGCAGGTACCCGTCCATAATCAAGCAGGCTAATATGTTACAGTTCATTATTCTGAGATGAATTGAATGTTTCAGTATACATCGGTTATTGGGCATTGATGAGATTGCATCTTGAATACTGTGTTCACTTTTGGTCTCAGTATTTAAGGATGGAAATAAATATGTTGGGGACAGTTCAGAGGAGAGTTACTAGATTGGTGCCTGTAAAGAGTGGATTATCTCCTGGGAATAGACTGAACAGATTGGACTTGTTTCTACTGGAATTTATAAGAGAGAGAAAGGTGGTTTAATTGACATGCATAAGATCTCAAATGGTCTTGATGAGGTGGCCCTGAAAAGATGGTTCCTTTTGTGTGTGAGTCCAGAAATAAGTGGCACTGCTTAAACATTAAGAATCACCCTTTTTGGACAGAAAGAAATGTTTTCTCCAAAGATTTGGAACATTAAGGCGGGACAGGCGAGGTCATTTAACATTTTTAAGGCAGAGCTAGATAGATACTTGTTCAGGAAATAAATAACAGTTATTTGGAGTAGAAGGGGATGTGGAATTCAAAATTTAAACAGATCAGCTGTGATACCTGTTGAATAATGAAGTAAGCTTGAGGGCCAAATGTCTGAGAACTTACTTAGTGTGTTAATTTCACTTGGGCAGGTGTGAGTTAAAATAAATCTGCATCATTTCAAGGGGAAGTGCGTTATAGGAGAACTTGCACTGACAGCCATTTGGGAACTGAATATGGCTTCGAAAACAATGAAGGCTAGGACAGCGTGAGACAAAATAGCATTAAGATTTTTAGATGCTGCACTGAGTGGATGAACTTAAAAATGATATCCTATCATCCAGCAGGCTTTCTAGCCTTATGCTCAGAAAATAGCATTGGTATGGGCACATTGTCAGAAAAACCCATTTGGTTCACTATTGTCCTTTTGGGAAGGAAATCTGCCATCCTTACATCTGCTCTATATGTAATACCAGAGCTAAAACAATGCAGTTGATTATTAACTGTTCTCTGAAATGATCTTTGAGGAGAAAGTGAGGTCTGCAGATGCTGGAGATCCTCCTACCTCCTCCTACTGCCCCCTTGACCATGACCCCACCCCCCACCACCAAACCATCATCTCCCAGACCGTCCATAACCTCATCACCTCGGGGGATCTCCCATCCACCGCCTCCAACCTCATAGTCCCACAACCCCGCACCTCCCGCTTCTACCTCCTGCCCAAAATCCACAAACCTGACTGCCCCGGCCGACCCATTGTCTCCGCCTGCTCCTGCCCCACCGAACTCATCCCTGCATACCTCGACATGGCCCTGTCCCCCTTAGACCAAGAACTCCCCACCTACGTTCGGGACACCACCCATGCCATCCACCTGCTCCATGATTTTCGCTTCCCCGGTCCCCAACGCCTTATCTTCACCATGGACATCCAGTCCCTGTACACCTCCATCCCCCATCACGAAGGACTCAAAGCCCTCCATTTCTTTCTTTCCCGCCGTACCAACCAGTACCCTTCCACAGACACCCTCCTTCGACTGACTGAACTAGTCCTCACCCTGAACAACTTCTCTTTCCAATCCTCCCACTTCCTCCAAACGAAAGGAGTAGCCACGGGCACCCGCATGGGCCCCAGCTATGACTGCCTCTTCGTAGGATATGTGGAACAATCCATCTTCCGAACTACACTGGCCCCACCCCCCACCTTTTCCTCCACTACATCGATGACTGT
>NC_057711.1:48820407-48862547 GCF_004010195.1 Chiloscyllium plagiosum
AGGTCTTTGGACTCTTCCATCGTCAGACCACAGCGAAACGACGGTTGGATGAAGAACGCCTCATCTTCCGGCTAGGAACTCTCCAACCACAAGGGATGAACTCGGGTTTCACCAGTTTCCTCATTTCCCCTCTCCCCAGCCTGTCTCAGTCAAATCCATCAAATTCAGCACCGCCTTCCTAACCTGCAATCTTCTTCCCGACCTCTCCGCCCCCACCCCAGTCTGACCTATCACCCTCACTTTGACCTCTTTCCACCTATCACATTTCCGACGCCCCTCCCCCTAGTCCCTCCTCCCTACCTTTTATCTTAGCCTGCTGGACAAACTTTCCCCATTCCTGAAGAAGGGCTTATGCCCGAAACGTCGATTCTCCTGTTCCCTGGATGCTGCCTGACCTGCTGCGCTTTTCCAGCAACACATTTCCAGCTCTGAAATGATCTAACAAGCAATCAATGCAAAGACTGAAAAAAGGAATTAAATTGAATGGACTATCTGGTATTGACCTAGGCCACACAAATGACAATGGCAAAAATAACCCTATTGACCCAAATGAACTTTATGAACATTTCAGAGCGAGAACCAAAATTAAGAAAGTTGTCTCACAGACTAGTGAAGCAACAGCCTGTCATAGTCATACCCATGGAATCATACCTTACAGACAATGTTGCGGACACCATCACCACTATTCCTGGATATGTACTGTCCCATCAGCAGCTGAAAAATATTGTCCCATCAGCAGCCCTTCTTATGCCCGAAATGTCGATTCTCCTGTTCCTTGGATGCTGCCTGACCTGCTGCGCTTTTCCAGCAACACATTTTTCAGTTCTGATCTCCAGCATCTGCAGTCTTCACTTTCTCCCTGTCCCATCAGCAGGACAGACACAGCAGAGATGGCAGCACAGTGGTATAAAATTGGAAGGGAGTTATCCTAGGAGCCCTCAGCAGTGACTTCAGGCCTCATGAAGGCACATTTCATGGAAACCTCCTGCTGATTACCACATACCGTCCTCCTTCAGCTGATGAAGCAGTGCTCCTCCACGTTGAACAACACTTGGATGCAGCAAGGGCAGATAATATACTCTGGGTTGGGGATTTTAATGTCCATGCCTCCTGGCTCGGCAACAACATTGCAGCATGTAGTGAGGGAACCAACAAGAGGGAAAAGCCAATCTACCTGTTACAGATGCATCTGTCCATGACAACATAACCGTCTTGGAGAAAGTGAGGACTGCAGATGCTGGAGATCAGAGCTGAAAAATGTGTTGCTGGAAAAGCGCAGCAGGTCAGGCAGCATCCAAGGAGCAGGAGAATCGACGTTTTGGGAATAAGCCCTTCTTCGGGCTTATGCCCGAAACGTCGATTCTCCTGCTCCTTGGATCCTGCCTGACCTGCTGCGCTTTTCCAGCAACACATTTTTCAACATAACCATCTTCCTTTATGGCAGTATGACTTCAACCAGCAGAGAGTTTTCCCTCTGATTACCATTGATTCCAGTTTTTCTAGGAATCCTTGATATGGTAATAGACTTTTAATGAAGTTGTACCCATGATTTCCAGCCATATTCTGTTGCAACTAGTAATGTGCTTCAGGATTTTAAACCTGACAATGTCTACCCCGCACCCCTTCTTTACAATCAAATCAGAGGTTAGTAAGTGAAAGAAAGCTTCCATCAAATCTCCTACATTTATTGACTTCAAACAGCAGCTGTAGGCATATCCTTGAGTATCCAGAGAAAATTGCATCAACCCATTAGCCAAAATAAAACTTGTCTCAAAAAAGGAAAAAAATTTGATTCAGCTCAGTAGGTACCCATTCCTTCTCTGTGACAGCCCAGCCCAAAGGTCTATCACAGTAATTTTCCACCTCAAACTGGTAGAACTCCCTGGTCGAGGTCAGCAAGCCTGTCTCCTCTATATGAATTGCCTCAGGGTCAGAAATGCAACTGGAGTCAGAGCAGCAACTGTGAGACAGGCTAATTTTCTATCCCTGATTTGAAAAGTCTTGTCTTGCATCTTAGTATGAAAATTTGTGGAACACATTTTTCATTGTGAAGTTATCTCAAGTAAGAACTTTTCTAGAGAAAAAGCTTTCAAATCCATAAGGTCCATGTAATATTTTCATCAAAAAAAGTAAACATGATCTTATGATAATGCATACTTTAATACTTAACTTGCTTAATTTGATAAAATACTTTTCTTCCTCATTTGCATAACTCCGTAATCAAAAAGTTATGTTTATCAGGTCTTTGTGTGTTCCAGACACTGTTATTACAGTCCTCAGGATGTATTGTTATGAAGCAGGCCAGACCCCCTCAAAATAATTTAAGGAAGTAGCCTAGGCCCTAACATTTTGTTTTTAAGGTAAATGTGAAGTGGGTGTTCCAGGTGTGATGCAACTGGTCAAACCACTTGGCTTTAAGCAAAACATAATTTATTAAAACACTACAGTTGAAACACAAACAGAAGAAAGCATAATTTAGAATAACTTAACTACAGTCAGTTCTGATATAAAACAATAGCTTTGTTCTTGTGCGATCTCACGTTATAAGGAAATCCCGCAATGGCCATGCCATTTAAAAAAATGGGACCAGAATCCGGTTATGGCTAATATACAGGTAAGGAAAGTTCATGTTCTACAAAAAGTGGTCTAAATTCTTCAATTAGCGTTAACGAAATGTGCGTTATAGCAGAACCAACAGTATTGGAAAACGTAACTGACCTGACCCCACAGTAACTTAACTAATTAAGTTTTACAATATAGTAACATCTTATAAACACATGCCTTGGCAAAAAGATAATTTCTAACATGGATTCTTACAGGCAGGAGGTAACAGCATCCAGAGAGATTTTAGGGAAAGTCAGTTAGGAATCCTTTACTGAAGCTTGTAACTCTCTGGACTCACATATCTTGTGACTCTACAGCCAAACAAAAACTAGCAAGCCTGAGGTGGGAGAACTGGCCTCTCCCCTTCCATTGTTAAACTGTTTTTAAAAATCCCTAAAGGCTCCTTAAACTCAGACACTTCGGCACCTCTGCCTTTACAACCTCTCTTCAAAAATCCCCAGGACAAAATAACCTTTTTAAAGTGACAGCATCATCACAATATGCCATCTTTCAACACCACATGGTTGTGAATATTCAGTAATGAGGAGACTATCCTTTTCATTTGATTGTAATTCTTTTTAGAGGATGCAAGTTAAGAAAGATAGTGAATATGTGTTAGAGTCAAGAAGATAAGAAAACAAAAGAAATATAATCCTACCTATTTCTCTATTCAAACAAGTGATCTTCCTCTAAAAATGACACTGGTAGATCACATACAATTGTTCAGTTTATATTCCTGTACTCTTTCAAAGACATCAGTACCTTGTTAAATAAAATGATTGTCATAGTTCTCCCTAATTGAGAAAGAAAATGACTGAATAATAATTTATTTGAAGAAATTTTCCTGTCCTTTAATTTGATAAGCTGATTGCTAAAATTCTTTAATTTTAACTTCCTGCGCACACAATTAGTAAGGCTATGCCTTGACATGTTTTAAGAAGATGAGGTCTATCACTACAAACATAGCATAGTATCAGACAATATTGGTGATTTAAGGTGTTATTCTCACCATTTATGAGCTGTCATTCGCTAATTGAATCCTCATGAATAAGTTAATTTTATGTCAACCTTTGTTGCTGACATATTGTTTCAATGGACACTTGATTTATACATTATATTTATACCTATATATATATATATAGTCTTTGATGTACCTAACTGCTTAGATACTTTAATATTTTATATAGTTGTCTGTCATTCCATTGTATTTATTTAAAAACAGAATACATTGAATAATAATGATATTGACATTGATTACAGTGATGTGGACTTTAAGATATGACAAAGAAGAGTTTTTAAAAGTCCTATATTTACAATCAAGCAATATTATGTTATCAGTAAACTAAAATCAAATAGTGCAGATACTGGAAATCTAAAAGAAAGACTGAAAATGCTGGAGGTACTCAGCAGGTTTGGCAGCCTCTGTGGTGAAAGAAACAAAGTCAATGTTTCAGTCCAAAGACCTTAAGACCTTTACTTTCTGTTTGTTTTACTACATCATCACTGTACCTGTGTTTTTGTTTTTGCCACTGTTTACCTATTATTTACTATCTATGCTACTTAACTCTGTGATTTGCCTGTATTGCTCACAAGACCAAAGCTTTTTACTGTGCCTTGGTATACATGACAATAAATTCAATTGAATTCAATGAGGCAGTGTTGGTCTAACACTTCTATTCCCCCCTCACTCTGCCAAGGACCTGAAGGTCCTGGGCCTCCTCCATTGCCACTCCCTAACCACCTGACACCTGGAGGAAGAACACCTCATCTTCCGCCTCAGGACCCTCCAAACCCACAGCATCAATGTAAATTTCACCTGTTTCCTCAATTCCCCTCCCCTCTCCTCCCGTTGGCTCACAGCCTCATTCCTGATGAAGGCTTTTGCCCAAAACATAGATTCTCCTAACCCTCAGATGCTGCCTGACTTGCTGCGCTTTTCCAGCACCACACTCTCGAAATTGAATGCAGAGCACAACATGACATAATAATCAGCTGTCGGCACGATAGGTGAAACACATCAAAGCAACAATGTTTGGAAGAATCCATTCAGAAGACAAGCGACTTTACCATTTTAAATATGTTACTGCTTTAAGAAGTCATTGATGGTCAGTCCGCAGCTGAAACACATAAACCAACAAGCAGACAATAGTAGCATTCATGGGAGCAGCAACAGTAGTACAGAAGAAAACCTTCTCTATGGAACTGATAGAAGCTGCTGAAAGAAACTGCATGGGCCTGGAAAACAATAAGTACTATTCAAACTGGGAAGAGTCCGTGATCTCCAAGAAGAAGGGTCTGTATTGGACGTGAGATCATTGCAATGAAAGGCAAAAAAGCTTTACAGCGATAATTGCAAAAGACCAGGCTGGGTCGGAAAGAAGGGAAAGGTTGTACTTACCCTTCAATCAAGCATCACCACATTGTAAATAGTCACCAGCAGAGACAGCTACAGTTGACAGAGCAAGGGACAAAAAAAAAATTTATATTGCATCTGCAGTATTAGACTGAGCAAGTCATAATTTGAACTGATTTTATTAATGCTGCAGGCATGAATGCTGGTTATAAAAATTGGCAAGGAAAAAGTGCATTGTGTTCAGATCTCTGAAAGGTAGGAACATACATTCTGTCCATGAGGAAATGGAAATCTCCACTTTGGCTGCAGTAGGTTTAAAAACCTCAAGAAAGTGGGAAACAACCAATATAATCATTATGAGAAAAACATAGGAAATCCAAGTAAGCAGTACAGAGATAGCTATTTTCCATCAGTTAAAGTCTGAAAGAGGTTACATAACATGGCTGCACAAGTTTACTAAATTTTGTTGGATTAATTTCAGACAATATTATAGAATTACTATATTACTCTAGTAATTACCATTTTAATATCGTAATATTACCATTTTAAATATGTTACTGCTTTAAAAAGTCATTGATGGTCAGTCAGCAGCTGAAACACATAAACCAGCAAGCAGAGAGCAGCAACAGTACGACAGAAGTTAAAAGCTTGCAAAGAAAATACTACAACATTATTGTATGACAGGAGTATTCAAACATTAAGACAGCAAAATTAAATACCATTGATTTAATACTAGAATACAAACTTTAAAAACCCCCAACAGATTAAAATGGAACCTGTTTATTACTCTTAAACATATCAGGAAATAAATTTGCGGTATAGTTTTTGAAATGAATACATTTTTAAACATTATTTGATTGTATTGGTTTCAAACAAACTTAATGTTCAGCATCAGGTAAATAAATTTGAGTGGAAAATTGAGGGCAACCATGCCTCAAAACTAAGGAAGTTTTGGATACAATTTGTGCCCACATTACCAACTGTTTTCAAAGCAAAAATTCTGCTGCAGACCCTTACTTTAAAAAAGCTGAATACTTTCATTGGATTTTTATAGTAAACTCAAGTTGCATCAGTTACTTCTACCCTGCTAAAATGTTGTTTTTTGGCATAGATAGAGAAAACAAGAATAATTTTAAACCAGAATTTTAAAAAATCAGAAATGAATGCTTTGTGATTTAATTCTTGGAGTTCAGATATTGTTCTGGTGCATATGCACTCCCTTCAAGGACAATTTATCTTCCTAAACTTTCATGCCCAGAACTGCTCAGACTACTCCAGATATGATCTAACTAGAACTTTCATTTGTTCTTTCGATATAAAGGCCACTTATTTACTTATATTACTCTGTTTGATTTGATATTGTACCTGTTCATGACATTTTTAATGATCTATTTACCTGGATCCCCATGTCATCTTGAGCTGTGTCCAATGTTTCAACAATTTAGATCTCATATTCGCCTGCATGTTTGCTGATTTCAAAATCCTTTTGCCACAATCACCTAATCTAATAATCTATTATTATCTCTTTGTAATGTAATGTTTACAATACCATCTAACTGCATTATCACCAAAGATATGTGCCTTTCCTATCATTGAAGTTGTCAGCAAATGCAGTGATTATTTGAGCTTTCAAACAGGTCCATGTCAGTTACCACTTGTTACATCTTGGAACAATATATTTTTAAAAATCTTCAATATAATTAAAGCCTGAAGGGTTGAGAATCTTTGATTTAATTAGTTATTAATTTGGTATCAGGAAAATTAATTGGTGAAAAAAACACTTACCATGACATTGAAAGTGTGTTTGAATTCAATTGTTGATTTAAAACTATTGATGTTTTAATTTTCTTTCCTTACTTTTCCTCTCTGCTTTTATTTTCCTCTCCTTTAGTTCAACCTTTTGGTCCCTCTCTTTATTGTTATTTTGATATGTGATTGGTTATTGGTTTCACCTTCCTTAATTTACCCCCTGTCTCTTTCTCTGTTTATTAGATTAGGTTAGATTAGATTCAATTCGCTACAGTGTGGAAACAGGCCCTTCGGCCCAACAAGTCCACACTGACCCTTCGAAGAGTAACCCATCCAGACTCATCTCCCTCTGACTAATGCACCTAACACTCTGGGCAATATAGCATGGCCAATTCACCTGACCTGCAGATCTTTGGACTGTGGGAGGAAACTGGAACAACCAGAGGAAACCCACACAGACACAGGGAGAATGTGCAAACTCCACACAGACAGCTGTCCAAGCTGGAATCAAACCTGGGACCCTGATGCTGTGAGGCAGCAATGCTAACCACTGACCACCATGCCGTCCAAAAATGGAGCTTGCTATCACAGCAATCAGTAAACACTCAATTCCCAACAGTAACCTACAGCACCCCAGGTGGGACTTGAACCCATAATTTCTCAATATTTAAATTTTATCAGCTCACTGTCTGTCTCACCACCTACTAATTGAATGGACATAATGCATGCTGATAATTGCATTTCATCCCCCTGTGTGAGATATATCTGCAGTGGCACAGTCAGAGTTAGTATGTTAGTATGATGAAGCAGAGAGCAGATGGTTTATGCATCATGTCCATTCAAGAACACTCAGCCATCACAGCCTACACAACTATTAACTCTTCCTGCCCTCTGCACTTCCTACTCACTAACTGGACATGGCTCACCCACTTCTCCTCCTCATGCATAACTACTAATTGCTCTTCCATCTACTTCCATGAATCACAATCCATCCCTTTGTCTCTTTGCAGAAAAAGATTGCAATAGAGCCAGGAGGTCAAAAACAGGCATGGTGGTAGTAGACATCAGGCTCTTCACTCATTGTGAGAAAAAGGCAGTTGAACTGACTGCAAAAGGCCAGGACTGTTCATGTATGATGAGTTAGCATCAATGAGCAGCCATCGAGGTCAACTATATTGCGATCTGCTCCTCTGTCATTGCCAGCTGCGCTTATAGCAGAAGTTTTTTATCCATCTTCTCTTACTGATTCCCTTTCTTCTCTTTAGCAAGCACAAGTAGCACCCTGACATCATCTAACAGGCTGATGCCACAGCCTGAGACCTCAACTCCATTTCCACCTCTGAGGAGAGAGCCAGAAAAATCTCAGAGGATGCACTGGAATGTCATTCCCTGCACTCTTCACCAACTCAGGCTCTCCCCTCAGATGGGGGCACAATATAGTGAGCACATTCTGCAGTTGATCAAGTAAGACTCTGCCCCATTATCTGACATTTCAAGGACTAGGCACCTACTCAGGCCCAGTTAGAAAGTGAGCCCCTATTCTCGACCAGGCGTGGTCAAGCTCGAAACCACATACAGGAACCTCAGGCTAGAATGAACTTTACTGTGGTGTTACCTTAACTACTGGCTGTCTGCATGGAAAGGATGGCAGCCATTTTTGTTACACCCAGATCCAGCAGAACAATCAGTGGCTGCCAAATAATCACCTGGACCTGGATTTCATGACGGTAGCCACGGGTGCTTAGTATCAATGATACGGTGACTGAGGGGTGATGGATCTTGACCTCAGTCTAGATACTGCTTCCTCTCTGGGAAGCACAATGGTATAACAGGCACCCACTGGAAAGAGGAATGACACAGGCCATCCAGAAACTTCTTCTCTGAATAGATAAGAGGTGCCCACTCTTTGGTTTCACCCCTGCCGGTGATCCCAAAGCCTTCCAAAACCATGTTGAATGAGTGTGAGTTTGAGCAGGATACTTGCATCAGGTCTGGTCCTTCAAGGTCTAAGGGCACCAGGGAATAGCTGTGCACCAACCAGAGAGTAGATTCTCTCTAACCAAACTGTGGACTGCTAGTCTGCACCTAGACATAGTGGGAGGGAGAGAAAGGAGAAAACCTACTGAAGGTACTTTGGGGTCATGGATGCTACAATATTATGAAAAGCTATCAGTTTTGCCAATATATTTTCACTTGCAATGTTTAATATTTGCTACGTGATCTCGGTAAGTTGCACCCATGTGAAAAATAAGGAGTCTCTTCTTTCATCTTAACAACATAAGATGTTATGATAGGCAAGTGTTGCTTATCTCTCACAAATAATTGACTCTTTGCCTGAAGCCAGCCTCAGATGACAGGGATCCTTGAACTTTAACATAGACAACTGCAATCAAGGCATTGCATGTTAATGTGGTTGACACTGAGTTTAAAGTCTATGTCCATGGAGTGTACCTGGGCTAGCCTGCACATATCATTTATATTCACATCTATTCTATAAGTGACAGTACAGCATCAGTTGTGATCCACATATGTCTGTAGGGTAAGGTTGATTCTACAAATGAGCTTGTCAAGTGATTGTAGTGACATTCTATGCTGAGAGTTATTCAATGCGCAGTTCAAACCCCCACTCCCCCTCATGGTGCAGGAGTCTTTCAGGAAAAGCTGCACAAAGAACTGCCTCTCATCATTTCAATGCTGTCTGAGAGGATGTTCAAGCATTTCAAGGCTACTTAACAATATACATTAAAGGTCCCAGCTGACAGAAGGCTCATGTCAATCTGGCAGCTATCATTTGGGATTGTACAACACATCACTTAGATGTCAAATAGTTACTGATAGAACCACGCATTGTAAATGTGTTATTTCACTGCTACCATGGTCGTGTAGGGCAGCTTACGTGGCTATAAGGTTGTTCCTGGTCTGTTACACTCTTTGACGCATTGCTCTGTCCTATTTTCTTGAAGTTTCTCCTGATTAATATTATGATTCTCTGCCTAATCTTCATTCGCAGAAGATTGTTGTCAATTGTCCATTTTGTCAGCATCTAGGATATTGCCTCTTGTCATTGACATTGCAGGTTGGTAAACAGATGCTCTCAAAGCAATATGGGTGCAATCAACAGCATCCTGCACCTGACAGAAGCCAGTGATGGGGGAGAATCCTTTTACTCAGGAAACCCAGTAAAATTAAGCCTATCCCCAGCATTGGTATGTCTGTTTTCCCAGGATGATTAAAAGCTATTACTAACCAGACTCTTCCCAATTCTTAATTTGACTTGGCAGGACACCTCTGATTGACCATGACCCACTCGCCACCCTGTCTTTTTTTTTATTCATTCACACAACATTGGCAATGCTGGTTGGGCCCTTATTTATTACCTGTGCCTAATTACCTTTGAGAAGAAGTGAACTGCCTTCTTGAGCTGCCGCAATCAATGTTCTATCAGTCGACCCATAATACTGTTACGGGGAAGTTTCAGGATTTTGACTCAGTGGCAGTGAAAGAATGACAGTATATTTCCATAAGGTCACAAGAAAAAGGAACACGATGAACGTGTTCAGCTCCTCGAGCCTGTTCTGCCATTCAATAGGATTAAGGCTGATCCAACATGGCTCACATCCACTTTCCTGCCTTTTCTCTGTAATGCTTGATTCCCCGACTGGTCAAAATCTATTTATCTCTGCTTTAAATATACACAAGGACTCTGCCCTCATAGCTCCCTATGGCAAGGAGTTCCAAAGACTCATAAACCTCTGAGAGAAGAAATTCCTCCTTATCTCAGTCTTTAATTGATGTCCCTTTATTCTGAGACAACGCCCTCTGGTTCTCAACCCTCCTGTGAGTGGAAACATCCTCTCAGAATTCACCCTGTCAAACCCTTCAAGAGTCCTATATGTTTCAATGAGCTTAGCCCTTATTCTACTAAATTGCAGTATGTAGAGTCTCAACCTGTTTAGCATTTGCTCATAAGACAAACCTTCAATACCAAGGATCATCCTAGTGAACCAAAGTGATATCTTTCCTTAAATAAGTAAGCCAAAACTGCTCACAGTCACTCCAAATGTGGTCTCACCAGCACCTTATACAGTTGCAGTAAGACTTCCCTACTCTTCTACTCCAACTCCCTTGGCATAAAGGTCAGCATTCCATTTGTCTTCCCTATTACCTGCTGAACTTGGATACTAGCTTTTTGTTATTCATGGACTTTCTCTATTCAGCTCCTCTATTCTTACTGCCAAAGTGCATAATCACACATTTCCCTATAATTCTTTCTTCCCGGTCATTTAACCTAGATATTTTTCCCTGCAGACTCTTTATGTCCTCCACACAACTTGCCTTCCCACCTATATTTGTGTCTTCTGCAAATTTTGAGATAGTGCATTCACTTTTCTCATCCAAAGCATTAAAATATATAATGAATACTTGTAGCCCCTGTACTGATCCTACTGAAACACCATTAGTTACAAGGTGTCATCCTGAAAATATCTCCTTTATCCCAATGCTCTGTCTTCCATTCATTAGCCAATCCTCGTCTATGTTAATATACTACCTCCAACTTGTGTTCTTATCTTGTTAGGTAGTGTTATGTATGGCATCTTACCGAAATCTTCTGAAAAGCCAAATATATTACATCCACTACTTCCCTCTATCTCTCTTGCTTGATACTCCTTCAAAGAATTCCAGTAAATTCATCAGACATAATTTCCCCTCCATAAACCCATGCTTATTGTGTTTGATCATATTATGTATCTCTAAATGCTCTGCTATTACATGCTTTACAACTGATGATAACATTAATAACAACGTTGACGGTATCTTCCATCTGCTGATCATTGAGTGTAGACTGATGAGGCAGTGTTTGGCTGGGTTAAATTTATCCGATTTTGTTTCAACATGACACATCTTGGCAATTTTTCCACATGTCTGTACAGATGTCAGTGTCTAGAACTGATAGTACAACTTTATTATCGTCTGGGAAGGTACAACAACCCCATAAATAACTGGGAAATCCTAGCCAAAGTCCACCAGAAGAGGAAGGAAGGCAACTGGGAAACATCTGCACACCTTGAGTTTCATTGCTGAAAGCAAACTGAAGTCAAGTGTTGGCAGACAAAGGAGCATGTGGCAGCCCCAACATTCTACCCACTCACTGCTAGAACCATGATTTGCCCCACCTGGGACAGAGACTGGAGGTTATGCATTGGACTCGTCAGTCATCTGAGGACTTATTTTTAACATGAAAGCAAGTCATCCTTGACCAGGGGGATCTACCTAAGAAGTGAAGATGGCTTTGCTCTGATGGAAGGATAATGTCCAGGCTCCAAATTTAGAAAGGTTTATTATGAATGTACCTTTTTGGTAGCAGTTCTTCGTCATTTACTTTCACCAAAACGTTGGGGCATACATTTGGTTTATAAGAAATGTGCTTCTCCATACATGGCTTTTGAAAGCCATTCAATACCTAAAAAATAGGTATAGTGCCATCAACTAGATCAGTTAGAATAACGCAGGAATTTTCGTTAGACACCAAGTTGCAAGTGGAAGAAAGTGAGGACTGCAGATGCTGGAGATCAGAGTTGAGAGTGTGGTGCTCGAAAAATGCAGCTGGTCAGGCAGCATCCGAGGAGCAGAAGAATTGACATCAGGAATCAAGCCGAAGAACTTATGCTTGAAATGTTGATTCTTCTGCTCCTTGGATGCTGCCTGATTGGCTGTGCTTTTCCAGTGCCACACTCCCAACATTGAGTTGCAAGAGAAGTTGGATAGCACCAAAAACATATTTTGCATGTATTGTCTGTAACTAATTCCAACGTGCTTCATGTGAGCACTAACGAACAACATTGAATATTGAGCCATGTAAGGAGACATTAGACCAGATGGCCAAGGTGGTCAGACACAAGTCTTAATGAATTTCTTAAAGAAGGAAAGGGTAGAGAAATGAAAAGGCATAGCTTGGGGATATTAAAACTTGGAGCCTTGGCAACATTAATATTAATGTTAACACTAGTATCTGAGGGATTACAGTCACAGATCTTCAAGAGGGCAAAATTGCAGTCGGAAAATTAACTGGGAGAATTTTAGGGCTCGATAAGTTTACAAAAAGAGAGTACTGAGTTCATGGGTGAATTTGAAAACAAGGATGGAAATTTTAAAATCAACGAGTTGATGTCCAGTCAATTTATGAAGGTGAATGGAACTTGATGAGAATAAGGACACCTACAGCAGACTTTTAATTGAACTCAGGTTTGAAAAGAATAGATTGTGGGACACGAGCCAGGAGAATATTAGAACAGTCAAGACTAAAGGTAAGGAGGATGTGAATGAAGAACATACAAGATTAACTATTTTTCTCGGTTATGGTACTACACAGCTATTTTTATGGAAGCAGTTTTTAACCTGTTTTGGGTTCCTTTCTTTTACTTTCAGTAAGTGCCATTACATTGAGTTAATACCTAAAGTCAATGTGCTTCATGTAGTTCACGTTGAAGGATTAATGATCGTAGCCTCAACACTGGAAATTTATTAAGTGAAAATCCACAGTATATCACTTGGAAATAAAACAGTCAGTACATATAATAAAGAATAAAAAGTGGCTGGGAACGTGTTTGGAGCTGGAATATGCTTACAGTTTTATGGTTTATTACATCATTCAAATCCCACAAGTGCATTACTGCATTGTAACATCTATTATTCTCCACATAAATACATACAATACAAATCAACTCTGTAACTTAACTGGAAAATACCCTTGTTACTCTTCGCCGCAAATCAATTTGATTGATATTTTAGATGCATTGATGCCACAAAAGCTCAGTGAATGATAACCTTTAATCATTGCAACAGTAACACCAGCCCACTTACAATAATTAGTGGGATTAATAGTATGCAAATCAGTACATGTGGGTCAAGTAGAGGTGGTACCTTAAAAGATGTCCTAAACACAATATTTCAATGAATATGAAAGTTATGGCAAAGTTGGAGAAATATTGTTATAATTTACGTGCTGTGATAATTAATGAATGTCTAATTTTAAAAGGAAGTGCATTACTGCTTACATTTTCAAGAGATACCACGTTGGAAATGTAATTTTCATGTTTCTTTGTTCTTTTCCATGCTTTGGGGTCACAGTTTTAAATCCCATCATGGTAGCTAATGGAATTTAAATTCAATTAATAAATTGAGCAGTAAAAGTTAGTCTAATGGTGGCCACTAAACATTTTTCAATTGCCAAAAATCTGATCAGTTTCATTAATGTTGCTGAGGGAAGGAAGGAAGTCTGCCTTCCTTAACTGATCTCATTTACGTGTGACTCCAGAACCGCAGAAGTTGGCCCCTTGCCAATTAGGATTAAGCATCAAATGCTGGTCTTTCCACTCATCCACTCGTCATGAACTAATTAACAACCCACTAGCTTTTCAAACAAATGTCCCTAAAAATGTGACAGTAAAGAATATACTGAAGAGCACAGAGGACACAAGCTTGCTTCACATTAATTATTAAATCAAAGAGGTTGCTGTATTGACCACTGACTGTACCGCTGGATGCCTTTCTATCATTAGGAGAGGTGATGGCATTGTGACATTGTCACTGGACAACAATCTAGAGATTCAAGCACTGCTCTGGGGTCCTAGGTTCAAATCATGGTACAGCAGACAGTAATGTTTGAATTCAATAAAATTTTGAATTAGAAGTCTAATGATAACCATCAAATGATTGTTGCAAAGCCCATTTGATTTACTAATGGCCTTGAAGATGTCGTTACCTAGGCTGGCCGATATGTGACTCCAGACCCATAGCAATGTGATTGCTACCCTTTGAAATGGCATAATAAACCATTCAGTTGTGTCAACTGTTAAAAAGCCTAAAAAAAGGAATAAAACAGATGGGCTACTTGGCAATGACCTTGGCATCAGAAATGATAACAGCAAAGTTTATGCTATCAACACTGCAAACTCCTCCTTACCAAAACCTATGGCTCATGCCACAATTGAGGGAGATGTCTCATAGGCTAGTCAAGCAACAGTCAGACATAGTCATACTCACACATCTTGCACAAAATGTTCCAGACAAAACCAGTGCCATACCTATGCATATATCACACCAAAAGGACAGGCCCAGCAGAGGTGGCAGCACATTGATATACAATCAGGAGGAAGTTTCCGTTGACATTGACTATGGACTCCACAAAGTCTCATGGCATCAGGTCAAACATGGGCAAGGAAACTTCCTGCTGATTGCTATGTACCCTCCACCACCCCAACTTAGTTGATGAATCAGTGCAATATACCACTTGGACGAAGCACAGAGGGTAGCAAGGACACAAAATTTACTCTGGTTGGGGGATTTCAGCTTTCATTGAAAAGAGTGGCTCACTAGCACCACTACCAAACAGGTTGGATGAGTCCTGAAGGGAGTAGCTATGAGATTGGCAGCATTTGGTGAGGGAACCTATAAGAGATAAAAACAAACATGGCCTCCTCCTTACCAATCTGCCTGCTACAGATACATCTGCCCATGATAGTGTTAGTAGTGGTAGCTAGTGCACAGTTCCTATGGGGACAAAGCCATAGTCATCTTCACATTGAGGATGTCCCCTATCATGTTGTGTGAAACTATCATTTTGTTAAATGGGATGGACTTCAGGGGCATCTCGCAACTCAATACTGGCATCCATACGCCACTGTAGACAATCAACAGCAGAAAACTTGTAGTTAATCACAATCTACAACTTTCTGACACATCATATCTCTCAGGAGAAACTGAGGACTGCAGATGCTGGAGATCAGAGTCAAAAAGTGTGGTGCTGGAAAAGCACAGCCAATTAGGCAGCATCCAAGGTGCAGGAGAGTCGACGTATCAAGCTCAAAACATCAACTCTCCTGCTCCTCAGATGCTGCCTGATAGGCTATGCTTTTCCAGCATCACACTTTTTGACATCATGTCTCTCACTCTATCATTACCACCAAGCCAGCGGATCAATAGTGGTTCCAGGCAGACACACTAGGAGCAGTACCAGGCATTTCCAACAATGAGCTTTTAAGGTCCCTTGATGTTACAACACTACTGCATGCCAAACAGTGGAAGCAGCATACAATAGATAGGGCTAAGTCAACGGACAAGATCTGGTGGGTGCAAATATACTTCAGCAAATTGCCAAGGTTCTTTTGACAGAACCTTTAAGCTTGCAACATTTACAACCTGAACAGACAAGGGCTGCAATTGCTTGATAACATCACCAGCTGTAAAATCCACTCTGAGCCACACTCCATCCAGACTTGAACAAATGTTACTGTTTAGTTGCTGTCACAGGATCAAAATCATGGACCACCCTCACTAATAACACTGGGCATGTATCTGCAGTACATGGATTTCAGCAGTTCAGGAAGGTAGCTTATCACCACTTCCTCAAGCAAAATTAGCAATGGCCAATAAATACTAGCCTTACCATCAATGTTGAAATTGCAATAACGAATAAAGGACAAAAAGGTCAGTAGTACGTACCTGAAATGGATCAGGTGAATTGGTCAATAAAGCTAATGTCAGGCAGGGCTGATGAGGAGTAAGATAGGCATATAATCCCAAAATCTGCTAAAAACATGCGTTAATGTTGATGCATTCAGGTCTTGAGTTTTGGGCTCAACTCCACTCTGAATGGCAGTTCATAAATCAACCTCAATTCTATCTCTTTGCTCATAAGCTAACAAACCCTTCTCAGTCCTTAACCCAACCAAAATAAGCATGTTTTTTATTAATGGTCTTTTATTCTTTCTGCAATATGAACAAGGCACATTATGTTGCTGGAAATGGATCGTTGCTCTCTTTGTACTTATTACCAATCCTGTATATCTGTCTAAGTACATCTATGCATCCACCTTTCTTTTTCACTTTACACCCTGCAGAAAAAATACAACGTAGTGTAATTTCATTCACATAGTTCCTTCTTGCTGTATTAAGCTCCTTCTTAGTAATATTGTCTGCATGATTTGCCAGCTGAATGTAATCTTTGCCCTGAACAGTGCAGTACAACGAAAAATGGAAGCTGTTAGCAGAGTGAGTGGCAAAAAAGTGTTATTGACCTATGCTGGCAGCCATGTGTTTCAATTATTTTCAAGAAACCATTTGTCAAATAAGTGAAGCGATGTGGGAAGCCAAGTTCAAGCTGGGGTTAGTGCCTTTCCACATCAGATATGATGTATCTTCTGCAGCGGTTTAATTGAATTACCCAATTTATTTTTCAAGCAACAATGCCCTGCCCAGATCCATGACAGCAAACAATTAAAAATCGAACATGAGTTGGGCAATCCTTAACTTTGCCTGATTCTTTTCAGAGCACAGTATACACTGTTACATTTGTGACTTATAGCCACAGATTTGAAGCAAGTCAATCAGAAGGTTCTACAAACTGTCTTCACTGGGTTAGAAAATAAACTGCCGAGTAATTTTTTAAAAATCTGCTTTTCAGGTCTCATAATTATTTTGCATTTAAGACCAAATCGCAAATGTCATACACAAATAAACAGAGGCCGTAAGCTTTTCATAAATTCCCTAATTATCTGTGTTTGGTTTTATATTGCCTGGAGATGATTTATGGGCATATTGATATATTCTTAAATATTGCTTCTCATGTTCATAGATGCAAATAATTAAGACACTAGTCGTTTACCAAAAAAATGCCGTGGGTCAGCTTAGTTCCACCACACACCAAATTACTGATGTATTAGTGATGTGTATCAGATTAGTGCAAATATACAGTATTAAGAAAGTTTTTCATAAAATTAGTATATTATAAAGACATTGTGATTTATAATTGGTTAGCCTGAGAATGGTAGCAGTAGGGATCCTGATGTTAATTGATGACGGTTTATTCATTGCAGATGTGTTTATATAAATGCTGAGTAATATCTGATTAATGACGCTTCGCAAAGTTGCTTATAACTAGGGTTAATAAATAATTTCTCATTAATGTATTCATTAATTTAATTCTTTTGTTCTAATTATAAGTCCCAAAATAAACGAAAAAATATAAGTGTTTTTAATTTTCAGATCTATTATCTGAAATTGGTCATGCATAAGCGTGGTATGTTATGGCGTTTGCCATCATTAAAATAATTATTCTCTTTTAACTTCATTGATTGAATTTTATATTGTTTCATGTTAAAGATCCTAAGGTCTGAAAGCAAACTTCAATAAAGCTAAAACATTTGATTAGGAACTGACACTGAGTTGTTTGGAAACTGCTGTAACACTTCTAATGTTAACAAACTAAAACAGTGCACTTAAACTGATATAGTTTCCATTCAGCCCTCACCTACATGTACTCCTCCCTTCACCTTCATGTTTCCTCCATTTAAAATTAAAACTGTTAAACTTACCTGGCAAAAGGTTTATAACTTTGTTGCAGGCATCTGCCCATATTTAGGAGCAGACTTATAGCTCTTAAATGTTATTCTTTCACTTGGAATTAATGTAGTCTCAACAACCAGAACATTTTCTTCAATTTCTATGTCACTCTTTTCACATTACATTTTTCTTTATATTTGTTTTGCTCCATTTTCCTTTATTTTCTTCCATTTTTTTGCCTGAAACATCGATTCTCCTGCTCCTCGGAGATGCTGCCTGCCCTGCTGTGCTTTACCAGCCCCACACTCTCGACACCCCCTTTTCTCTATGAAAATATGTTGAGGGAAATGACTAGTGATAACAGAAAAACAGCATTTATGTTTTTAAAATGTTTACTTTTGTAATGAATCACCTAGATAATGCTGGAGAATGACATTTTGCAACATGCCTTCTTAGTTGAAAATAATATAAACATTTAGATGGCACATTTGTTGATATGTAAATTGAAAGTGTGACCTGTCAATGCTTTTCCAAGAACAACAGGGCATCTGGACAAACAATGTATCTTTTTAAATTATAAATTTAAAGGATTGTAAAGTAAAGAAAGGAGCAAAAGATAATATAATGTTAAACTAGGTACAAGAGCCAAAAATTGGAAAAAGGAAAATTGCATTAAGTGGGAGAGAGACAGACAGAGAAGCAGAATGACATGTTAGAATTATGGAGGCATAGAGATATACAGCACAGAAATAGACCATTCAGTCCAACTCATCCATGCCAACCAGATACCCTAAATTAATCTAATCCCATTTTCCAGGTACTGGTCTATTACTTTAAACCATTCCTGTTTATGTACCCATCCAGATGCCTTTTAAATGTTGTAATTGTACCAGACTCTACCACCTTCTGTGGCAGCTCATTCCGTACATGCCCTACCCTCTGTGTAAAAACGTCGCCCCTTAGGTCCCTTTTAAGACTTTCCCCTCTCAACTTAAACCTTACATCATCTAGTTTTGGACTCCCCCACCCTGGGGAAATGACATTGGCTATTCACCCTATCCATGCCCCTCATGATTTTATAAACTTTTGTAAGGTCACCGCTCCGTCTCCGACGCTCCAGAGAAAATAGCCCCAGTCTTTTCAGCCTCTTATTTTTAATATCATTAACTGTTCACAACATGTTAGGAGCAAGAAAAGTCAAAAAGCAGCCAGTAACAATGATCGCATTTGTGAATATTACTTATATTTTTAATTATCAGATTTAAGTTTCCGTCAGTTTAATGAACATGCAATCAGGAAACATGAAACCTTCTGAAACTCACCCATAACCCTAAGGCAGCATTTATTAGATTGATACCTGACCCCAACAGCAAAATTAAGAAAAAAAATATACAAATTAATATTCATTCCTTCAAATTTTAATGAGAGATTGAGCAACATTTTCAAGACTTTAAGGGAAATAGACTGGAGAGATGCAGGGAAGTTATGTTTACTGTTAAGGGAGTCAAGGACTAGGGGGCATAGTCTGAGATTTTATATAATACCTTTCAGAATGAAAATAAAAACTGCCTCTCCACCCAAAAGTTGATAGAAATTTAGAATGTCCTTCGTTAAATTGCCATTGATGCTAAATCAGTGTTAAACAAAACATAATGAAAGGTAGGTGATATAATAAAGATCTAACCTGTGGGGTCTGGTGGAAACCAGTGTGACATATACAACCGCATCTCCAACAGGTTCTACAACTTCAGGTGATTCGACTCTGATGAGCTGGAATCCAAGCTCTGGACAGTATGATGTAGTACAGAGAGGGAAATTCCAAACAATATTGTTCCAGGGAACAGTCACACACCTGAGAGTATCTATTTCACATTTGATTCATTGTTGGGGATAAGAGGGTAAGTGAAGCAGTTGTGGAGATCCAAAAGGAAAAGATGGAGAAACTTCAGCCCTTGCACATACCCTAAATGTTTCAGGTTCTTACAAATTACAGACAAGAGCTAGAACAATAGGGCACATGAGAAAATGGACAAGGGCCTTGTGTTGTAGGGAGCCATTTAAATACAGGGGACAAAAAGTAAGATAGAGTAGTGGATGAGAGTACAGTTAAGGGGATAGATGCTGTTTTTCTACAGCTGAGATCTTGAATCCTAAAAGCAGTGCAATCTTCTTGGTAGGAAATGTTCTGGGCATTTCAGTTAGAATTAGAATTAGATTTTATTGTCACATGCACTCAAGTATAGGACTGCAGGAGTACAGTGAAAAGCATACAAAGTTACCATTCATTGGTGCCATCTTGGTTACTTTGGAAAAAGACCTGGAGCAGAAGGGGAAGGATCCGGTTGTCATGATTCATGACTTAGATAGAATGAGGAAAACATTCTGATGAGGAAGCAAGAGCACCAGTGTGTAAATCTAAAAGAAACAGAGCGATAATATAATAATCTCTGCATTCCTATGTGGCCACAAGCAAATTGACAGAGAGTAAATGAGATTAGAGATCTGAGTACATCTCTCAAAATGTGGTGCAGGAGAAAAAGGTTTCAGTTCATAGGACATTGGCATTAGGGAAAGAGTACTGTAGTATTGGGATAGGATGAAAATATACTGCATTAGTGTACTCAAACACCAACTCAGCAATTGGTGAATCATATAACTAGAGCTGTTGAGAGGACTTTAAATGAAAGAGTGGGCAGGTGCAGCTAGGCAATAGCACAAGACAAAGATTAGGGTAATGGTAACCAAAGTGTGACAGAGTGTACACAGAAGAGACAGCATTAGAGTGGTAAAAATGGTTCAAAGATCGAATTAATTTTTCTTTGTCTAAATGCGCACAATATTCAGAACATTGATGAATTGTGAGCAGAAATAGAAATAAATGAATCACATATGACAGCTATTGCAGAGACTGGGGGTTGAATTTTTAAGGCAGATAGTATGGATGGCTCAATTCCTCCATCCCCCACAAAAGGAAAGTTAGCAATTAGCTGGCAGACTCAAGCCATTATGCGGTGTAGGCAAACTAAATTAACAGAGAATGGGAATTTCTGTTTTCAGTAGGAGGAAGTGTCATCCTCTCGAGCTGCAGGGAACCCGGTTTGCTGAGATCTGCAGTAGTCCAGTAGTACCAGAGCACAATAGTGGATTCAGTTGGGACTGCAATCAGATTCAAGAAGAAGGTCCAGTAGAACCCTGCATCCAAGGAAGTCAGAGCAATGCATGGAGCTGATGTGGTCATCCTAGGGAGCAGAGTGAAGAAGGATTAGAGTGTAATCCATATTGGGAGGAAGGAAGGGGGAGTACCAACTTCTGGGGATTGTGCTTCCAGGATGCAAAGGTCCCTGTCTGAAGAGTGTAAAGTGAAAATGCAATACAGTACTAAAGCACCTCCAGGCTTGCTGTAGCCATGTGAAGTCTATCATAAGGCACTGATTGGAAGCATGTATCTTATTGTCAGTTCAATAGTACACAGTGGATGCTGAACTACTTCATTTGCAAACCTCCAGCATGGTGTCAGATTGGAACTGAGATTGACTGTTGAAGAGCTGTATAGAAACACAGCTGCTAAGTAAGAACACAGCTACTACAAAAGGGCACAGAAATGTTCAGAATGGTGGATGCTGCTAGAAATCACCAAAAGGCATGAAAAAGAATAAAAGAAGAAGAGTGGTGTAACTGAAACACTAGTTAAGACACACCAGATGCAAGATTTTGACACCTGGTTCTATTCAAAATGAAAGGTGATATCAAACTTTACTGGCAGAGTTTCCACTCCGTGGTGAAATTACAAAGTTGGAACATTTAAAACAAAGGCACAGTAGCTAATAGTTAGACTGCTGTCATTGTTGGGCAGCAATTATTTCAAAAGGTTTCTCAACCGAAATCTCTTGAAGAATGGAAAAAAAACAGACTGCAGAAATTTTGAAAACCATGAAGGCACACTTTGAATGCCAAGTGAGTGTAACTTTTGGATGATATGTATTCCATATTCGGGGTCAAGGTGAAAAAAGAGCTAATTAATCCGTATGCAACTGTATTAATATATCTCGCAGAATACTGTGAATTTGTCTAATAAAAGATTATCTAATTAAAGGTAAATTGTATCAGGCATCAGGGATTCCACATGGAGACCACATCTACTGAGAGAAGAGAAATATAATCTCAGGAAAGCATTTGACATGTGCAGAAGTGTGTGTTTTTGTAAATTAGCATCTGGAGCATTTTCAGATTAAACCAGGCCTATTGGCATTTTCAGCTCCAGTGGCCTGTCAAGGTACAGAACATGATTGCCTCAGAGTGGAAGTCATGTTGCATGATCTGCTAGCTTTTGAATGCGGAGAGTCAAAGGAAGAAACCATTGCTGACCATAATCCAAACATAATGCAACAGACAGAGATTGCCAGATGAACTTGAATCTGAATGTGGAAAATAAATTCAGTTAAAGCTGTCCATAGTCAAGTACATAAATCTTGTCCTGATTGTGAAAGGTCTTTCCCAGAGTTAGAAATGGTGAAAGCTGTAGCAGAGGTATGATGACTGACAGATGCAAAAGTAATTCAATGATTTGTTGCATTTGACAACAATTTATCGAAGTTCCTGTCCGATTTTGTTTATGGGGTATAGACCATTAAAATCGTCTTACTGCTATTGATGTGCAGTGTTTCTGGTAATGGTGCAGAAAGCAGCATCCTCAAAAATCAAACACCAGTTGATGGCAATGCCAGTGCTAAAGTACACTTTTGTAAATGATGAAATCATCCTGCAATATGATGCCAGTGTGATAGGACTTGGACCAAGCCTAATGCAGCAAAGACAACTGGTTTTATTTACATACAGGGCATTAACACAAATAAAATGATCTAGGCAGAAGTGGATACTACAGATGCTGGAGATTAGAGTCAAGATTAGAGTGGTGCTGGAAAAGCACAGCAGGTCAGGCAGCATCCGAGGACTAGGAAAATCAATGTTTCAGGCAAAAGCCCTTCATCAGGAATTCCTGCTCCTCGGATGTTGCCTGATCTGCTGTGCTTTTCCAGCACCACTCTAATCTTCACAAATAAAATGATTCCATACTCAGATCAAGGAAGAATGCCTGGCCACTATGTTTGATTGTGCATATATTCATCAATATCTATTTTGAAGAGACAAAGTGACAAAGACCTCAAGCCACTTCAAAGCATTTTCCAAAAGCCACTACTATCTACTCCAAAGCATCTGCAATAGGGAAGGAGATGTATATTGCTTAATAGCTGTTGAGAGCAGTACTCCTAATGAAGAAAATAGAAATGTTATAACAGCATGAAATCTTTTAGGTTCAATTTAAAACAGCAGCTGGATGTGCTCTTGAAGTTATCAGCCCAGCAGAGATATAAATCCAGCTGACAAGTGCTTGGCTGAAATCAAACAGTCTACCTAACAGGATGCAACTCTCCAAGTGCTGCAAAGAGTGGTGTTGATAAATGGTCTGCAACCATCAAGGATAAGAGCTGAAAAATGTGTTGTTGGAAAAGCGCAGCAGGTCAGGCAGCATCCAAGGAGCAGGAGGATCGACGTTTCAGGCATAAGCCCTTCTTCAGGAATGTTAGGCTTCAGGCTTATGCCCGAAACGTCGATTTTTCCAGCAGCACATTTTTCAACTCTGATCTCCAGCATCTGCAGTCCTCACTTTCTCCTAACCATCAAGGATACTCCTGTGGTCACAAGAATGTGTTCAATATACAGAAATTAATTAACAGCACAAGATCACAGTGTACAAAAAAAAGTCAAGATATTATCCTTTAAAGGTTGAGAGGAGAAAATGCTAAAGCCACTGAGGAGTTGACTATAGTCTGAGAAAGGCATGCGAATTACTCCCCTGACCAAATATGAACATTGTAATCAGGGATTACATCAACTAGTGCAGTCCTTCCAATGAGTATCAAGCTAAACAAGCTGGGGAGAAGACAGGACATGAAATCCCAGACAGACCGTGGATGAAACTGGACATAGATCCCTTCACTCTCACAGAAACTGGTTATCATGTCACTATAGAGCACTATTTTGATGACTACTGGTGAAATTGCAGAGTGCCTGAAAATACACTTCAGTCATTGCAACATCCCAGACATAGGTGATAAATTACTTTCTCATGAATGGAGAATTCAACCACTTCCTAAAAGATTGGAAAATCCAACACCATACAGTATCTGCACATTATCTGCAGTCAGATGGAAAGGCTGAGGTAACAGTGAAAATTGGCAAAGGAATGATAAAGAAATGAAGCAAATCCAGCACAGATATATATAAGGCAATCCTTGAGGAGAAGCAACCTGTCAAAGGACAACTGGCACAAGATTTCATTAGGCTTGCTGGACTCAAGGTGGAACCCAAACAGAAGAAAGAATCCACTGATATTAGCTATAGCAGATCAGCTACTATCTCACTGAATGGCACAGCAGACTTGATGGGCTGAATGGCCTACTTCTACTTCTATACATTATGCTGTCATTGTCTTTAGCTGGCAAAGGAAACTTGTTCCATACCATCAGGAAACCTGCATTTACAGAGGATTGGCAGAAACGTTTTTCATTGCTATCGACACTGGAATGAGTTCAGATTGAAAGACTCAGCAAAGTTGGGGAGAAAACGCAAGCAATCACATAGCCAATGCACAGCATACACCACTTGAACTCACTGATGAATCCCCAAGTCAGATTAGTCAAAGTGCAACACAGCTTGGTGACCAAATAATTATGACAGGTTTAAGTCTGATTTCAGATGCTGGCATGGTTTGGAAGACACAAGGCCAAACAGAGAATTCTGTTTCCGTAATTTTCCAGCAACAATCATTAGTACCGGTGACAAAGATTAGAATTAGAATTAGCTTTATTGAACACTCATATATTCAACTGAGTACCGTGAAAAGTTTACAAGTCGCCACTTATGTCACCATCTTTGGTACAAAGATACCTCTTTACAGATTCTTAAGTACAAATTCTTAGGGAAAAAGAATTAGAGAAATAAAGAAAAAGAAGCCCAACTTTACAGATCATAGAAATAAATTAGAAAAACAATCATACCAAATGCAAAGAAATATACAACTAGCACAACAGGTTCACCGATACTCTATTCACTGGGGAATGAAAGCATCTGATCCAATCAACATGTTGAAGTAAATAGTCAACACAATTCAGCTAGCAAATTTACTAGCAGAATAAGAATAAAATGTGGGGACATTGATTGAAGATGTACTGCCTACAGCTGCATGGAAATCACTATTGAGAAAGGATAACTAATGTTCAAATGTTTGGGACATATTCAAAAAGAAAGTTCCTGGCTCAGAGATCAAGGATACTGCAAAATGTTTCAGCAGGGCAGCTCTTCTACATCAAGGACATTCATGAGATGAAAGGTCATCTAGATATTACAAAGGAGTAATTGTCATCTTCAGCAAGAAAGAGAAATAACATGCCCTCCAGTTTAAAGGGACTTCCAGACCTCATACCGACAGGAACAGAATAAAAGTTAACACCTTCAACCCAGAAATCCAATTTTGGTGTCATCTGCAAACTTACTAACTATACCTCTTATGCTCGCATCGAAATCATTTATGTAAATGACAAAAAGTAGAGGACCCAGCACCGATCCTTGTGGCACTCCACTGGTCACAGGCCTCCGGTCTGAAAAACAACCCTCCACCACCACCCTCTGTCTTCTACCTTTTGAGCCAGTACCGTATCCAAATTGCTAGTTCTCCCTGTATTCTGTTAGATCTAACCTTGCTAATCAGTCTCCCATGGGGAATCTTGTCGAACGCCATACTGAAGGCCATATAGATCACATCTACCACTCTGCCCTCATCAATCCTCTTTGTTACTTCCTCAAAAAACTCAATCAAGTTTGTGAGACATGATTTCCCACGCACAAAGCCATGTTGACTATTCTGAATTAGTCCTTGCTTTTCCAAATACATGTACATCCTGTCCCTCAGGATTCCCTCCAACAACTTGCCCACCACAGAGGTCAGGCTCACTGGTCTATAGTTCTCTGGCTTGTCCTTACCACCTTTCTTAAACAGTGGCACCATGTTAGCCAACCTCCAGTCTTCCAACACCTCACCTGTGACTATCGATGTTACAAATATCTCAGCAAGAGGGTACACCTGATCAGGTCCTGGGGATTCATCCACTTTTATGCATTTCAAGATATCCAGCACTTCCTCGTCTGTAATATGGACATTTTGCAAGGTGTCACCATCTATTTCCCTACAGTCTATATCTTCCATATCCTTTTCCACAGTAAATACTGATGCAAAAAGTCATTTAGTATCTCCCCCATTTTCTGTGGCTCCACACAAAGGCCGCCTTGCTGATCTTTGAGGGTTGAAAATGTGTTGCTGGAAAAGCGCAGCAGGTCAGGAAGCATCCAAGGAGCAGGAGAATCGACGTTTCGGGCATGAGCCCTTCTTCAGGAAAGGATCTTTGAGAGGCCCTATTCTCTTCCTAGTTACCTTTTTATCCTTAATGTATTTGTAAAAACACTTTGGATTCTCCTTAATTCTATTTGCCAAAGCGATCTCATGTCCCCTTTTTGCCCTCCTGATTTCCCTCTTAAGTGTACTCCTACTTCCTTTACACTCTTGTAAGGATTCACACGATCTATCCTGTCTATACCTGATGTATGGTTCCTTCTTTTTCTTAACCAAACTCTCAATTTCTTTCGTCATCCAGCATTCCCCACACCTACCAGCCTTTACTTTCACCCTAACAGGAATATACTTTCTCTGGAATCTCGTTATTTCATTTTTGAATGCTTCCCATTTTCCAGCTGTCCCTTTACCTGCGAACATCTGCCCCCAATCAGCTTTCGAAAGTTCTTGCCTAATACCGTCAAAATTGGCCTACCTCTAATTTAGAACTTCAACTTTTAGACCTGGTCTATCCTTTTCTATCATTATTTTAAATCTAATAGAATCATGGGCGCTGGCCCCAAAGTGCTCCCCCACTGACACCTCAGTCACCTGTCCTGCCTTATTTCCCAAGAGTAAGTCAAGTTTGCACCTTCTCTAGTAGGTACATCCACATACTGAATTAGAAAATTGTCTTGTACACACTTAAGAAATTCCTTTCCTTCTAAACTTTTAACACTATGGCAGTCCCAGTCGATGTTTGGCAAGTTAAAATCTCCTACCATAACAACCCTATTATTCTTACAAATAGCTGAGATCTCCTTACAAGTTTGTTTCTCAATTTCCCTCTGACTGTTAAGGGGTCTATAATACAATCCCAATAAGGTGATCATCTCTTTCTGATTTCTCAGTTCCATCCAAATAACTTCTCTGGATGTATTTCTGAGAATATCCTCCCTTAGCACAGCTGTAATGGTATCCCTTATCAAAAATGCCACTCCACCTCCTCTTTTGCCTCCCTTTCTAGCCTTCCTGTATCATTTATATCCTGGAACATTAAGCTGCCAGTCCTGCCAATCCCTGAGCCATGTTTCTGTAATTGCTATGATATCCTAGTCCCATGTTCCTAACCATGCCCTGAGTTCATCTGCCTTCCCTGTTAGGCCCCTTGCATTGAAATAAATGCAGTTTAATTTATTAGTCCTACCTTGTCCCTGGCTGCCTTGACTGTTTGACTCGCTTCTGTTCTCAATTGTACCAGTCTCAGATTGATCTCTTTCCTCATTATCTCTCTAAGTCCCACCACCCCCCCCCCCCGCCCCCCACCCCGACCTTACTAGTTTAAATCCTCCCAAACATCTTTCGCAAATTTCCCTGCCAGTATATTTGTCCCTTTCCAAAGTAAGTACAATCTGTCCTTCTGGAAAAGGTCACTTCTACCCCAAAAGAGTTTCCAATGATCCAAAAATGTGAATCCTTCCCCCATATACCAGCTCCTCAGCTATGCATTCATCTGCTCTATTCTCCTATTCCTGCCCTCACTAGCTCGTAACACTGGGAGGAATCCAGATATTAATACGCTCAAGGACCTCCTTTTTAAATTCCTGCCTAACTCTCTGTAATCTCACTTCAGAATCTCAACCTTTTCCCTTCCTATGTCATTGGTTCCAATGTGGACAATGACCTCTTGCTGGCCCCACTTCCCGTGAGAACATTCTGCACCCTCTCTGAGACATCCTTGATCCTAGCACCAGGGAAGCAACACACCATTCTGTTTTTTCGCTGCTGGCCACAGAAACATCTATCTGTACCTTGGACTAGAGAATCCCCTAACACAATTGATCTCTTGGAACTCGACATACCCCTCATTGCATTAGAGCCAGTCTCAATACCAGAAACTTGGCTGTTCATGCTATATTCCCCTGAGAATCCATCACCCACTACATTTTCCAAAACAGCATACCTCTCTTACCTTTCCTGCAACTAACCCATCTATGTGACTGTATCTGAGACTTTCCCCCCTTCCTGTAATTGTCATCCATCACATACTGTTGCTGTTGCAAATTCCTCATTGCTTCTAACTGTCTCTCCAACCTATCCATTCATTCTGATAAGATTCGCAGCCAGCAGCATTTATGGCAGATATAATCCGCAGTAACCCTTAAACTCTCTTTAAACTACCACATCTGACAAGAAGTCCATATCACTCTATTAAAGGCCATTTTTACTCCTTCACAATCTACAGACCCAGAAAATAACACCGTCTTATTCCCTACAAACACTGCCCCAGGTTAAATTAATAGTTATGGCTTCTATTTTAAATTTAATCAAGAGACATATCGCCAAAAACATATAATGAAGAAAGAAGCCACTCTACTCACTACTGCAGATTTTCTGTAGGCCACACTTAAAACAACAATTAACTTATCTGATTCTGTGCTGTGAACTTCACCCAACAGTTCCTCAAAGATCAGTTATGAATTTCACTGTTTGTTCATTTTCGCAGATGCACTCCGATGTCCAGCGACACACAAATTCAAACATCAAAGGCAGTAACTGTGCAGGTTCTCTCTTTCTCACTCCTGCAATGACCTTACCATGTGTTTTCTTTATCTGTTCTTCTCCCTTTTAAAACTGCTGTTGTTTTGACTTTTTTTTTTCCCGAAGTTCCAAAACAATGCAACAGTATATGAAATAATAATTGTTGCTCCTGTAATTCGTGGAAATCATCTCCAGCACCTAAAATACCTCAAAAAAGGAGCAGCTGTTGCAGCCAGAAATGTTTCCAGTCCTCCATCCCAAGAGGCTTCATAGAACATTATAACAAAAGTATGGCACAAAGTTTCATCAAAAGTTTGATTAAAGAGGTAGATTTTTAAGGAGCATCTTAAAAAAGGAAAATGATCTATAGAGGTAAAGAGATCTCAGGAATATATTCTGAACTAAGGAACTTTGGCAGTTGAAAGCATGCCACCAGTGAAGGAACCATTTATAATTGAGAGATTAGAATTCAAGGAGCACTTGCATCTAAGAATTTATGGAAGAGAAAAAAAAATGATATTAGATAAGGGCAAGTCCATGAGGGAACTTAGAAAAAGGGTGAAAACAATTCAGATTAGTTGTACCAGTGTTGGGACAACAGGAAAACATGATTTGATGTGAGGTAACACATGAGCAGCAAAGTTTTTGATGACCTCAAGGTAGCAAAGTAAAACATGGAGAATATTTACGCAGGAAAGCATTAGAGTAGTCAAGTCTAGAGTAATAAAGACATAAAGATTTCTGCAACAGATGAGCTGTGACAAGGGCAAAGTCAATGATGCTACCGATGTGGAAATAAGCAGTCTTCACGATGGCATGGATTTGATACCATAAGCTCGTCTCAGGGTCAAATGTAACAGCAAGACCTTTCTTTTGTGAACAGAATAGCTGAATCTTAAATTGTTGCCAGGGAGAGGAATGGAGCATGTAACTATGAACAGAATTGAAGAATGGATCAAAAATTATGCTTTCAAATCTTCTCAATATTTAAGTGAAGGAAATTTCTTCCAGCTCACTAGTACAGTCATAGTGCAGGAGAGGTGATATGATATACAGCTGGCTGACATCAACGTGCATGTTGAAATGTTTTTCTTTTGTATAATGTTGACAAGTTTAGAATGTGGATGAAAGATAGGAGGGAGCGAAGGAAGATCCTTGGGGCCATAAGAGGTAATAGTAGAAAGAACAAAAAAAAATGAAGCCTTTGCACGTGATTGTCTGGCTACAACTACGTGGATAAGATTGGAACTGAGTTGGAGCCATCACACCCATCCAGATGACAGTGGAGCAGCGTTGGAGAAGAATGATGTGGTTAACCATATCAAAAGCTGAAGGATGTTCAGGAAGGAAGGAATGTTTCCCTCCCTCATAGTCATTTTGTCATCATGACCTGCATGTTGCACATGCCACTAAACGTTTGGAAACATCTGGGCCATTATCACTTTGAAATGACCTGGTAAATTTTTCCTCCATTTCCCAACCCTTAAGGTTGTAGATTCATACATCTTATTACACATCACTCGTCAACGAGCTGGCTCAGAATGCTTCTCTGGCCTCTGACTTGAACATGCTGCCTGCAAGGAAGCATTGCATCTGCCGTTATGGCATAATTTAGTTTGGGAAAAAAACAGATCCAAACGGATATATTGCAAATCCATTTTCAAAGCGCTGTGTCATCCTATCAATGTGTTTGATAAAGTGATGTATCCATTTGTTTCTTATCAAGTTTCAATGTGAAGTATATTATCATACTGCAATTGTTAAAAGTTGCCCAAAAGGTTTACTGAATATATTGCTTGCAGAAACAGTTCATCTTAAAAAATTAACAAAAATTCAGGTAGTTCAATGCCAAACTTGGAGAAATAATTCATGACTGTGACAAAACACCTTTACTTTATTTTACAGTTGGCTGTGACATTTCTACTGTCCCAAAGTGATAATTCACAGAAGTGAAATAAAAATAATTATAAATGTATGTGAATTATTACTTAATTGTCTGGCCACACATTGCTCTCCAGAAAGATTGTGAAAAAAGGTTTTGTTAAGGGAATCATGTGAGGTCCCATATCACATTGAAAATGTCAAAAAAAAAACCCTTCAAAGTGTAATGAGCATGAAGCTTTTTTTAAACTTGTTGAGGTCATATGCTAATAAGCAGATAATGATATTAAAGCTAACAAAAATCCAGGCATCCACAGTGTTTATAGTTATGAGGTTTGGTATATGTTAGAATACACTCTGATCAACACATTATTTTTACTGGCACTTGCATAATTTGTATGATGGATGTTGTAATTGGTCCATGCAATGCTAAAGCTGTATCTGCTGGTCCTTTGGGAAAAGGAAGTCCTGTCTCTATGCCATCCCATCCTCCATATCAAGTAAGGTTATCTCTGTTACTGTGTCCAGGGTTAATGTCAGGAGTGCACTGCTTGCAAGTGATGCTGGCTATTTCCAGGATATCCCATCAGTGGAGAGCTGTTTCAGGGATGGTGTGTAGTAATTTGAGGCAAGAATTGATGTGTGACATCGTAGAGGTAAGTAGTTAATGAGGTCATTTGGTAGGTTGAAGGGCCTGTTTCCATGCTGTGTGACTCTAAGACGTACCGAGAAAACCCATTTGACTTTGCAGTTAAAAATCTTTCAAGAAACTTGCACTTAGCCAAAAAAAATAAGATTCAACCCTCATTCTCTGACCTGCTCAAACAGCCATAATCTTTGTATGGCTGCTCCAGTACAGTTTCTGGTAAATGATAACCACTTAGGATTTGAAAGTGGAGAGTTCAGTATTGATGATATTATTGAACAAGAAGAGACAATGGCTGGACTCTTGTCTTACCAGTTATATGGCAGGAATATTAGTTGCTGTTTACAGTCCAAGTCTGAATACTGCTCAGGTGTTATGACGTTTGAACAGTTTTGAATAGCACTGAACATTGCACAATCAGCCAACAACCCACCTCTGACTTTGTGGTGGATAGAAAGTCATTGATAAAGTAGCTGAAAATGATTGGGCCTAGGAAACTACACTGAAGAACTGCTGCAGTGAGATGGGCTGAGATGATTGAGCTCCAACAACCTCAACTGTCTCCACTTGCGCTGAACGTGACTGCATCACACTCCTGACTTATAGATCATAGATAGTGCTTAGACTTTGAGACATCAGTAGGTGAGTTATTGGCTGCAGTATTGTTAGCCTCTGACTTGTCCTTGTAGCCATTGTGTTTGTATGCCTAGTCGAATTCAATTTCTGGTTGATGGTAACTCCTAGGATGTTGATAGTGGGGGAATAGTCAAATGGCAAATTAGATTATCTTTTATTGGAGATGATAAATTCCTGGCATTTGTGTGGAGCAAATGTTATTTGTCACTGTTCAGCATAATCATGGACATTATTAGGTCTTGCTGCATTTGAACACAGACTACTTCAGTATTTGAGGACTTGTGAAATAGTGCAAACTTTGGCAAAAATCCCCACTTTTAACTTCAAGATGGTAGGAGGGTCATTGAGGAAGCACCTGAAAATGGCTGGGCCTGGGACACTACCCGAGGAACTGCTGAGGTCTTGGAGCTGTGATTACTGACCAACATCTTCCTATCTTCCTCTCTCCAACCAGCAGAGTTTTCACCAAATCTCCATTGACTCCAGGTTTGCTCTGGCTCTTTGACATCATACTCAGTTAAATATTGCTTTGATGTCAATGGCAGTCACCCTTAATTCTACTCTTGAGTTCAGTTCTTCTATCCGGGATTGGATCAATGATGTGTTAAGTCATGAATTAAGTAAGCCTGGCAGAACCCAAACCCAAGCATCAATGAGGATGTCAGTGAGCCAAAGGCTATAGGCCAATGGCTAGAAAATGGGACAAGTGTAGATTCAGAGTAGTTTTTTTGTTGGTACAGACCCAAATGGCCAAATCTCTTCTGTACTGTTTGATTCTATGATTCTATGTGTGAGTACCACTTAATAGCACTGTTAAACATACATTCAATTAATTTGCTGATAATTGGGTGAAGACTAATAGTCAGCTTAAGTTCATCCTGCATTTTGTGGACAGAAGATGGCTGGGCAATTTGCCACATTGCTGAGTGGATGCCAGTGTTGCAGCTGTATTGGAACAGCTTGGTCACAGGCATGGCCCAGGATGCCCACACTGTACCATTGCAATCAATGGGCAGAATCAACACTAGTTTGATGAGAAGCAACATTAGGCAAAGCTAAAAAATTAGTGTTAACTAGGTGAGGACACAGCACAGAATGACTTGCATGTCAACAGCACATCAAAACAAACAGGAGTAAGTGTTCCCACAACCAATGGAACAGATCTAGGTTCTGTAGTTCTGATAGGCAGTTCTTATTGGTGGTAAACAATTAAACAACCAACAGAGGAGGATGCTCCACAAATATCTCCATCTAAAATGATTGGGGAGATGAATACACCATTACAAAAGATAGGGCTACCATATTCGTATCCATCTTTAGTCAGAAGTGTTGCATGGATGATTAATCTTGGCCTCTTCTTGAGGACTCAGCATCAGAGATGTCAAACTTCAACCAATTCAACTCACTCCATATAGTAACTAGCAATAGGGTTGGAGGCATTCAATATTGCAAAGGTCATGGGCTGAAAATATTCTGGCAATAATACTGAAGATTTGTGCTCCAGAACTTGCCGCAACAAACCAAACTGATCCAAAACAGCTGCAATCCTGGAACCCACTGGTAATGTGGAAAAATGTACCAGGATGTCCTGTTCTCAAATATTGGACCTAAACCACCCAGGAAGATTACAACCTATCTATCTACTCTCAACTATCAACAAAGCTTTGAAAGAGGTCGTCAGCAGTGCTGTCGAGTAACACTTGATCAGGAATAACACTGAGATTCAGCTTGAGTTCCGCTGGTGTCTTCAAAACTCTACTGAGTACAAGCTCAACCTTCTCAACCTCTCCTCATGAGACAGTCTTTCCTTACTCATGATTAGCCTAGTAAATCTGGACTGCCTTCAAGACCAGTAGATTTTTCCTTTGATAGGAGGCCCAAAACTGTTCACCTAATTCCACTGTGGTCTGACTAGTGCCTTGCATATCTTTAGCAAAACCTCCCTGCTTTTATATTCCATTTCCTTTGAAACAAAGGCCAACATTCCATTTTTATTCCCTACTACTTGTTGAATTTCAATGCTCGTCTTTTTTTGTGCTTCATAGATGGGCGCAGCCAAATTCCTCTGTTCCATAGATTTCTGCAGGTTTTTCTGCATTAAAATAATATTCACTCCTCTATTCTTTCTGCCAAAGTGCATAATCTCATATTTTCCCAAAGTATATTCCATCTATCAGATTTTTCCTTAGCTGCTTAACATGTCTAGAACCCTCTGCAGACTCTTTTTGTCATCCTCACCATTTGCCTTCCCACCTTCTTTTGTTGTCTGCAAACTCAGCCACAGTACATCCAAATCATTAATATGTATCGTAATTATTTGTGGTCGCAGTACTGATCCCAATTGTAAACCACTAGATATAGGATGTCTTTCTGAAAATGTCTCTCTCTCCCTGTCTTCTCTTAATTCGCCAATCCTCTGTCCATTACCTCTAACACCATAGACCCCTATTAAGTAGCTCAATGTGTGGGATCTTATCTGAAAAACCATGTAGGTTACATTAACTCTTTCCTCTCTATCAATCCTACGTGTTACTTCCTCAAGGAATTCCAGTAAATCTATTAGACATGATTTCCCCTTCAGGAAGCCATGTTCACTCTGCTTGATCATATGATTTATTTGTGAATGCTCTCCTTTTACATTCTTTATAATATACTTTGGCATTTTCCCAATAATGGACATTAAGCTAACTGGTCTATAGATACCTGTATTTTTGTCTCCTTCCCTGTTTACATAGAGGTGTTCCATTGACTGTTTTCCAACCTCTGGGATTTTTCCAGAATTTAAGAATTCCTGACAGATTACAATCAGTGCATCCACAATCAGGTGTAGCTACTTGTGTGAACACCCAAGCATGCATTCCACAGGTCCATCTTCAGCCCCACTGGTTTCTCAAGCACTTTTTCTCCAGTGATACCTGTTGTATTTAATTTCTCCCCTCCTTTTGTATCTTGATTATTCAGTAGTTTTGAAACTGAATTTGTTAGTGTCTTCCACTGTGAAGACCAATGCAAAGTTTTTGTTTCATTCCTCTCCCATTTCCTAGTTCCCAATTGTTATTTCCCGAGCCTTATTCTCTTCGGGGCCAATGTTAACTTTGCTTTCTGTCTTCCTTTTTGCGTATATGTAAAGACACTCTTGCTGTCCATCTTGATATTACCCGTAAGTTTACCCTCAAAGTTAATTTTCTCCAAGTTTATTACCTCACCAACACTCCTCCAACAACATCTTCCAAACCCGTAACATCTACCAACTAGAAGAATAGGGATGTCACATACATAGAAGCACCACAAGTTGCAATTTCTGTTCCAAGCCTCACACCTTCCTTGCTTGGAACTACAGTTCATTTGCTTTCATTGGATCAAGACCCAGGAACTCCCTCCATTGCAGCAAGTGGGTCTAAAAGGAAAATCACCAGCGTGCTACCAAATCACACAGTTGCTTTCTCATTACAGAGAGGGAAATGGTGGTAATTTAACCTGAGGATCACCATGCTTCAGGTGAGGGAACAGTTCGAGAAGTAAAGCCCTTCGTGGTAGTCTCTGCTGATGCGGGAATGAAGCCCACTTTGTGGCATCGCTCTGCATTAATAAATAGCTATCCAGCCAACTGAGCTAACCAACCCCTCACACTGTGAGGCTATTTACAGTAGTTGAAGATGTCAGCTCACAACCGCCTCTTCAAGAGTAATTAAGGATGGTTTATAAATGCTACCTTAGCCAATGCTCATATCTAATGAATAAAGCAAAAAAAATACTTGTGGGACTAATTCCACAGAATTCTGCCATTTTGCCAGATGTCACCTTTGATTTCTCATCACATTGAATTTTAAGAAGCAGTGGAGAAATAAAGAAATGGAAACCTGATTATGATCTCTACATTCCATAATCTTAGGGAAAAAAGCCTGTTCATAAGTTCAAAAGAAACATCATTTTCTAACTAGAGATAACTAATAGGATTAAAAATATCTAATGGGGCATATATTAAACATGGAGAATTCAGTCTTTCAGGGCTTACACTTTTCTATTGCATCTGGTACAACAGCATTTGCAGCCTGTCGCTGTTAAGAAGAATGGGCAATACAATTAATGTTGCATCTAGAATGAGAACGGTTTCAGTATTAGTTAAAAAAAATTTGCAAGGAGGAGGCGAGAATAAAGGTTGAATGGAAGTGCTGCTAATTGGACATTACAACTTCTTTCCTGCTAAGCCTTCCCTTCATCTGTCTTTTTAATTATTTCATTATCATTTTGTACTGCAGTTCACAGTGAAATGACCAATTGTGTTTAAGTGAAAGCTAATTATTAGGACTGAATTATTGTGCAGTTTATTGATCCCTATGGTGGATTAAGGGCTTTAGGTTCGTCTAGACAGAATAGTTAGTGAAATGACAGAGGAAACATATAACACCCTTGGGAAGAATCCCCATGCTCAGTAAGCAATTAATGCCTGCCAGGTAATGGAATTTAAGTTGATACTAAATTCTGCAGTGCTTTGGCATTTCAACTGCCTTATGTACACATTAGCCTAATGAACAAGAGTACCTAAATGGGCTTCATGCATATCAATAAATTGTGAAATTTTTCCTCTTTTTTTTCAAATCTCTTACTATTTGAAAAATGTGTCATCTACTATTAGATTTTGATGAAAAATGAAGTGTGCCATCCATATTGTTTATCTTTGTTCATTCGTGTCTCTTGATGGATGTGTATTAACAATTTCCATTTCCCAAAGAACTCTAATCTCCCTATGGATGCAAAAAGTATGTGGTGATAAACTAAAAAGAAAATACAAGACTGCTGAGTAAGAAGCCAAACAAGCCATTCATCTCAATCCAGTTCTCTGAAAGTTTAAAAGCAATCCGTCATTATCTTGATGAGCAAGCCACAGCTTGTGCTAGCCATACAAACCTTTGCAGCTATTTCAATGAGCGTGTCCTTGAGTGGACTAAGAAGAGATCAGACAAAGTGGATTTAATGTAGCCTTTTTGTTGATGCTGCTGTAGTTTTCAAGGGCTAGTTTTGAACCATTTTCTGGGCAACTTGCCAGTTACAGGACATTTCAAAGCAAATGCAACATCTTTTATCCATGGAGAGAAGGCCAATTATACAGTTAAAAGAAAACTATGGTCTGCTAAGTACCAGCAACTGAATCTGTTCTTTTACGTTCACTGTTGCGCTGCCAGATCAGTGCTACTGATATGCTACTGGTTTTTAAAATCATCACTGCAATATGATGATTGTCCTCACTTGATAAAAGAAATGCAGTTAAGTGCAACATTTTTTATTTAGATTTTCTTGCCGGTCCACTATTTTCAAATTTACTCAAACAGCACTACATACATAATAATATTTAAAATATTTTTAATTCTCTTCAAATAAAAATTATTTCTATGAATCACATTCTTGTCACATCTGATATCAACTGTTTCATTTCAACTCATTTTATTTTAAAGTCAGACATCAATAAAATAATGTCAGATCATTGTACAAAATATACTTTACCAATGGATTTATCTCTTTTGCTAGAAATTTTTCAATTGCTTATCACTACATTCAAGCGATTCCAATATAGTGCATGAGCTGGAAAACAAATGAAAGCTGTTTTAAGCTCTTTCTTGCTGAAATTCTGAAAGATGTATGACAATGCTTGAAAACCTAATTATTATACATATCAAGAAAAGAAAACCTCATTTTTTCAATCAGTCTTTCAACTTCATTTTAAACTGCAATTTTTGCCTTTGGTAGTAATACTGTATTCTTTAGCCTTGTTAAAACACTCTTCAAAGCTCATTCGTTTATTTTTGACATAAAACTCACGTACATGGCAAAAGGGACTTGATTTGAGTGATTTTTTTCAAAATGCTTTCTCCAATCATCCTTTAACTTGGAAATGTTGAAGCCCAATTAATCTAACAGATTGACATCTATACAAAATAAAGAAAAATTATGTTTGAAAAACAAACATATGTTGGTGCTGAAAGCAACAAATGCTGGAGATCACAGTGGGTCAGACAGCATCCATGGAGAGAGAGCAAGCTAATGTTTCGATGACTCCTTCAAACGTATGTTGGTATTGGGCAAAGGACAACTGTGCAGGTCACATAGTTTCTTAACTTAACCATACATTTAAATTCGTGATTTCAGGGTCAAAATCCTAGGTTCAAAGCTCAAGGTAATAGACTTATCTATTCACAATACTAGCTACGCTTGAAATCCAGCTACAAGTTCAGATAGAACCCTGTGTATCAGTGCTGGTACCCAGCCTGGGTAAATGGGGAAAATTACTAGCAGTAAAGGTATCCATCTATATAAAACAACCCACTAAATCTAAAAAAAAGATGGGTCATCAACCTACATTGAAGCATCTGATGTAACATGGGAAAAACAAAATGCAGAATCCAATACTAACTATGTATTAATACATTTGATAATTCACAGTTTTCCATCCTTAATTTTAAGGAGACAAAATCACAACCAGTGAGTACATGTCTAGAAACCCATTGACAAAATATTTTGACAGGATGTAGTATTCAGGATTATGAAAAGGCTGGAATAATACAAATGGCTAACCTATAATAACTAATATTTCTCAATTTCTCACTTGTATAATAATTGAATTCTTTTATCTCTGAACCAATTTTTGTATCTATCCCTTTGATCTCGTGGGGTTCAATTTGGTGAACAAGTCCATGCTATGACATTTTTCAAGAGCCTTTTTGAGAATCCATATGCACCACATTATGTTGCCCAAACTCCAATGAAAACTAATTTTGTCCACATAATTATCTCTCGAAGTTTTTCCACCACTGGTGTTAGTCTGAATGGCCTTAATATTGTTCTCTTTCTTTTTTGAATAAGAATGTAATTTTGGGAAACTCTAGTGCTCTGGGACCCTTCCCAAGGAAGATTGAAAGATTGCAGTCAGAACCTTAACTTTTCACACTCTTATTTTCCTCACCAAGCTAAGATGTGACCTACCTATGTCAGAGCACCTTCTTCTACTCAGTTTGCCAATTTTTGAAGTACATGCTCTTTAGCTCTTTTGATCCCACAGATTTCTCTACTTCTTCCTCATTTAAAATGACATTGGTGCATCCTCTTCCTTTCAAGAGAACAGATTCAACATATTTATTTCGTAACTTAGACATGTCCCATGCCTCTATAGGAATTTTCTAATTTGGATTATTTTTGGTCAAATGTCAATTTATGAATTCCTCAACTATCCATCCAATCCTTCTTTACATTTTCCCAAAATGCCTTCAATAGCATCCTGAGAAGTCCACTCCAAATTTTCACCACAATATCTGTAAAATATTTAACTAAATCTGGTAATGTGTAATCTCTCATCTAAACTTAAGGTCATATTTTCTGCTTGTACAGTTAAGGTGACTGTAATTATGTTATCAGGTTTCATTCATTGGATTAAATTAAAAGTGTTGAATAATTCATACTTTATTTTCTCTAAAATAGGTTATGTCTTATTCAAGAAGTGAATTTTAGCCAATGCTATATTGTAGGAATTTGATTTCATTTTGTATTCACTTAAGCAAAAAAGTAAAAACAGACATGGTATAAGAGTTGGCTAATTTAACCAAGTGGATTTGATTAAAAACGTCTCCAGTTATTAGTTTGGTGGACCGTTCTTTCACCTTCAGATAGGGTCAAACTTAATGTGTTCCCTCAAGGTGGGCATGATAGCAGGAGCATTAAATCAGGGCAGAGAATGAGGACAGAGAATGCCTTCCTGTCTCCATCTCAATTACCATCGAGATTAGAGTAGCACTGGAAAGGCACAGCAGGTCAGGCAGCATCCAAGGAGCAGGAAAATCGACGTTTCAGGCAAAAGGCCTTCATCAATTCACATCCCTGTCACATTAGTGACAGCATAATGCGTTATCTCTGGCATTAACCCATGTAGGAAACAGTGCAAGAAAACATGTGCAGCAGTGCCACTGGGCTTTCTACAATGACATAGGGTGCCTGTTTGAGAAAGCCAGCTTTGGATGGGGGAGTGGGGGTGGAATTCATTAAGAATCCCCACATTGCTGCTGATCTCCTACGATGTAATCATTGACCTTTGGCCAGGAATCCAGTGATGATACTGGTTCTCAAATGAATCCCCGATTCCCACTGAGGTTCAGTGGTGCTGCTGGTGTCTGATTGACTGACAGCAGTCAGTGGGCTGAAAATTTGCCTGTCAGTCCTTCATCCTGGGGAAGGTTTACAGTGGTCCAATTAAGTGCCCATGTGGCTCATAATTAGTTGAACTTTTCCTAAATGTCTCTGCAATGGCTCCCACTGGCTCTCCTGCTGGTGAGTGAGACCCCTAACACCTCCATTAAATACCACCCCTTCTCTCTGAATATACTGAAGAATGATTTTACAATCAAAGAAGTGGAGATGCCAGTGCTGGACTGGGGTGTAGAAAGTTAAAAGTCACACAACACCAGGTTATAGTCCAACAGGTTTAATTGGAAGGACTAGCTTTTGGAGCGCCACTCCTTCATCAGGTGGTTGAAGGAGCGGCGCTTCGAAAGCTAGTGCTTCCAATTAAACCTGTTGGACTATAACCTGGTGTTGTATGATTTTTAACTTAATGAAGTGATATTACTTATCTTTTGAAGACAGACACAGAAGCCAATTTTCCCAGACCATGGCGGTGAAGGTAGATACAATAGCAATGTTTCAGAGGCATCTTGGCAGATATATGAACAGGGCAGGGAATAGAGGGAGGTAAAAACAATGACTGCAGATGCTGGAAACCAGATTCTGGATTAGTGGTGCTGGAAGAGCACAGCAGTTCAGACAGCATCCAAGATACAGTCCATGCAGAGGCAAAAAGATTTTAGCTTAGAAAGGCATCATGTGTCGGGCAGCTATCTTGGGCCAAAGAGCTTGTTCCTGTGCTGTACTGTTCTTTGTTCACAAACAACAAACAACTGATGAAAGATTTTGTACAGAACACTCAATGAATTTTCTACTCTTCCAGAAATGGTATCGTAAGATCTACCTGAATGAACAAGTTGTGTCTCAGCTTAACATTTCATCTAAACGACTGTCAACTCAACCTCAACAACATCCATTTTGTCCCAGATTCCAAGTTAAATCCAATTAAGTGCAATAACAGAATGGTTTTGATATCTGTGGAATTTTGATAGAAAGCACAGGGAACCATTAAGGACATTTCCCATAGAGATGTGAAACAGGAACTTGATCTGTTTTTCTGTCAGAAAACAGCCACTGGTAGAAAACTGACCGAATTTCCAATTTCACAGGGATGACTCCTTAACGATATGGAGACTGATTTCCTCTCCAATTTAAGTAGGACCTCCAGATCCCGGCTTGTAAAACAGGCACCAATTTCCCCTGGTCTGCCACATCCAAGACAAATATCAGGAGCCATGGAGGGCAGCTGTGGACTGACAGTGCTTATCTGGGTGCACAAATGGCTTTAAATGTGGCACCTTGCCAGGGATGCCAGTTAATTTTATAGAACATAGAACATAAAACATAGAACAGTACAACACAGAACAGGCCCTTCAGCCCACGATGTTGTGCTGATCACTGATCCTCATGTATGCACCCTTTAATTTCTGTGACCATATGCATGTCCAGGAGTCTCTCAAATGTCCCCAATGACCCTGCCTCCACAACTGCTGCTGGCAACGCATTCCATGCTCTCACAACTCTCTGTGTAAAGAACCCGCCTCTGACATCCCCTCTATACTTTCCTCCAAGCAGCTTAAAACTATGACCCCTTATGTTAGTCATTTCTGCCTTGGGAAATAGTCTCTGGCTATCGACTCTATTAATGCCTCTCATTCTCTTGTATACCTCAATTAGGTCCCCTCTCCTCCTCCTTTTCTCCAATGAAAAAAGTCAGAGCTCAGTCAACCTCTCCTTATAAGATAAGCCCTCCAGTCCAGGCAGCATCCTGGTAAACCTCCTCTGAACCCTCTCCAAAGCATCCACATCTTTCCTATAATAGGGCGACCAGAACTGGA
>NC_057711.1:48862575-48863861 GCF_004010195.1 Chiloscyllium plagiosum
TCCTGTACTCAGCTTTCAAATTCGACCTTCCAAAATGCATCACCTCGCGTTTATCCAGGTTGAACTCCATCTGCCACCTCTCAGCCCATCTCTGCATCCTGTCAATGTCCCACTGCAGCCTACAACAGCCCTCTATATGGTCAACAACACCTCCAACCTTTGTGTCATCTGCAAACTTGCTGACCCATCCTTCAATCCCCTCATCCAAGTCATTAATAAAAATTACAAACAATAGAGGTCCAAGGACCTGTGGAACACCACTCACCACAGACTTCCAGGCAAAATATTTTCCTTCTACTATCACTCACTGTCTTCTGTTGGCCAGCCAATTACGTATCCAGACAGCTATGTTCCCCTGAATCCCATTCCTCCTGACCTTCTGAATGAGCCTACCATGGGGAACCTTATCAAATGCCTTGCTGAAGTCCATATGCACCACATCCACAGCTCGACCCTCATCAACCTTTCTAGTCACATCCTCAAAGAACTCAATAAGGTTTGTGAGGCATGACCTGCCCCTCACAAAGCCGTGTTGACTGCATTTAATCAAGCCATGCTCTTCCAGATGGTCATAAATCCTCTCCTTCAGAATCCTTTCTAACACCTTGCAGATGACAGACATGAGACTCACTGTCTGTAATTGCCGGGGATTTCCCTATTTCCTTTCTTGAAGAGAGGAAGTACATTTGCCTCTCTCCAGTCCTCAGGTACGACTCCAGTGGAGAGCGAGGATGCAAAGATCTTCGCAAGTGGCGAAGCAATTACATTTCTCATTTCCCAAAGCCGCCGAGGACAAATTTGATCCGTGCCTGGCAACTTGTCAATCTTAATGTTTGACAAAATTTTCAGCACATCAGCTTCCTTTATCTCTATCCATTTTAGCATGCACACCTGCTCTTCAAAGGTTTCATTCATTACAAAGTTCATTTCTTTCGTAAAGACAGAAGCAAAAAACTCATTTAGGGCTTCCCCTACCTCCTCAGACTACACACACAAATTCCCTATGCTATCCCTGGTCGGTCCTACTCTTTCTTTGACCATTCTCTTATTCCTCATATAAGTGTAAAATGCCTTTGTGTTCTCCCTAATCCGTTCTGTCAATCCTTTCTCGTGCCCCCTCCTGGCTCTCCTCAGACCATTTTTAAGCTCCTTCCTCGCCTGCCTGTAATCCTGTAGAGCTGAGCTTGACCCTAGTTTCCTCCACCTTATGTAAGCTACCTTTTTCCTTTTGATGAGAAGCTCCACCGCTCTCGTCATCCAAGGTTCCTTTATCTTACCACTTCTTG
>NC_057711.1:48865854-48919286 GCF_004010195.1 Chiloscyllium plagiosum
CGATTCCCCTAACTATCGAGTCCCCTACCACGAGTACTTTTCTATTCTGCCCCCTTCCCTTCTTTGCCACAGTGTCAGGCTCAGTGCCAGAGAACTGACTGCTATGGCTTTCCTCTGGTAGGTCATCCCCCCCAGCAGTATCCAAAACGGTATACTTATTGCTGAGGGGAATGTCCACAGGGGATCTCTGCACTGTCTGACTGTCCCCTTTCCTTCCCCTAACTGTAACCCATTTATAAATGTCCTGAGCCTTAGGAGTGACCAACTCCCGGTAACTCCTCTCAATTACCCCCTCAGCCTCCCGAATGATCCGTAGTTCATCCAGCTCCAGCTCCAATTCCCTAACACGGTTTTCAAGGAGCTGGAGTTGGGTGCACTTCCCACAGATATAGCCAGCGGAGACGTGCGCCATGTCTTCCACCTGCCACATTCTGCAGGAGGAGCAAGCAACTGCCCTAGCATCCATACCCCACTTATCTGAACACGCACTCAGTACTAAAGTAGAAAGCTTAGTTCAAGTTACTATAAAATTAATAACAAACTTATATTCAATAGAGAAAGTTTAGAATGAACCTTACCTTATTGACTAGGTTAGAGGAGGAGGGCGGGTGGGAGACTCTACAGTAGTAGAGTCTCGGGTTTAGCCGTTCACAGGATTTATTTATTCGTTCACAGGATACAGATATAATTGGCTTGGCCACTATTTATTTTCCATCCCTAAATGCCCAGAGGGCAGTTAAGAGTCACCATATTATTGTAGGTCTGGATTCATATGTAGACCAGACCATTAAAGAAAGCAGTTTCCTTCCCTAAAGGACATTAATGAGTCAGATGGAATTTTTCACCAATTGACAATGGTTTTATGATCATCATTAAGCTCTTAATTCAAGATTTTTATTGAAGCCACTTACTGCAGTCAGCTGTGGTGGGATTAGAACACAGGTCTCCAGAACACTACCTGAATGTCTGTATTAATAGCCCAGCAATAATACCACAAAGCCATCACCTCCACCATTCTCGAATATTCTGTGAAAAACATTGTTGCTAATGTTCCAGGTGTAGTGAATGGTTGATGGGGCTAGAATTAGATGAAAGGGTTTCCATGGGGCAGGTTAATGAGGCAGTTTTGGTAAAATATGACTCACTCACTCTGTCTTGCAATAAAACAGACCTTGGAAAATCCAGATGCAACTCACATTTAACCAAAATAATGATAAGATTTAGCCCAGAATAATTTTGTGTAGGACTAATAAGATACACATTTAAAAGTGTCAAAGAAATTCAACAGAGAGGGAGAGAAAGGCTTTAGAAAATGAGGAATTGATGAGCCCCTGCTCAGTGGCTAGCGACCATTTGCAGATTATATCCCAAACTGAAGATACATTTTATGTTTTCCCCTTTATCAAATACACAATGTAAAGGGTTATAAAGTCAGTTTCAACCCTACTGGACTGTGCTAGTGGGACTGACCATGCTCATGTAACAATCTGTGTTTGAGCAATAATGAGTTGTGACAGTCACAGTTGAGTAACTAGCCCCATTCACCCGTGTTGCAGTAAAAATGCTTTATCTCCCTCAGAACTAGATGTCAGCTAATTAACAGCCAGATAGAATGGAAACAGGATAACAAAAAGACATTTTCACCCTGAATGCTGGAATTCAATCACAGACAAAAGGAATAGAGCAGTAGATGTGATCTATGTGGACTTCAGTAAGGCGTTCGACAAGGTTCCCTATGGGAGACTGATTAGCGAGGTTAGATCTCACAGAATACAGGGAGAACTAGCCGTTTCGACACGGAACTGGCTCAAAGCCAGAAGACAGAGGGTGGTGGTGGAGGGTTGTTTTTCAGAGTGGAGGCCTGTGAGTGTCACAAGGATCAGTGCTGGGCCCTCTACTTCTTGTCATTTACATAAATGATTTGGATGAGAGCATAAGAGGTACAGTTAGTAATTTTGCAGATGACACCAAAATTGGAGGTATAGTGGACAGCGAAGAGGGTTACCTCAGATTACAACAGGATCTGGACCTGGGTCAATGGGCTGAGAATTGGCAGATGGAGTTTAATTCAGATAAATGTGAGGTGCTGCATTTTGGGAAAGCAAATCTTATCAGGACTTATACACTTAATGGTAAGGTCCAAGGGAGTGTTGCTGAACGAAGAGACCTTGGAGTGCAGGTTCATAGCTCCTTGAAAGTGGAGTCGCAGGTAGATAGGATAGTGAAGAAGGCGTTTGGTATGCTTTCCTTTATTGGTCAGTGTATTGAGTACAGGTGTTGAGAGGTCATTTTGCGGCTGTACAGGACATTGGTTCGGCCACTGTTGGAATATTGCGTGCAATTCTGGTCTCCTTCCTATCGGAAAGATGTTGTGAAACTTGAAAGGGTTCAGAAAAGATTTACAAGAATGTTGCCAGGGTTGGAGGATCTGAGCTACAGGGAGAGGCTGAACAGGCTGGGGCTGTTTTCCCTGGAGCAGTAGAGGTTGAGGGCTGACCTTATAGAGGTTTACAAAATTATGAGGGGCATGGATAGGATAAATAGACAAACTCTTTTTCCTGGGGTTGGGGAGTCCAGAACTAGAGGGCATAGGTTTAGGGTGAGAGGGGAAAGATATAAAAGAGACCTATGGGGCAACTATTTCATGTAGAGGGTGGTACATGTATGGAATGAGCTACCAGAGGATGTGGTGGAAACTGGTACAATTGCAACATTTAAGAGACATTTGGATGGGTATATGAATAGGAAGGGTTTGGAGGGATATGGGCCGGGTGCTGGCAGGTGGGACTCGATTGGGTTGGGATATCTGGTCGGCATGGACAGGCTAGACCAAAGGGTCTGTTTCCATGCTGTACATCTCTATGACCCTATGACTCTATAACTGTCCACTGTGTGCAAATAATTCAGAGACCGATCTTTATATATTCTTTTTTAAAACCTTTATCCTTTTTTGTGCTCCCTTCTATTTTTAATCTGTGTATTTGTATGTTGAGCTGGTGTTACTTCTCATGAGTAGTCACTAACATATTCACCTTTTGCAGCTTCAAGATAGCCTTTCAATACACAAGTTCGTTAGATCTGGGAGAAAGATATCCACAAGAAAAGGGATTTTTTTCTGCAGTAGTTTTGTTGCAAACAGCTGAGGTTGTGGGGGATGAGGTGAGGGTAGAATTCCAGTGAATAAAGAAGGGGAGCTAGTTCATCTCTCCTCACCTGGGATCCTAACAATTTGGGATAACCTATCTGGAACCATGACAACTTCGGGAATCTTGCCTGGGGTTCCCTCATAGGACAGAATGTCATCAATTTAAAATGAAAACAGAAAGTTCGAGAGAAACTCAGCAGGTCTGGCAGCATCTGAGGTGAGAGAAACAGAGTTAATATTTTGAGTTTGGCCTGGAGTCACAACTGGATTTGGAAATAACCTTGAATTGTCACTTCCGGAGTGCAATAACTTTGACTGAAATTTCATTATGTGGGAACGTATTGGGCCAGTCACTGCAGGGAATATTAGAAGCGGGAAACATTGTTTTTTTCGCTTCAAGAGAAAGTCAGAAATATTTCAAGAGAGGAAGACACAGGGCTATCAACAAACATCAGGGAAATGAAATGAATTTTACATTATGCTAACAACGACCCACACAAGGACAGTGGCATCCCTGATAATTAATTATATGGCTCTTATAATTTACTTATATACACAACGGACACGATGCACACTTTCTCTGATTTCTGCTTCACCCCCATCTCTTGTAAGAAGTTAAGGCATGGAGTCAAGGATGTAAAGTTCTTAAACTTTCAGCCATGGCATACATCCATGCACAGTTTTGCTTTCTTTGATTTAACTGATTTTTAGTTCACTTCAGAATATCTCTTATTCATGCCTGTCTACACTGCAGATTAATCACTTGTATGGAATGTTCTGAAATGCTTTGCTGAGATCTAAATATATCACCTTCATACCTTGTCAGCAAGGTGCATCATTTCTTCTATGAGCTCTCGTAAATTTGTGAGGCAACATAAATCAAAGTTGACTTTGTTTTACCACACCCTGCTTACTTTAAGATATCTTCTAATAGATTATCTATACATTGGTTGTTCACCAGCTGATTTCTTTAAGGCAGAGAATACTGAAGGGTGGCTGATGAGGATAGAGGGAGTTTAATTGAGGCCTACCAAATTATGTGGGCCTCTATACACAGATAGAAAGGACCTTAATGTCAATGAGCAGGAGTTCAATGTAAAATATTTTCTAAAAGGATTAAAGAGGAATTGAGCTTTTTTTCAACAAGGGAGTTGGGAATGATCTTATTATTAGCTTGTTATGGGACAGCCATCAGCATATGGTTGGGCTCCTAGACAACTTTCTGGGCAGAGCTAGAGGTGTGTGGACCAGGGTCACCCATTAAATCCAACCTTCAATTTTCATGATGCAGACAATATTGAGACAAAGATCCATCTGATTCTACCCACTGCTTGAATGCTTATATGCGACATCTGACCAAACCAGATTTTGTTTAGCTTTTTAACTTTTTCAGCGAATATCTTTATATGAAACTTTCTCTCTAAAAGGTATTTGAGTATTTTCTGTGCTCAACCAGCTGTAAAGCTACCTCCATGTTGGAGACACTGCCCATGGATATTCTTTTGTAAACTCAGGAAAAAAAAATCATTATAAATATTGACTGCTGCAGTCATACAATGTCAGGACAACTTTGAAAATTATCAATAGCCTAACAACTTATTTGCTTGATGCCAGAATTATTTATAGATTTCTGATGTTTTATTTAATTATCACTGTGAGCCTCACCTCACTTTCTGCTACAAAAGCAAATTACAGCTGAGTTTGCTTTAACTGGCACCTTATGAACTGGCACTCACGATTAACAGGCAAAAATTAAATAACTCAAATACCGCAAAGTTTACTGCATGATTCTGTCCAATTATTATAGTTTTTCAGTTTACTTACCTCAATGTAAATATGCTTGTTGTACAGTCAAATGGCTACACTAAATATCAACAGTTGCTTCAATTACAAATTAATTTCTCCTCAAATACTGTGATCTCCACAATGTCCGAGTCATCAGTTGAAGGTGCGAGTGAGAAGGCTGTCTGCTGGTAAGTTTTATTTAAGACAAAGTTTCATTATTATTTAAGTGATTTATGCTGTAAATAAAGTATAACAGTGACATATATACCCTCTGCATTATGTTTCTATTACTTAGTGTGTGTTTTTACATCGATTGTGTGCATCTCTTGATTCTCCAGAGTATTTGATCGATTCCTGACCCCATAGGTGCCAGTTAATAGTTAATAAAATGCTCGTCATACTGTGTGTGTTGGCAGTCTGAAGTAAAAACACAAAATGCTGTAAATAGGACATCAGGCAGTGTCTATGGAGAGAGACATAATTTTGGCAAGAGAGTAGGAAAGGACCGAGAGGTCGCAGGGGCAGTCAAGTGCTGGTGGATAAAGTCAGGAGGGAAGCTCAACATGTCTACACCACTGGGAGGGTTTTCCCAGATTGATGGATAGGGATTGCACTTAAAGGTGACAGATTATTTGAGCTCATTAAACAGACAATCAACAGGTTAGTTGAAATGTTGCATCATACGTGAAAAAAACACTAGAACTTCACAATGCCTCCAGCTATTAGGAAACAGAAGCTCAGCAGCAGGTCACTATTGACTACGATTAGGGTTTAGCCAGTTGGAGACGTTGTGAGTGTTTATGGAAAGGGTAATAATTAGTAACCTGTGGCAATGGCAAGGTGGAGACTGGTCATAGTAGGCAAGCAAAGCTGAAACATTCTGATTGACTATCCCATCTGACTGTATATTGAGTAAGGGCAAGGTTAAGACCATAAGACCATAAGACATAGGAGCGGAAGTAGGTCATTCGGCCCATCGAGTCCACTCCGCCATTCAATCATGGCTGATGGGCATTTCAACTCCACTTACCCGCATTCTCCCCGTAGCCCTTAATTCCTTGTGACATCAAGAATTTATCAATTTCTGCCTTGAAGACATTTAGCGTCCCAGCCTCCACTGCACTCTGTGGCAATGAATTCCACAGGCCCACCACTCTCTGGCTGAAGAAATATCTCCGCATTTCTGTTCTGAATTAACCTCTTTAATTTTAAGGCTGTGTCCACGGGTCCTAGTCTCCTCGCCTAACAGAAAAAATTTCCTAGCGTCCACCCTCTCCAAACCTTGTCGACATGGATGGGTAAGTTTTTATTAGATCTCCTCTTAATCTTCTAAACTCCAATGAATACAATCACAGGATCCTCAGCCGTTCCTCATATGTTAACCTACCATTCCAGGGATCATCCGTGTGAATCTCCGCTGGACACGCTCCAGTGCCAGTATGTCCTTCCTGAGGTGTGGGGACCAAAACTGGACACAGTACTCCAAATAGGGCCTAACCAGAGCTTTATAAAGTCTCAGTAGCACAACAGTGCTTTTATATTCCAACCATGAGAAGTGACAGCAATGATTGGTAACAGATTACAGTCACTCCGAGATTGAGATGTCCAGAGAAGAGGTGCATCATAGAGGGCTAAGCTGCAGCAATTGGAAATGCGGGTCTAGCCATCCAGAGGAGCATTGGATCATAAAGCTGGTAAGAAGTACCAGCACAGTGGTGACAGTGTGCAGAAAAACACACAACAGCCTTATGTGCAGAAGATACCATCCACCAGAAAGGATGTACTGTCAAAAGTTTGTCTTCCTGAAAATGTTGGAGTCTGTCGCTGAAAACGGTGCCTTTCTGAGAAGGTGGTCATTGAACTGTACGTCATGATGGAGGAAGAGCTGGGCCCAATAGAAAGTAATGGACGCCACTGTCTGTGCAGTAATATTCATCATAGTGCTGAAAATCTATGTCTCACAATCATTCCAGGGATCTTCTAGAGAAATCTATAAGACCTGTTATCTTCAAATGTGTTGGCCAATATGTTCAGTTTTGCAATTAAGCTGAGAGAGTTGTAGGACTTGGATCCATCAGTTGCAGGTTTTTATTAACTGTTTGTGTTTCCAGAGATTATCCTTTATTCACTGAAAGGGCCAAGATTTGATTAATGTACAAGTGGATCTTTCAGATCTGTGCATGGTGCCAATCAAACTGTCAGGCTAAAGTAATCCCAAGAACACAGGTTTTTCCTTGATGATGGATGCTTAGTGACAAGGGCTTTTCACCAGTCATGACTCCTCACAACTGTACAGTACCCCACCACAGATGTGGAAGAGAGATATTAAAGCAACTGTGCAGCAACTTGACTTGATCATGCTATTTCTGAAGTTAGAGTTCGTAAGTCTTAGTAGATTTGATGAAACACTTCGATGATCCCCAGCAAGGGTTTCTCATTTCATTGTAGTGTGTTATGCTTTGCATAACGTGGAACATGGAGGGGTGACATTTGGAAAATGAGGAGATCTTGGAGCACAGCCTTCTCCAAGGATCAGTTTTTGGAAGGGGCTCCTGATTTGGTTAACTATAATGAAGATCTGAGGGATCATGGGCAATGTAAAAAAAATGTGCAAGGGAAGCTAGTTTCACACTAATGCAGACACATTTCTCAGGGGCTTTCCATAACAAACAAATGCATTTCCTATCTTCCATAACCTTGTTGTCCTTTCCTCGAATGTCTTCACTGGATCTGTCATGGTATGGATAATGCATTGATGTCACATAGTGTGAGCTTTCCATCATACTTATGGATGAACAATCAAACTGGTAATGGACTATTTTAAAATATATGAGTAAAATTTATTTTTTGTGGTGTAGCACGCCACATTTTAATCACAGAAAAAGAAATAGCAAGATGATGTTGAACTACATAACGTTAACCCCGTTAAAACAAAATGCAGAGCTGAAAATGTGTTGCTGGAAAAGCACAGCAGGTCAGGCAGCATCCAAGGAACAGGAGAATCGACGTTTCGGGCATAAGCCCTTCTCTTGCTCCTTGGATGCTGCCTGACCTGCTGCGCTTTTCCAGCAACACATTTTCAGCTCTGATCTCCAGCATCTGCAGCCCTCACTTACTCCTAAAACAAAATGCAGCCATGAGGACTTCCTTGCACATTTTTGAGTGCTCCAAATGGTGCTTTGCTGCACTGTCAGCTAAGGTAGAGCTACTTTGTTGGTCTACATCCTCATTGGCTTTCATTAGCTTTTGAAAGCTGTAGTGGCCATCCACCGGTCTGAGGTTTCTGGCATACTGGGGCCTCCAGCACAAGGGCAACTGATTTGCTGCTTTCTGAGGCATTTTTTGTCACTGTCAGAGAGAATAAGGACCACTCTCACACCATAGTACCTAAGAGGAGGTGCAGACATTGCAGACTGCTGCTGGTTTATCATTTCAATGCATACTTTACCCTCCCTGTGATAATTCCAGGTATTCAATCTTATTCAACCTAAATCATTACACTACAGAGGTTCTGGGATGCAGATGGTTTGGATGCATGGATCTCCAGCATCCGTTTGTAATACCGAATGTGGCTTTCAATGAAAGTCACCAGTCTCACAATGGAGGATACTGTTTGTGCGCATGACAGTGATAGCGGTACTCATGACCTGGATAGACTCATTTGTGTAAGGGAGCACCAAGCCTGTGGAAGTTGCACCAGATTTGCACATTCCCCATTCTTTAGCACCAGCTTCTGTCACCTTGTTGCAGAGCATCACCGTGTTCTTCTAGAGTCTTCCAAGTGTAAATGGTCACAACTTCACTATCTCTGTCAGCTATTCGGGCATAATTGGGGGCAGTGGCCACCATACCATAACCACTTCATGATATGCACTAGAATCATAGAATCCTTACAGTGTGGAAGCAGCTATTCAGCCCATTGAGTCCACATTGAATCTCTGAAGAACATCCCACCCAGACCCACTTGATAACACTACAGTTCTCATGACTAATCCCCCAACCTGCACTTCCCTGGACCTTACTGGCAATTTAGCATGGCCAATCCACCTAATGGACAGTGGGAGAAACTGGAACACCCAGAGGAAACCCACACAGACACAAGGAGAATGTGCAAACTCCACAGAGACAGTCGAAGGTGGAATCCAACCTGGGAACCTGGTGCTGTGAATAGGCAGTTATAACTTCTGTGTCCCCAGACTGCTAGACTGCTCACTTACCTGAAAGTATCTGTGTGACTGAGGATAAGGGAAAATGATGTGATGGTAGCCACAAAAGTCTTCTCTTCTTCAGGTGTGGAACATTGCACTGCTGGCTCGATAGCCTGCCCATTCATTCCTGATCTGTGAGAGAGAAAATGAATGCCTGGAGTGCCCTTTGGATTGCTCATCATCTACAGCTCTAAACGACTAATAGTATAATGAATTGTGCTCTTGAGCGAATCTATCTTTCCTATCCATTATGATGTCTGGAGTTTCCACATCATCAATGAATGCCTGCCATGTTTCCATACCTCGAGTTTCATTGACATGAGGATCACCCATTATGGGTTTCTGCCTCTAGTTCTACCTCTCTCTTGTGAAATGTGAGCAAAAATATCAATGTACAATTGTCATTTTCATATCAAATACCTGTGCATGCCTATTTTGTTAGCAGCCTAGATGTCAATGATGGTGCCAGAGAGATGTCTATTACATGTAGCTATTGAGTACGTGCAGAGTTGGTAACGACTCTGACTGACCAATGTCCTTCACAGAGAGGTTTCCACATATGTGGCACCATTGCTGTTGCTTAGGCATTGCCATTGACCTAACATACAGCCACTTGTTCAAACTTATATTCATTGCCTGATGCACTTCAAGCAGTGAAAGTAATGCTTTGTGCTGCACTCACCTAAATTGCCTAAACATATTCACTTTCAATAGTACTGCCACATATATGGCCTCCAAACCCCAGTTTCCAAGTTACTCACCTCCTCCATTGTGTCCAAACATGACTTGCTAACTATTTCCAGAGTTTCCTGTTTGATGTAATTTTCAACTGTCTCTCTCCTCTAACCACAGTCAGTTCTTTGATAATGCAATAGTTGTGTTCTTGTACAACTCCATGTTATAGAAAATTTGTGCTTTAGAAACAGTGCTCAAAATGTTGGCGATGTCGTGTTTTAAAAGGTCATGCATTAGAAACAGCATTCCCAATTTGTCAATCACGTTGCAGATAATTTGTGTTGACAAAATGCACTTATAGCAGAATGATCCAGTGTTCTTTCTGAAACCCCATTAATATGCTTTTATAATTATATTAGTTCTCCCACACATCCCATTATTGTTTGCTTTGAATTGAAGTTGTTAAAATAATGAAACAAGAACACTTAAAATCAAGGCAATGGTTCTGTATGTGAAGGCTATGTATATAAATAAATGTGGTATTTGAAACAAAACAGATACATTTATAAGACAAATGGAAGTGAAGCAGGGCAGTGCCAGGCTACCTCAGTCGGTAGAGCATGAAACTCTTAATCTCAGGGTCATGGGTTTAAGCCCCACATTATGCGAAATAATTTTTTTGGCAGCATGGTGGTTCAGTGGTTAGCACTGCTGCTTCACAGAGCCAGGGACCTGGGTTCGATTCCAGCCTTGGGTGACTGTGTATGCGGCGTTTGCACATTGTCCCCATGTTTGTGTGGGTTTCCTCCGGGTGCTCCGGTTTCCTCCCACAATCCAAAGATGTGCAGGTTAGGTGAGTTGGCCATGCTAAATTGTCCATAGTGTTCAGGGATGTGGAGGTTAAGTGTATTAGTTAGGGGTAAATATAGAGTAATAGGGTCAGGGAATGGGTCTGGGTGGGTCACTTTTCGGAGGGTCGGTGTGGACTTGTTGGGCCAAATGGCCTGTTTCCATGCTGTAGGAATTCTTTGAACAATCTGATGAGAGCACAAGACATAGGAGTAGAGGTAGGTCATTCAGCTTGTTGAGTCAACTCATCTTTTTGATGAGATCATGGCTGATCAGATTTTCCTGCCTTTTCCCCATAACCTTTGACTCCCTGACTGATGAAAATTCTGTCTATCTCAGCCTTGAATATACTTAACAACTCAGCTTCATTGCCTCTCTGCAGTAAAGAATTTCATAGATTCACTTCCCTTTAAGAGAAAGAATTTCTTATCTCTGTCTTAAATGTGGACCTTTCATTCTGAGATTATGCTCTCTGGCCCTAGACTCTCCCATAAGGAGAATCCCCTTTCCTCATTTACCCTGTCAAGGCCCCCAAGAATCTTGTATGTTTCAATAAGGTCACTGCATCCTTCTGAATTCCATTGAGTACAGGTTCAATCTCTATCTATAAGTCCCTCCATACCCAGGATTAGCCTTGTGAGCCTTCTTTGAATCGCCTCCAATGCCACTATATCTTGCCCTAGATAATCGACTCAAAACTGTTCACAATATTCCAAGTGTGGTCTGACCAGTATTGTTCATAATTTTAACAAGATCTTCTATTTTTACACTTCATTCCCTTCAAAAGAAAGGGTAACAGATCATATTCCTTCCCTAATACTTACTGAACTTGGATACTACCTCTTATAATTTATACATGAGGACTCCCAAATGCCTCTATGCTGCAGCTTTCTGCAGTCTTTGTCCATTTAAATAATATTTGACTCCTCTGTTCTGCCATCGTGCATAGCTAGGGAATGGTGAGATTAGGGGAGGCAATGGCATAGTTGTAATGTCACTGAATTGGCAATCCAGAGATATTAGAACATAGAACATAGAAGAATACAGCGCAGTACAGGCCCTTTGGCCCTCGATGTTGCGCCGATCCAAGCCCACCTAACCTATACTAACCCACTATCCTCCATATACCTATCCAATGCCCGCTTAAATGCCCATAAAGAGGGAGAGTCCACCACTGCTACTGGCAGGGCATTCCATGAACTTACGATAAAGTTTCAACTTTGATCTCCAGCATCTGCAGACCTCACTTTCTCCTCGACCAAAACTGCACACAATACTCCAGATGCGGCCGCACCCAGAGTCTTATACAACTGCAACATTACCTCAGTACTCCGGAACTCAATTCCTCTACCAATAAAAGCCAGTACGCCATATGCCTTCTTCACTGCACTATTTACCTGGGTGGCAACTTTCAGAGATCTGTGTACATGGACACCAAGATCCCTCTGCTCATCCACACTACCAAGTATCCGACCATTAGCCCAGTACCCCATCTTTTTGTTATTCTTCCCAAAGTGAATCACCTCGCACTTAGCTACATTGTATTCCATCTGCCACCTTTCTGCCCAGCTCTGCAGCTTCTCTATATCCTGCTGTAACCTGCCACATGCTTCCTCACTGTCAACAACTCCTCCGGCTTTCGTGTCATCCGCAAACTTGCTCACCCAACCTTCTAACCCCTCTTCCAGGTCATTTATAAAAATGACAAACAGCAATGGTCCCAAAACAGATCCTTGCGGAACACCGCTAGTGACGGCACTCCATGAAGAAACTTTGCCATCAACTACTACCCTCTGTCTTCTTCCATCCAGCCAATTGGGCTCATGTATTCAGGACATAGGTTTGAATCCCACCATGGCCGAAAATGAAATTTGACTTTATGTTCAAATAAATCATCTGAAGTCTAATGGTGACTATGTAACCATTGTCAGTTGTTGTAAAAATCCATCTGGTTTATTAGTGTCCTTCGTGGAAGGAAATCTGCTGTCTTTGCATGGTCTGGCATACATGTTTGAATTCCTACAGTGTGGAAACAGGCCCTTTAGCCCAACAAAACCACACAATCCCTCCAAAGAGTAACCCACCTAGACCCATTCACCTACCCTACATTTACCCCTGACGATTACACCTAACCTACACATCCCTGTGGGCAATTTAGCATGGCCAATTCACCTAACCTCCACATTATTGGACTGTGGGAGGAAACCCACACAGACACAGGAAGAACATGCAAACTCCACACAGTCAGTCACTGAAGGCTGGAATCAACCCGGATCCCTGGCGCCGTGAGGCAGCAGTGATAACCACTGAGCCACTGTGCCACCTTAGAAGACTCTAGACCCATAGCAATGTGGTTGCGTCTTAACTGCCCTCTGGGTAATAAATTTCTCATCAATAATGCTCACTTCCTGTGAATAAATGAAAAAACGTTATTGTATTTGTTTCCTCTTCTCCTTTAGCCCCTTGATTATTTAGTCATTTGGAAATGCTATTAGCATCTTCTACTACTATTGGAAAATAATAAATGTAACTCCTTATCCTAATAAGGAAGGGGACATACAGATGAAACCTATTATAGAGCAGATATTAAAAATTATTATTAAAGACATTATAGCAAGGCACTTTGAGAAATTCAAGGTAATTAGAGAGAGGGAAATCATGTTTAACCAATGTATTTGAAGAGTTATTTGAACAGATGATATTTGCTGTGAATAAAGGGAACTGGTGGAAGTACTGTACATAGACTTCCAGAAGGTGTTTGATAAGGTGCCTATCAAACGTTATTGCACAGAATAAAGGCTCATGATGTAGAGGGTAGTATTTTAGTCTGGATGGAAGATCAGCTAACGAACACAAAAGTGGCAATAGGCATAAATTGGTCAATTTCTGACTGGCAAATTGTAACAAAGATGTGTCACAGGGATCAGTGCTGGGACCCCAACATTTTACAATTTACGTAAATGACTTGTATGACGATTAAAAAAAAAGAACGTTTGCTAAATTGCACATAAGGGCAAGTAGGATAATAAGTTGAAAAGATGATGTAGGGAGGCTGTAATGGGATACTGGTAGGTTGAATGACTGGCCAAGATCTGGCAAATGGCCAACAATGTGGGAAAATGTGAAAAGTTCCATTTTGGCAGGATGAAATTTTTAAAAATCATATTATCTAAATAATGAGAGATTTCTAGAGCTCGAAGATGCAGTGGGATTTGGGTGTTTCTCAGATATGAATCAAAAAATCCCTCTCTAAATTATAAGATGGCATAGGCAGATTTTCTTATGAGTTGAGGTTGTAAGGGTCAGGCATGTAACTGCTGAAAGTTTTCTCTTGTAGGCAAATCAAGAACTAAAAGTGTATCTTTGAAAAATAAGGAGTCACCCATTTAAGCTGGAGGTTTTTGTTCTCATATAGTGTCACAGTCTTTGAAATGTCCTTACTCAAAAAGTGTTCCAAGTGGAATCTTTGAATTTCTTTTCGAGTAGAGGTAGGTAGTTTCTTGAAATGTTATCATAGATTGATAGGGATGTGAAAAAATCTGATCAGCTAGGAACAGTGGCGAATCACTGTCAAGGGGCTGAATGGCCTGCTCCTGTTCTTAACTTGCATGTTCCTCTGTTCATGTTTGTTCTTGTTGAAAGGTCTTATAGCCCCACACCACCATTAGTATTATCTTTTATGGTCAAGGTGTAACATTGGTATAAATGTTTTACAGAATGTTCCAAGTAAAGTTCCCTTTTTTACCTACCTCGCGATAGAATGCTCCACCATTGCAAAATATCCTCCTCTTGCATGAATTATTAAATTTTTGCTTATTCAGGACTTTTAAATTCAATTTCTAGATCTTTGCAAGCACAAAATAACATTTCCTAGATAGGCTACTGAAATGGAAAATAGGCCCTATGTGCAGTTTTTCTTAAAGGCAGCTTCAAATGTGTCATCAAATGCACTTTTCTTTTTTTTCATACCAGTAATTCTGAAATATCAGTTGGTTGCTGCATAATGGCAGACTTTATAATATTGATCCTCACTTTCAGAAAATCCCTCTCTGATATGCAATCTATTATATTTGATATTTAATTCAAGCATTTTTAAATCATAAATATTCTGTATGATTTGTTTTAGTCAATCCTCTGAAGTCCTAGTTGTAATGGAATTACTTTAATTTTGTCTTTAATTTTTTTAAATGATAATTTTAGACTAATAGACTCTCATTGTGAAACCGTCGGACATCAATTTATTTTCCCCAACATATCTTATCAAACCCATTGCTAATTTTGCGTAGAAGCCTTTGCTTGTCAGTCACCCACAGCAGAATAGGAAGGTTGATACATAATCAAGCTTTAGAACACAAGATGCCACAGATATCTCTCTCTCCAACAGAGAGTAACTTAGTTACATATCTTGTGGGGCACTGCTCCATGTCAAGAATCGGACAGCAAGGATGCAAGCCCAGGTCAACCTCAGCCAGAACAATCCAAACCCACAAATTTGATGTCATTTTGAATGACACATTGGCCAGCTAAACTAACTTGTCTCTCCATTGTAGTATACAGCTTACCAAAATGATTATTTCCTCTGTTAGAGTAACTTTAATGTAACTAATTGAGCTAATATTAGTGATGAGGAGCCAAATGTTTCTGCTTCTATTTTGAATAGTTTTGAATGTCCTTCTTTCCCCTTTCCTATTTCTTTTTTTGAAACAGTGAATTCAGAGTAACTATTTTCAGTTATTACAACATTTAGGATGATGGGCTAATGCCTGAAGCGTCGTTTCTCCTGCTCCTCAGATGCCGCGTGACTTGCCGTGCTTTTCCAGCACCATATTCTCGACTCTGATCTCCAGCATCTGCAGTCCTCACTTTCTCCCCGGATTAATTATTAAGTGAATTTTCCATTGTAAAACAAAAAGTACTGCTAATGATCATAAAACCAAGAAAGGTAGCATAATGATAACTGGGCTAATAATCTGGAGAACCACAGGCATGCTCCAGAGACAAAAATACAAATTCCAAATGGCAACTAGAGGAATTTAAGTTCAACTAATCAATAATTCTGGAAGTAAACGCTAGCCTCAGTAATGATATTCATGAAATTATCACATGATCGCAAAAACATATCTGGTTCACTAATTTCCTTCAGGAAAGGAAAGCTGCTGTTCTAATTTGCTCTGACATATGTATGACTACAAGTTTACAGAAACATGGTTGTCTCAACTGCCCTATAAAAAGGCTTATTGAGCAATTCAGTTAGTTCAACAGCAATTAATATAACAAGGCCAAATAGGCAAACACATTATTGACCTAGTCTTCTTCACTGACATCTGAGGCTTGTCAGTTGACTAGTCAAACAATAACCTGATGGAATCATACCTGACAATCAAAGTCCAAGACTCTTCAATGACAATTCCTGGGAATGTCCAAGCCCATCGGCAGCTCAGATCTATCAAAGCTGCAAAAGTACAATGTTGGAGACAATTGTAATGGACATCCTCAAAACTGATTGCAGAGCTCATGACCTCATACATTATTAAGCCAAAAATGTATAATAAAACTTATAGCTTATTAAACATCACGCACCCTCAGTGGATGTATTAATACTCCTCTATGTTGATTGGAAGGGGCACTGGGCCTAGCAAGGGGTCAGAATGCTCTCTGGGTGAAGGTGTTTCATTGTCCATTACCACTAATGGCTTGGTAGCATTGCTTGAGTCTGTGGCAGAAATCAAAAAAATTGATACAGCTGGAGCACTGTGAGCAGTTTTGGATTCCTTATGTCAGCAAAGACATTATTGCCATTGAGGGAGTACAACAAACATTCACCATATTTGTTTAGAGGATGGTAGGGCTGTTCAGATGAAGACAGACAAGGCTAACTGAACCTGTATTCACTAAAGTTTCAAAGAATAAAACGTGATCTAATTGAAACATACTAAATATTTAAATGGATGGACAGGGTAGATGGGAATGTTTTTCCTATGGCTGGGGTGTCTAGAATTAGGGAGCACAACTGAAAACTGTGGAATTTATTCTTTAGGACCAAGATGAGGAGAAGTCATTTTATCCAGAGAGTGGTGCATCTTTGAAATTCTGTAACCAAGAGGGATGTGTAAGTATATTATTCGAATATATTTAAAGTAGAGGTTCAAAAATGTTTGATTATTATTAACACAGAAAGTTATGGGATAATGTGAATAAAAAGGCAGAGAGGTGTTCGACTGGCCATAATTGAATTAAATGGTGGACCAGGCTTGATGGGCTGAATGGCCTACTCCTGTTCCTATGTCCCTATGTTATTACTTGGCCTCACCTTCACCAAACTGCCTGCCACAGGTTGGTCACAATGGAGGTGAAGTCCTTCTTTTCACTGAGAACACTTTCCATTATATTGTATGAAATTATCACTGAGTTGAATGGGATAAATTCAGAAGAGATCCAACAGTTGAAAAGTAGGTATCCATGAGAAACTGCAGGCTGTTAGCAGCAGCAAAGTTTAACGACATAGAATCATGAAAGACCAGACTCTGTGGGGTGGTTTACAGCACCCCAGGAGGATCCTCATTTCAAGGTTCTCCATGCTTGAGAAAGGGACACAACGTAAGGAAGAGAATGGGAGGGCCCTCTGAAAGCCAGCTCCTGACCTTGCTTTCAACTCCTTTCCCTCTGCACTCCCCATGTTGAGACTATCCTTCCACTCACTGGAGCCTGGGATCCAGTAATGATCATAGGTCTCGGGTGGATGTCCTACCATCAGAACCCACCACTTCATAAGTACCACTGCCAGTCAATAGACGTGCTGGTGTCTGTCTGCTTGGCAGTTTTCAGCAGGAGGGCACCACCAGGGTCTTTGATACAGGTGAGGAGACTCACCATTGGATGTCAAGTCCCTGAGGGTTCAAGATGTGGCAGTGTTCCAGAAAGAATATTTAGATCTTGGCAGCTCTGCAGGCAGCAGTCAGCACCCCCATCACAAGTTCCAAAAACTTCTAGCTACAGAGTGTAGAATGTCAGGAGCAACACTTCACATGGTTGAAAATGTAATGATGTGGAGGTGTTGATGTTAGACTGGAGTGGACAAGGTTAGAAGTCATATGATACCAGGTTATAGTCCAACAGGTATATGTGAAATCATAAACTTTCAGAGTGCTGCTCCTTCACCAGTTCTACAATACAATACACGCACATGCTAAACAGTGGAAGCATCATGCTAAAGACAGAATTGTGCAACTGTGTAACCAATTGATCAGATCAAAATTCTGCAGCCTTGCCATAACCCACCAGAAAAGGTAAGGAACAATTAAACAACTATTTGGAAGACAAGGCTTCACAAATATTCCCTTTATTAATAATGGAAGAGCTCAACTTATGCAAAAAAGGAAATCAACAATAAAATTTATAATGATGGAACTGGTCCAAAAACATCTTGTATACTGTAATGTGGATCCTCAGTTCAGGCCAGTGCTATCATTCCCAAGTTTAACTGGTTTTCTGAGTTTTTCCTTCTCTTGAAGTATTTTTAACGTTCAGCCAGAAGTGCTTGAGGAATGGATCAGCTCATCTTTCCCCTAAAAAACTCCAATATCACAAATGCCAACTTTCAGCTAATTCAATTCACTCAATGTATTAGCAGGAAATTGATGGAAACATTGGTTACAGCAATAGTCCAGCTGTGTTCCAGGACTAACCCTATCCCTGACCAAATTGTTCCAGCACAGTTGCAACATTGAAATGTGATTGAATACAGTCTGCTTACATGGATGTCCCTGGATCCAATATCACTCAAGCAGTTCAATGCAACATGGGAAAAAGTAGTCTGCTTGATTGGAACTTTAATCACTCATTCACTATGTCTACCGCTAACCCACAGTGCCAGCAGTGTATACTATATACCAGGTACACTGCAGTATCTCCTTTGCTGACAAGCCCACAACCTCTCCCATCTGAGAAGACAAGAGCAGTGGATCGTGGAAATGTTATTATGTTGACTTGTAACAATATGGCTGCTCCTCCACTGTCACTTGGTCAACATCCTGGAACTCTCTTCTAAACAGCACAGCAAGCCTATGTACACCACAGGACTGTAGTGGTTGAAGAAAGCAGCTTGCTATTACCTTCTCAAGGAGAAAGTGAGGTCTGCAGATGCTGGAGATCAAAGTTGAAACTTTATTGCTGGAACAGCACAGCAGGTCAGGCAGCATCCAGGGAACAGGAGATTCGACGTTTCGGGCACAGGCCCTTCTTCAGGAATTATTACCTTCTCAAGGGCAATTAGAGATGGGCAGTAAATTCTTGTGTTACCAGTGACTTCCATGAATGAATATTTTTTAAAAATCTCGGTAGTTTATTTATTATCTATTACAGTTGGACCTCATGTAGATGTCAGTGATGTGAACGAGGTTATTAGAAACAATCATAAAATTTACTGCGCTTGACCATGAATTCAGAGTTATACAAATACAGAAGTAAAAACATTCTGCAGCTAAGGAGGTGTTAATATCTTCTATTCACAAGAGTTTCAATTTCTTTTAGTCTTTAGTGTTATCAGCTCTGCTGCTTGGAAGGAACCAGTTTGACATTGATATTTATTTAGTCTATCAGATGCTGTGCTCTTTTGAACTACAGTACCTATAATCAATATCATTGTGACTAATGGTCTACTTCAAATATTGTAGAAGACTGCAAAAGAGCACATTACCTTTTGAAAGATAAAGAAGAAAATAAAACTGAGTAAAGCTTGATGTTCGCAGACCAGAACAGATATTAGATTTCCAAAATAATTTTACAAAGGATTAAATAACCTCAGTGAAATTTAGCCAGAAAACAGCATTAAAGTGCATGAAAAATTCGGAAAAGATGAACAAGAAATTGAACGAATGAAAAAAAATCCTGAGCAGATGTTAAGTATTTATGATGATTTGCCAGTCAAGTGATTGAAGTCAACTAGGTTTATTGTCACATATACTCACATGAGTGCAGTGAAAAGTTTACAAAGTCGCCATTTATGGCACCATCTTAAATGCAAGGTACCCAGATACAGGATCCAAGGCATAAATTCGAAACATAAAGAAATAAAAATAGGTTCAACATTACAATCCTCTAAGAAGACCACTCTGGGCCTCACCTCCAGTCTGCACCGAACTGCACCTTGGGCAGTCTGATAGTTCTCGCTGTTGCTGAATCGGACTGCTTGTATTCACCGCCACTGCAGTCTTGGCAGTGCTGCTGATGCCAGGGGAACCTCACTGTCAGCCACATTGGGCTCGCTTGCCTCTTAATGACTCGACAACACCGTGCTGGGCTCGCTCTCCTCTGCACTGCACAATCTCCGTCTCCACAGACGATAAGTAGAGTACAGTAAGAATTTTAAAAAGCCACTGGTCAGGAGAAAAGAAGCCAACATTTATGTCTCAATTAATGCTACTAAAAATAACAGATGATTTACTGTTTATGATCCCATAAGGCTATAAACTATCTGAGCCAAATTAGGCCATTCAGCCCACCAGGTCTGCTCCACCATTTGATCATGTCTAAAATATTTCTCAACGCCATTCTTCTGCCTTCTCCATGTAACCCTTGCTCCCCTTACTAATCAAGAACTTACCTAATTCTGTCTTACGGATACTCAATGACTTGTCCTCCTCAGCCTTCTGCAACAATAAGTTCTACAGATTCACTGCACTCTGACTGAAGAAATTCTTCCTTATCTCAGTTCTAAAGGGTCATACCTTCACTCCGAGGTTGTGTCCTCAAGTCCCAGTCTCTCCTATGAGTGGAAATATCTTCTCCATGTCCACTCTATCCAGGCCTCTCAGTATTCTGTAAGTTTCAATGAGATCCTTCTAAACTCCAATGAGTACAGACACAGAGTCCTCAAGCACTCCTCATATGACAAGCCCTTCAACCCTGGGATCATTCTTATAAACTTCATCTGGACCTCCTCCAGGGCCAGCATACCCTTCCTGAGATATGGGACCCAAAACTGCTCACAATATTCCAAATACAGTCTGACCAGAGCCATATACAGCCTCAGCAGTACATCTCTGCCCTTGTCTTCATTGCATCTGCTTTCTTTATTACCAGCTAAACTTGCATGTTAATCTTAAGAGAATCCTGAACTCAGACTTCTAAGTCCCTTTGTGCTTCAGATTCCCATAGCCTTTCCCATTTCAAAAATAGTTTATGCCTCTATTATTTCTACCAAAGCATATAACCTCATACTTTCCCACATACACTCTTAGCCTATCCAAGTCCTTCTAACCTCTCCACTTCCTCCACACTACCTGTCCATCCTAATAACTTTGTGTCATCTGCAAACTTAGCAACAATGTCCTCAGTTTCTTTGTCCAGATTGTTAATGTGAATAGTTGCATGGTGCGGCACGGTGGCTCAGTGGCTGGCACTGCTGCTTCACAGTGCCAGGGACCTGGGTTCAATTCCAGCCTTGGATTACTGTCTATGTGAAGTTTGCACATTCTCCCCATGTTTGCATGGGTTACCTCCCACAGTCCAAAGATGTACAGGTTAGGCGAATTGACCACGCTAAATTTTCCATAGTGTTCAGGGATGTGTAGACTAGGTCTATTAATTAGGGGTAAATTTCAGACAATAGGGTGGGGGAATGGGTCTGGGTGGGTTACTCTTCGGAGAGTCGCTGTGAATTTGTTAGTTCAATGGGCCTGTTTCCACACTGTGGGGATTCTATATTCTAATAGTCGTGGTCCCAACACTGACTCTTATAGAACTCCACTAGTCATTGGCTGCCATTCTGAAAAAGACCCTTTTATTCCTACACTCTGCCTTCTGGCAGAAAGCCAATCCTCTCTCCATTCCAGTACCTTGTGCCTAACACCATGGGCTCTTGTCTTATTTTGCAGTGTCCTGTGCAGCACCTTGTCAAAGGTCTTCTGTAAATTCAAATAGATAGCATCCAGTGCCCTCTGCTTTGTCTAGCTTGCTTGTTATCTCCTCAAAGAATTCTAACAAATTTGTCAGGGATCACTTCTCCTTGAGGAAGCCATGCTGACTATTTTACCATGCACTTCCAAGTTAACCTGCAATCTCAGCCTTAATAACATGCTCTAAAATCTTACCAACAACTGAGATCAGGCTAACAGGCCTCTAATTCTAATGAAGAGTCACCGGATGCAAAATACTAGCTCTGCTTCCTTCCCACAAATGCTGCCAGTCCTGCTGAGTTTTGCGAGCAATTTCTATTTATGTTTCAGATCTCCAGCATCCACAGCTCTTTGTTTTGTTAAAGGAACAAGTGTGTTGGTTCTTCCAAAATTATGATGCATGTTATGCTAGAAAACACGGCATGTATTTTAGGAATCTTTGCATGTTGGAGGACATTTTGTACCAGAGGTACATAAAAGTTTGGATCCAAGTGTAATGGGTCCAAGAGGAGTTTTTGTTCATAAATCCTTTGATGTGCTGGAGTGAAAATGTCAATAGGCCAAGTTTCCTTTCTCTGACTTTATTTACATTCTTTTATGAGGTGCTGCTGCTGAGTCTTTTATGGCACAGAAGGAAGCCATTTTGGCAATTGAGTCAATGTTGGCTCCTGTGGAGCATTCCTGTCAGTCTCAACCCCTCACTTGACTTCTGTAATACTGCAAGTTAATTATTATCCATTACCCAGGCCATTTCCTTTCATTGTCTCCAATCTACCACTCAAGGTCAATGCTACTTGCTGCATAAAACTTTCTTCTATGTGTTCCCACTACCTGCCTTGCCTTTAATCTATGTACCCTAGTCTATGTACCATAAACTAATGAGAACTTTTCTTTGATTATCTTACTAAACCTGCCATAATTTTGTACATCATAATCTTTCCTCAGTCTCCTTTTATTCAAGGATAACAACTCCAGCTTTTGCAATCTGACTTATAAATAAAACACTCATCTCTGGAGCCATTCTGGTAAATCTGCTTTGTATCTTCTCAAGGACATGACTATCATTCTTACTGTGTTGTGACCAGAAATGGACACAATGTTCTATTCAGACTTTGCAGAATCTTATAAGTATTCAGCATGACATCCCTGCTTTTATACTTATTGCATCTACTTATGCTTACCAGCTCTCTCAATATATCCTGTCTACTTGATTAAGCAAGTTTATGCAATAAGAATTCTGTCAATTTAATTGCACTGAATCTCTATTCCGCATTAACTTTTTTTCTAAATGTCATCTCCAGTTCATCCTATTAAACCTTTGATAAACACCATCTCTCTTTCCAATTGTAAAGTAAAATACATATTCTAAACATTAGACATTGAAAAAATGCTTATTATCTCCCATTTGCTGAACTGCAAGAAGTCTGGACAGCTTTTCAAAAGAGAGAAATAACCACATGCATGCATTAATGATATGTATAACTTTTATAAACTTAGTCAACTACAAATCAGGTTAATGTGCATTGGACAAAATGGGAAAAAAATGCTGGTTGTAGAGTTCATTGAGCCTCTGTGCTCAGACATTTCTTGTATAATTTCTTTAGTTTTTTGCTCATCATTTTGCATATTAATTTTGGCTTCAGTTTTGGTCTCAGAGTAAAGGGCCACCAAGTGAAGACTGAGATGAGGAGGCATCTCTTCTCTCAGGGGTTGTGAATCTTCGGAAATTCCTGACACAGAGGGTTGTGGGACAGGGTGCTTGTGTATGTTTAAGGCTGGGATAAACAGATTATTGATTATTAGGGGATAATAGGGAAAGGGCAGGAAGATGAAGGAATATCGGATCAGCCATGATCCAATAGAAAAGCAGAGCAGGGTTGATGGATCGAATGACCTACCTCTGTTCCTTATGATTCTATGTTTTTTCTTAACTGAGAAAAGCTTCTTCTTACAGAATTCCATACTTTTAGTTTATATTTCTCTTCCATCCGATGAGAGGAGTTAAATGTTCTTCATCTACCTTACTTCCCATTTAAATATAACAGGATTTAAGAAAAATATACCTGTCAATTAAGTGCATACTTCACTGTTATGCTGTGATTATAAAAAACAGAATCAGGTCAGTTTTCTTGATTCTTTAAAAGAGGAAAATATATTTTGTACACTTAATTCAGTTTAAATGAAACATTGTTTTCAGAAAATGTACGCACACTTTAGGAATGTGACTTTATTTCTTTTTAAATATTTAGTTAGGTTTGTCCAGCCAGTAAATGCAAAATCATTTGTTGTAAAGCCTAGTCTGGGTTTTCTTTTTTCACATTCCTTTTCCCTCTTACGTGTCCTTATTTGCTATGTGATCCTTTATACACTATAATTTGTTTTTCAGAATAATGACTACAGTGGTGACCCCGGAATCCGAACGCCCTATTGTTCGAACAAATTGGAATCTGGACAATTATTTCAAGAAAATTTTGTCCTAAAATCTGAACACATTTTCAGAATCTGAACACCATGTACCGTTCAGGACGCACATTGTTTGTTCAGTTTGTCCCGGGAAGTAATCGTGAAAGCATCTCTCGTGTGTCCATCAGTAGTTTACCTCGTGTCTTCACCTTGATTTGTGCAGTTTTTTTTAAATTATCACCCTTATGCATTCACCATGGCACCCAAAAAGAGCAGTGAAGCAAAAAAGTGCATTCACCATTAGCACTCCTCACTAAGGTAAATGAAGTTATTTTCATGTTAGTACATTTATTTCTTTCTTTTATCATTATTATTTGATATTTAGGTCATTTATTCATTTACTTATTTTACCTTAACCATGTGTATTTGCAGTTAAAAGTGTCTTGAAAATTTTTTTTATTTTGGGTCCAAAAACGGATTAATTCACTTTCCATTATTTCTTATGGAGAAAATAGTTTCGGAATCTGAACTTTCGCAATCTGAACAGCCTCCTGGAACGAATTAAAGTTGGATTCCGAGGCACTACTGTATAAACATAGCCAAGGGACCTTGAAAATGAAGGGTTTTGTTAAACATATTTTAATTTTTTTTGGTGAAAAATTTCTCTTTTTCCCAATCAGTACAGATTAAGCAAATTTAAAATAGATGGCTCTTTCCCAAGTTTCCTGAATTTTGTATATATATAAGACTGTTTTTAGTTCTTATTTTTAAGCAGTCAGTCTTATTGACAGGCATTTCAGGTGGTGTTGTGGACAATGGTCATGAGTTCTGTTTTGTTTTCTATCTCTAATCGGATTATTAGTTATTTGCTGGTTCATAGTTAATTGCCAGCCTGCACAATTTTCATTTTAAGTTCTTTATGGTTACTGCTCTGAAATGCTCCTGTCTGATGATAGTGCTTGCAGATGTACTGTACAGAAATGGGAATTGATTTATGAAAGTTCCTACTTGCTGCCTCCTGCATTTTCAATGCTAATATTACTTCATTGGAAATTATATTATACTGAGTATAAAGGAATTTCAAACAAATGTTGAGGGGAAACAAAATAATCTTTTTTTCTGACACATTGTTAAAGGTTCTGTCTCTCAACTTTATGATCATTCTTCCAATGGTTAGGTGTGCTGAGGTACAAATATAATATAAATAACTTTATTTCAGTGAAGATCAGAATAATAGAAGCGGAATAGGCCACTGGGTACCTCAAGCTTCTTGCATGATTCAGTTAGAACATAGAACATTACAAAACAGTACAGGCCCTTCGGCTCTCGATGTTGAGCTGACCTGTGATACCAGTCTGAAGCCCACCTAACCTACACTATTCCATTTTCGTCCATATGTCTATCCAATGACCATTTAAATGCCTTTAAAGTTGAGAGTTGACCACTGTTGCAGGCAGTGTGTTCCATGCCCTTACTACTCTCTGAGTAAAGAAACTACATCTGACATCTGTCCTATATCTATCACACCTCAATTTATAGCTATATCGCCTCGTGCTAGCCATCACCATCTGAGGGAAAATGCTCTCACTGTCCACCCTATCTAACCCTCTGATTATCTGATATGTCTCAATTAAGTCACCTCTCCACCTTCTTCTCTTCAATGAAAACAGCCAAAAGTCCCTCAGCCTTTTCTCGTAAGACCTACCCTCCATACCAGGCAACATCCCAGTCAATCTCCTCTGAACCCTTTCCAAAGCTTCCACATCCTTCCTATAATGTGGTTCCCTCATGCAACCTTGAAACCCTATTTCAGATCTCACTACTCTCCTGTATACTTGAACTACAATTTGGGTTTCTATTCCCCTGTTGAATTAGTTTAAACTCACTCGGAGAGCCTGGTTGATGATGGTTGAATTGAATTGAATTGAATTGAATTGAATTTATTGTCATGTGTACCAAGGCACAGTGAAAAGCTTTGTCTTGCGAGCAATACAGGCAGATCACACAGTTAAGTAGCATAGATAGTAAATAGTAGGCAAACAGTGGCAAACAAACACACAGGTACAGACAAATGCTAAGAGTTTGTGAGTCCATTCAGTATTCTAACAACAGTAGGGTAGAAACTGTTTCGAAACCGGCGGATGCGTGTGTTCAGGCTTCTGTACTTTCTCCCTGATGGTAGAGGTTGTAGAAAAACAATGCCAGGGTGGGATGGATCTTTGAGAGTGCTGGTGGCCTTTCCTTGACAGTGGGCCAGGTAGATGGATTCTATAGATGGGAGGTTGACCTTTGTGATTGTCCAAGCTGTGTTTGCCACTCTGTAACCATCTCTGATTTGGAATGGTACAGTTGCCATACCAGGTTGTGATACATCGAGACAGAATGCTCACGATGACGCACCTATCAAAGTTGGCAAGGGTGTACGCCGTCATGCCAAATTTCCTCAGCTGACTGCGGAAGAAGAGATGTTGTTGGGCCTTTGTAACCAGTGTGTCCAGATAAAGAGTCCAAGAAAGCTTGTTGTGGATGACCACTCCCACGAGCTTGACACTCTCCGCTCATTCCACCTCTGTGCTATCAATGTATAGGGGGGCATGAGTAACAGCCCAATAATGAGTTCCTTGGTTTTACTGGTATTGAGAGCTAGGTTGTTCTCATGCACCATTTTCCCAGGTCTTCCACCCACCCGTTTCGTCGCCATCTGAGATTTGACCGACTATGGTGGTGTCATCAGCGAACTTGGCTGATGTGTATCTGAAGGCCATTTCTCCACCTGACTACCGTAATCCTTCCTACTCCCACTTACCAAAAAATGGGTCTGTCTCAACATTAAAATATAAGATTTTCAGAGGAATTGGCCACTTGGTCTAAGCAATCCAGATCATTTTCATCAATCAATACCACCACGTCTGCCCTTGAAGGGGACATAGTGATTCAGATGTAATATCACTGGATTCTCAAAAGGAAACAAAATAGTTACATTTAGAACTGAATTCTGGAGCTGCATTTTGAAGATGGGTGGGACCAGTTTGTATCATTTGTAAGCTGTTTTTTGTCTTTCTCCATTGTTTCCACAAACACTTGCATCCAGAGGATTTATTTGATGAAGAGGATGTGGTGGAGCAGGTAAAACATTCAAGACAGGATGAGCCCCTCTCCAGACTCGCACCCTCGCAAACACACCCATCATTTCGCCCTCCGATCTGGAACAGTACCCACTTCACTCACTCTGGACACAAAGCACCCCATCACCTGATTCAGACCCAACCATGTCCCCTTCATTCAACAAGGAACTGATATGCTTCCTTCCCACATTCTAGGCCCATCCCTCCCTTCTTTGCTTGGGGCATAACCACAACACCCCCACCTGTACCACACCCTTTACCTGATCTGATCCATCACTCCGGGACCCAGTTTCCACTTCCCCCCCATTCCAAACTGGACCTGCCTTTGCCAACCTCCCAGCATAGGACCCGGCACTTCCTTTCTACTGCCGCTGACCTTGACCCCAACTCTTATCCCCTTCAGAGTGAATTTCCTCATCCATCCCAACCTAAACTTCAATTCAATGTAAAGGACCATTTCTGTACTATTTAGTTTTACCACTGAAATTTCACACTCCACAGTCAGGATCATGGGCCAGACATTTTTGTAGAGGTGTTAGTCCTGTAGGGGTGATCATTTCTGTTGAGGAGAGACTGAACATTCAAACAGAAGATGGCCCATGCCAGCATCTAGCTAGGCTGCCAGTCTTTAACTAAGCCTTGGAACATGGCATGGGTACTACAATCTGCTGATGTAATCCCAGTGATGTTGGGATGAAGGCTTTAAGTGGTCATTAATTAGTCACCTCAATGCTTCAGTTAGCAATCAGGTAGGGAGGCTTCCCAAAACTGCCCTACTGCAGGTAAAATTTCAACACAGGAATATATATGAATTAAATTATTTGTCATCTTTACAAGTGACACCAGTTCTTCCCTCCTGACAACCTAGCTTTGAGCTTCCTTCACAGCCACTTTGCTTTGTACTGACTTACCAGTTGGTGCTTGAATTACTTTTCCTGGGCCTTCAGCTTTCTTCATTCTCAAGATTGATCTCCAGCACTCACTCACAAGCACAATGTGAGCTCTTTCACAGACCCGGGGCTTCATCAAGCTGGCATTGCTTTTGGGTTTCTCTGACATCCGGTCTTCCTCTGTTTCACCTAGTGGTGTACTGTTTGTGGGCTTCTTTCTCAGCTGCAGTGGCTCCTTCTGGACCCCAACTCTATCCAACACAAAACCAGTGAATGTTTCAGCTCCTTGGGCCTCTTCCAAAGCTCTGACTGGCTGGGGCCTGCTCCCCCTCCCTCAAAGTACCAGGCAGGCCAGCAGCCCGGAAGTAGCAGCTTTTTGCTTTGACTGCCCATGAATCAATAAATAAGCACTAAATGAAAATTCAACAGTATTCACTCTAGAAAACAACAATGTTGTCGAGGTGAATACTGAGATACAGGCTACTAGACTAGGTGGGATAGAGGTTCACAAGGAAGAGGTATTAGAAATCCTGCAGAGTGTAAAAATAGATAAGTCCCCTGGGCCGGATGGGATTTATCCTAGGATCCTCTGGGAAACCAGGGAGGAGATTGCCGAGCCTTTGGAATTGATCTTTAAATTGCCATTGTCTACAGGAATAGTGCCAGAAGACTGGAGGATAGCAAATGTGGTTCCCCTGTTCAAGAAGGGCAGTAGAGACAATTCTGGTAATTATAGACCAGTGAGCCTTACTTCAGTTGTTGGTAAAGTGTTGGAAAAAGTTATAAGAGATAGGATTTATAATCATCTAGAAAATAATAATTTGATTAGGGATAGTCAGCACGGTTTTGTGAAGGGCAGGTCATGCCTCACAAACCTTATTGAGTTCTTTGAGAAGGTGACCAAACAGGTAGATGAGAGTAGACCAGTTGATGTGGTGTGTATCGATTTCGGCAAGGCGTTCAATAAGGCTCCCCACAGTAGACTATTGTACAAAATGTGGGGGAATGGGATTGTGGGAGATATAGCAGTTTGGATCAGTAATTGGCTTGCTGAAAGAAGACAGAGGGTGGTGGTTGATGGGAAATGTTCATCCTGGAGTCCAGTTACTTTTGGTGTACCACAAGAGTCAGTGTTGGGTCCACTGCTGTTTGTCATTTTTATAAACGAATTGGATGAGGGCGTAGAATGGTGGGTTAGTAAATTTGCAGACGACACTAAGGTCGGTGGAGTTGTGGATAGTGATGAAGGATGTTGTAGGTTACAGAGAGACATAGATAAGCTGCAGAGCTGGGCTGAGAGGTGGCAAATGGAGTTTAATGCGGACAAGTGTGAGGTGATTCACTTTGGTCGGAGTAACCGGAATGCAAAGTACTGGGTTAATGGAAAGATTCTTGGTAGTGTAGATGAGCAGAGAGATCTTGGTGTCCATGTGCACAGATCCTTGAAAGTTGCCACCCAGGTTGACAGGGTTGTTAAGAAGGCATACAGTGTTTTAGCTTTTATTAATAGAGGGATCGAGTTCTGGAACCATGAGATTATGCTACAGCTGTACAAAACTCTGGTGCGGCCGCACTTGGGGTATTGAGTACAGTTCTGGTCACCACATTATCAGAAGGATGTGGAAGCTTTGGAAAGGGTGCAGAGGAGATTTAGTAGGATGTTGCCTGGTATGGAGGGAAGGTCTTACGAGGAAAGGCTGAGGGACTTGAGGCTGTTTTCGTTAGAGAGAAGAAGGTTGAGAGGTGACTTAATAGAGACATATAAGATAATCAGAGGGTTAGATAGGGTGGACAGGGAGAGCTTTTTTCCAAGTATGGTGACGGCGAGCACGAGGGGGCATAGCTTTAAATTGAGGGGTGATAGATATAGGACAGATCTCAGAGGTAGTTTCGTTACTCAGAGAGTAGTATGGAATGCTTTGCCAGCAATGGTAGTAGATTCGCCAACTTTAAGTACATTTAAGTCGTCATTGGACAAGCATACGGGCGTGCGTGGAATAATGTATGTTAGATGGGCTTCAGATTGGTATGACAGGTCGGCACAACATCGAACGCTGAAGGGCCTGTACTGCTCTGTAATGTTCTATGTTCTATGTTCTAAATATGGCATTCCTGTAATTCTGACAGGAGAATCACTTGGGTTCAATGTGTTACTCTAGATATAACAGGAAAGAGTGTCAATACTAGATAACGTACTGAATATACAAATGGTAATAATGTTACAACTCATTGGGGTAATGTATTGGAAATCAAGATTCACTATTCCCATAGCCATCATAAATGTGAAAATATTCAATCAAACGATTCAAATTCCCTAATTTACCTCATTGACAAACCCAGGTAAAAAGGAAGCACTCAGCAGGTTTCTGTACTTTACAAGGAAAAAGCTATTCATTGCAAACAAATTGTTCTTAACCGTTAGTAGAAAAGAAACATGAATTATTAATTTATAACTCTCTATAACTTAAATGACCACTTTTATAAAGAAAACCCAAAACCCATACACTTACAGACAGATGCACAAAGAGACAAGATAATATTACAGGTAGGGAGGGAAAAATAAAAACAAAATGTCAGTGAAGCACAGCCTGGCACTAGTCTAAATTACAGGTATCAGTGGGATGCTTTCCTTCAGTTATCCTCCAATTCTTTTTGACTCTATGAGAAGTACACAAAGTCATGGACACCTCAGTTCTGAAACTCTCATTCAGTTGTTGAGGATTTGCTCTTTCATTGTCTCTGAAGGTGGTATCCCCCTTTGTCCTTTTAAGAAGGGAATTTGCAGAGAGAAGCTAACTCCTTGGCATCTTCTTTCACTTTTCCACCCAGAAAAGACAGCAAGAGAAATGTTGGTCCCTTCACAGGCTGATGTTTTTCCATATTGTCCAAAGTCATAGCCATTCACCTAGGAAGTTGTTATAGCTGTCATGAACACTTAACTGTATGGAGACAAGAAGATTAGCATCCATCCCCATTGCTTGAATGTGGTATTATTGTCGATAAAACATTGTAGATGAAACACCATTAAGTTCTGGTAATACATTTTTAAAAACTATACCATCTGTTTAGTCTCTCAGTTTAATGCAGTCTTTTTTTTTTGTTTTTAAAATCCGCAGTATAAATGAAAAACAAAAGTCGCTTTTTACTCTTCGGCAGTTTACTTAAAAATTCCATAAACAACTATCACATTACCTGGTCTCTATTAGTATCCACATTTTTCATCACTATTATTCTACTTTCTGAGATTTGTACCTGCGGAGACAATGCTGATTAGAAATGCAAAACAGAATTTCAGTGATTGTTTTCAACTGAGTGTTATCTCAGTTGAACGCTTTGGACAGGTTCTGACCCTGGACCAACTTTACACAAAATAGCACCAATAAGTTAACATTTTTTTCATCAAATTTAATAAAACTAAAATAATATAATCTTAGACTAATTTTATTGGCTGTTGCATTATGACACGTAGCACATACATCATTCATTTTAGCATATAATGGATGTAGTTTAGCAATGGCACAATTTGCACCCAAACTATGTTGGTGTCAGGCCCATTGCTAAATTCATGAAGACCAATTTCCAAGTAGCTGACTAAATTTTTGAAAATATTTAAAAATTTCTATATGGATCCAGAAGGAAACAGATATACATTTCAATTTTGTTAAAAGCTATATGGGAAAAATTGGCCTGTGCAATATTAATACACTTGGCATCAATTCTTTCAGAGATCTTCAATTTGTTCAAATAAAATTAACATTTTCATAACGATGTTTGTCTTGTGCATTCAAGTAAGAGATAGTGAGGACTGCAGGTGCTGCAGAAGTCAGAGTCAATAAAGTGTGGTGCTGGAAAAAAGCACAGCAGGTCAGCAGCATCTGCGGAGCAAGACAGCCAACATTTCGGGCATATCCGACAAAGGGTTATGCCCAAAACGTCGACCCTCTTGCTCCTCAGATACTGCCTGACCTGCTGTGCTTTTTCCAGCACCACACTTCATCGACTTGTGCAGTCAAGTCCAAAGTGAAATGGTGAAGGATTTTTATACTCATTATTATTCATTTATTTGCATGTTTCTGACAAAGGCAATAATGAAAGTCACAGAAAAAAGTTCTCAAACCAGTTTTGAAAAATAAACTCACTTATCCAACATTCCAAAGGTTTATAACTTCAAGTATAAAAAGTTAAGATTTTATACAGAAAAATAAACTTCTGACCTGCAATACTTTTAACCACAGAGCATCTTTGTGATAATCAATCATCTTCTTTGTCTCATGGTTTCTGTGTGCCCAACGTGTTTGTAGGTCAGTTAGGATGAGATTTACGATCAGGTGTGATAGGCAGCATTATTGTGTTTGATGCTGAATCAATAGTCTCAAGAAATCAACATAAGGTTGGGGAACAGAGCTTTCAATTGGGTCATAGCAAACTGCAATTACCACAGAGCTTCTCACATACACTAGTCTGCTGATGAGTAAATGTACTCTTTCGTTCTTCATGTCTTTTAAACAATTTTTCTTTTTTTTATACCAAATGTTCAAAATTAAACAAGTATGTTGCGGGCTGTAACATATACCACATGCCATGAACATCCAAGCAATGTTCCATTAAATATACTTACATTCAGTATTTGTAATGATATTAGTTTAAGGATATGATTTGGAGATGCCAGTGTTGGACTGGGGTCTACAAAGTTAAAAATCACACAACACCAGGTTATAGTCCAACAGATTTAATTGGAAGCACTAGCTTTTGGAGCACTGCTCCTTTATCAAGTTTAAGGATATGGTGACAATGTAGAAGCAAATGTAGATCATTCAGTCCATCGAGTCTACTCTGTCATTCAATGAGGCCATCGCTGAATTAATAACCCTCAACTCCACTTTTGTGTCTTATCTCCATGATCTTTGATTCCCTCACTGATTAAAAATCTATCTGTGTCAACCTTGAATATACTCAATGACTAGCTGTGTCAGTACTCTGGGTAAGGAATTCCATGGATTGACAACTCTCTGAAAGAAAACATTCCTCCTCATTTTGGTCTTAAACAGGCAACTCTTATTCTGAGATTATGTTCTCTCACAAGAGGAAATGACTTCGCCACGTCTATACTAAGAATCTTATATGCTTCAGTAAGGTCTCCACACACTTTTCTAAACTCCAATGAGTAGAATCCCACTCACAAGAAAGTCCCTCCAACCCTAATCCAAATTTAGATGAACCTTCTGTGGACTGCATTCAATGCCAGTATATCTTTTTACTTGGCATCCTTATTACTTGCCTTCTTAACTACTTTTATTGTATCAGAAAGTTGGTTGATAGTGCACTTACTTTCCTCATCCAATTCATTAATATATAGTAAAGTTTTGTTTCCCCAGCACTAATCCCTGTGGCATCCCAGATGAGTTGCAGGAAATGATATTAAGAAGGATTTCAGTTCTATGATATTCCAGAAAATGCAAATAACATCACAACTAGTCAACAAAATAATCAAATGGTCATGAGCAACTTATATGCCTAAGTTCAGGCATACTATTATAAGTATAGCAAAGATTTTCCCATCCATGTAAGTATCCAGTTTGAAAAAATGCAACTGAGATCACCAAACTATGTGCTACTTATTGGAATTATCCACTTGTTGATATGGCTGGCACATTGTAAATAATTGTGGGTTTGAACTTCACGCAAGAACTTAAGTTGACTCATCAAAGTATTAAACATTATTGGAGATGGTGGGGTTTTTTTGAATGAGATGCTAAACTAACATTGTTTCTGTCTGTTGTATTGAACATAAAAGACACTGCAACACAGTCGGTGTGTACAATAGATTAGTGTGGTATGTCACTACATGGACAAAGAGAGTTAACATGATTTCCATTGTGTATGCTAATTTACCTCTCATATTCAGCCTACACTGCTGGAAAACGGCAATGTGTAAAAAAATGTGTAAGTCACTCCCTGTCGGTACACAGCCTCTCAGGTTCTCAGTTTTGCTTCCTTGTAGTGACATATGGAAGCTAAGACCCTTTAAAAAGGAACTTGGAAGGGTTTTATTCCTCCCCGCCCGCGGCCCCCCCCCCCCAACAGCACCCCCAGACATGCAGAATATAAGTTCCAAATGTGAGCTGATGTCTAATATACTGTAACTTCTGCAGATAAGCTGGTGCCCAGTGTAATGCTTTGGACTTGACCAGAGGGTACTTGCTAAATCCTGCACTTGGAGAGAACATTCCAGTTTCATTGAAGAGCGTTAACCCAAAATAAGAGACAGCAACTATGAGGTGATAAATTTTACTCGTCATTGTAGACAACATATGCTAGCACCTATCTCTGATAATGAGAGGGATCACGTCAGTCAGCCCCTGACCAGTAAGGTGCTGATCTGCAACAGTCCATCTGCTTCAAAAGATGTTTGGAGCTTAGAGTCTGTGGTAAATAAGTGGATTAAATCTGTAACACCAACAAACAACCGAAACATGGAAATGAAAGAAGCCAATCATAAACAGCATGGAACTTGAAAGGCTGGGCAGTGACATTAAACCGAGCTCATTGAGACTGGATTACTGACAGAAAATGGTGCATAATCCTCGATGGCAGCAGAATTCACAGGCAAGGGGCAAGCAAAATATGGGCTTCACTGTAATGAATTTACTAATCTCGCTGATGGAATCCCTGTTCGGAAAGTGTTCTTCCATTTGCCTTGTTGTATATAACAATTACCACTTTAAAGAGTTAACTTAACACCATAAGAAAAATCCTCCATCACGATAAAAAACACTTTTCTGGGGAGGAGCTAACCAATTTTTAAAAAATCTTAAGCTTTATGTAGTTAGGCAGTAATAAGGTGCTTACTCTTCAGTGTATCCTAAGGTCACACAAGAAAATATCATGTAAGTCAGACGTAAGGTAATTAATTGTAAAGTACTGTGAACAAACTGACTCTGTTCGACAAGACTGATCCTCTATTCTGCTGAAGTCTTTGTGTGGGCACTTCTTCCTATTTGTTGTCAGTAACTTCACAAATAGAAGCAATGATGACAGTGAATCTACCTAAGACATATCAGATGGTATCAGTGGATACAAGCACAACATATAACAGGGTAACAGCAGGTGACTACCACTGGCTTATACAATATACCAGCAATGGTGGTCTTCTGAAGAAATTTTCTGCTTTATAAGAGCCATACACATCTGAGGAGAAGAAAGAAGGAAAACATGCATTTGAAACTGTGTATCTTTAAATAGTCAGCTTCTTAAAAACAAGTAGAGCCAGTCAGCTTCTGTGAATTCAGCAGCCGGTACTCAAAAAGGTTGGCGCAACAATAGCAGTATGCAATCTGGCCATAGAAGCTCAAAACAGTTAGAAATAGTGAAAAAAAAAACTGAAAAAGGTAATGAATGCTGTAGGGAGTCTTGCAAAAGATACATGGACAAAGTTTTGAATGATACAGTGATCAATATTGGACCACTAAGAGAAAGTGTGAAAATTCTTATATTAAAGGAAAATTTCAAGGCTGGGAAACCACAAGAAGAATTTATTTATAATTTGTAGTTAATGGACAATAATATGTATGTTGAAAATTGTTGGCAAAGGCATTTATAGAATATTTTTGAAAAAGAACATTCAATAAGAAAATCATTAAGTTGGCAATGCAACTCCTATAATTAGTGTAAAATATTTAAAGGTAGAAGTTTATCAAAAATCACCATTTTGAAGTAAAAACAAAATTTTGTTTGCAAAAAAATTAGATTCTGAGCATGAAATCAGTGCAATGTCATTTCACAGTTTAAATAAGAATAAATCTGATGTACAAGAAGTAAAAATGATTTAGGTCTTCCACAACGTTGTGAAGTACATTGTGAAGAATGTTATGGAGAGAACTGGAGGCCTGAAGCAGAGCGGGGACAGTTGTTGGACTGGGGTCGGACGCAGGTGGTCAGGCCACTTATAGAAGCCCTTGCACTGAGCTACTGCAATGTAATGTTTATTTGTAATTTGTTTATCTGACTGTAATGGCAATTATTTCAACTATATCTTGTTTCTAACTTATACTATGATTCATTGTAAAATAATGCAACTACTTTTCTTTTTTATTCCTGCTTTTTGTATCTAAGACTTGTACCTGGGCCATGAGAGGTGACATCGCAAATCTTTCACTGTACTTCCATATTTCTGCACTTCAGTACATGTGAAAATAAAGGATATTCTATTCTATTCTAAGAAGGGAAAAAAAGTGCAAGTTCACGGCTTTCCTTTCAATTTGGAAAAATTACTGAATTTCTCCATTTACAGTATATCAATGAACTTTAAACTCGCGATTTTTATTTTACAGATATAAGGGGATAATTTTTTCAACATTACTGAAGCAAATATCTGAAAAGGAAATTAAGATAGAAATTAAAAATCTTCATTGAAATAACAAAGCTTCTTAATAATAAAGCTTTGTTAGCAATTCATCCTCATTATCCTGAAATTTTTTTAAAAATAAAAAATGAAAAACAGTTTTAGAAGACTTGATCATAAATATTGAATTATTTAATATAATTCTCGTAATTAAACAATTTAAACAATGAACAGAAAAAATATCTTTATCTACAAGTAATTATAAAACTCCTTCAACAATTTTCAAGTAAGTAATTTAAATAAGGAAAATAACAGCAGTTAAATACAGTGACAATCGAGCAAAATACTATTTAAGATCACACCCACTTTAGATAGGAAACTAAACTGGATAGTATGGAAGAAACAATTCATGCGATACAAAATTACTTCAGGACTACTTAACAAATTCAAAAATAACATGTGAATGTGTTTATTTATTCTGTAGATCCAGTAACAGGCTATGTTTTAAGCAACAGAACTTAAGGGAAGAGTTGGGTATTTCTGCAAATATTGTAAGAACAACTGACAGTTAGCTACTTTACATTAAGAAGCAAACATATAATAGAGATAATGAGAATTAATAGAAAAATATATCTTCTGAAATAATCTGTTGGTAATATTATTAATAATCTGTATACATGGACAGAATTTTGTGATTATGCTGATTTTCAAAATAACTCAAGATAAAACTGTCATCAGAATTTCTAATACATTTCTTTAAGAGATGGAATCAGAGAGAATCTTACACTGGAAAGAGCTATCCAGATAACAGTAACAGTTAAAATCTGACAACAGTGCAAGACAGTATTTGGAAGAGAAGGGCAATATAGTTTAAGAAGATTGTCAGACATCATTAACTGCTAAAGTACAAAAAACATTATATGGTCAACAAGCACAAAATTCATCAAATTCTTTGGTGCTAGATCTTGCTGGATGAGATGTGGAGTTAAAAGGCATAAACAGAAACAATAGAGAGAAAAACAAATGTTGCTCAAAAAGCTCAGCAAGTCTGGTAGCATCTGTGAAGAGAAATCAGAGTTAATGTTTTGGGTCCAGTGACCCGAAACATTAACTTTGATGTCTCTTCACAGATACTGCTGGACTTGCTGAGCCTTTCCAGCAATGTCTGTTTTTTTCATTCCGAATTACAGCATCCTCAATTTGTTTGGTTTTTAACACAAACTGTATCTAGCTTTATCATTTCAATGTAAATTTTGTGAGAAAGTGGGACATTTCCAGAGAATACACAAGAGTCAAAACACCTTTCAAATTACAGAACTAGTAATACAAATAGAAGGCAATACCTTACAGTAAACATCATTGGAGAAACAAAAACAGAAGTTGCTGGAAAAAGTCAGTAGGTCTGGCAGCAACTGTGGAGAGAAATTAGAGTTACATGAAGAAATCTCAGACTACCAAGCCTGAACTCCATAAGAACACATATCCTTCTATTATGAGGTAGGACTTTAGGAAGATGTATCTCACCCATTCCGAGAAGTAATTGGTAACTTACCTGATTGAGATGTGACACAGATTATACAAGGTACTGATTAACACATCCAAGTCATTTCAAACCTGACACTCGGGTGACTACTATTGTATTATCTGAAATGTAAACAGAATGAAAGTACAGCTTTCTGACAGAGAACTGAATGGTAGACAGAAGGCATTCAAAATCCAAGGAATACTGAGAGTATTCTTAAATTACAGAGAACAACACATGGAGGGCCAGGTGTAAATAATTTGTAAACCAACACTTTTCACTTCTGATCAGAAAACAAGCTTTCCTCTTCAAATGCTAAAGAATGTTGAAGAATCTCAACCAGTTCAGAAAATAACAATCTTGCCATGTATGCAATGTTCAATAGCATTTCTATCACTAATTCCCTCACTATCAATATCCTAAAGATTACTGTCAACCAGAAACTAAACTTGAGTAGTCAACTACATACTGCAGTGTCAACAGCAGGTCAGAGACTAGGGCTTCTGTGGTAATTAACTCAATTCTTGACTCCCTATATTTTGTCCATCACTCAAAAACAAACATCAGGAGTGTGCTCAAATACTTCCCACTTGCCTTCTAACAGCACCCAGGAAGTTTGACATCATCCAGGGCAAAGCAGATCGTTTGCTTGGCACTACATTCATTACCCTCAGCATTTGCCCCCTCCATCAGTAATGCACAGTAGCGTCTGTGTGTACCATCTACATTTGGACTCCAGTAACTCACCAAGGCTCCTCTGACTGCACCTTCCAAAACTGAAATCACTGTTACTTAGAAAGACAAGGGCAGCAGCTGCATGGGACACCACCAGTTGTAAGTTCCTCTCCAAGTAACTTACCATCCTGACTTAGAACAATATTATGGAAATGCCAGTGTTGGACTAGGATGGACAAAATCAGAAGTCACACGAGGCCAGGTTGTGGTCCAACTGATTTATTTAAAATCCACCGCTTCACCTGATGAAAGAACAGCGCTTAGTCGGCTTGTGATTTTGAAATAAACTTGTTGGATTATAAGCTGGTGTCATGTGACTTCTGACTTAGAACAACATTATCATTATTTCACTGTCACTGTAGCAAAATCTTGGAACTCTCAGCTTAAAAGCACTGTGGATATCCCTGTGCCTGAAGGGCTACAGTGGTTTAAGAAGACAGCTCAGAATTACTTGCTCAAATGCTGTTAAGAATGGAGAGTAAATCCTCATCTAGCCAGCAATGCCCTTAGCCTACAAAGGAGTAAAAGGAAGTCAGTCACCTGTCCTGCCTTATTTCCCAAGGGTCGGTTCGGTTTTACATCTTCTCTAGGAGGTACATCTGCATACTAAATCAGAAAATTTTCTTGTACACACTTAACAAGTTCCTTTCCATCCAAGCCCTTAAAACTATGGCTGTCCAAGTCTATGTTTGGAAAGTCAAAATCCCCTTCCATAATCACCCTGTTATTCTTACAGATAACTGAGATCTCCTTACAAATTTGTTTCCCAATTACCTGCTGACTACTGGAGAGTCTATAGTACAATCTCAATAAGGAAATCATCCCTTTCTTATTTCTCAGTTCCACCTGGTACGACATGGAGGCGAACCCCTCTGTTGATTAAATCAAACACCCAGAAAAGCTCACTTTGTCTCATAATCTGTTAACATATGAGTGACAGAGAACATCCACATCCACTATTAAGTGAATATTGAAAACCTTTCACGAATCTAAGGCCCCCTTTCTCTTAACTGCTTAATATCTACCTTCAACCCTATAACAATATGCTGTTCCAATAAGACACTTATTAAAATAACATCAACTTAATTTCAAAACCACACAGTCTTGGTCTTCTTTTGTGTTTTTACGCTGCTGATCTCGCAGAGTTGTCTTCATTCTTTTTACTGCGAGTATGTTTCACATGAAAAAGTACCTTTGACAGAGAGTGTTTTCTAATTTCTTGGAGAGCAAGATGTTATATTGACAGTTAGGTCTCTGGCTTTATGGCAGTTGCTGGCTAACCAATTTTCAAAATGCCAGCATTCTTATATACCTGCAACATCAGATCGTCTCATTTGTTTGATGTTGGCAAAACAATAAATTCAAACATGATTGGGTTTTCAATCATGGGGCATAATTTAAACTGATTGTTAAATTCAAATAGTTGTCAAAACAGCAACTAAAACTGAGGTATCCATTTAACAGCCAAATGTTACATTTTTTCAATTTTCCAGTGCACTCTGGGACTGCCATCTAGTCATATATATAGGTGCTTATAATCTCTCAGTTCAGATCAACATTATCTCTCTTAAAGGCACAGTACATACCTTTAACTTCATAATACACCCAAATAACTCAGAAATATCTTTCCTAAGTACAGCTATCACATTATCCCTAATCAAAATTTCCATTCCCCTTCTCTCTTTGCTCCCCGCGCCCCCCCCCCCCCTTCCATCCTTCCTAAAGCATCATTCCTGGAAAATTAAGCTGCTGATCCTGTCCATCCCTGAGCCACATCTCTGTAATTGCAATGATATCTCAGTCCCGTGTTCCCAACCATACTCTGAGTTCATCTGCTTTACCTGTTAGGCCTCTTACATTGAAATAAATGCAGTTTAATTTATCAGTCCGACCTTGTTCTCTGTTTTGCTCCTGCCTGCCCTAACTGTTTGACTTGCTCCTTTTTCCAACTGTATCAATCTCAGACTGGTCTTCCTGAGTCCCCACCTTTCCCTCCCAAACCACCCCCCCCCCCCAACTTACTAGTTTAAATTCCCTCGAGTAGCTCTAGCAAATCTCCCTGCCAATTAGTCCCCTTCCAATTCAGGTGGAATTTATCCTTCTTATACAGAGCACTTCTACTCCAGGAGAGGTTCCACTGATCCAAAAATGTGAACTCTTTTCCCTTGCACCAGCTCCTCAGCCATGCATTAATCTGCTCTACCCTCCTATTCCTACCCTCATTAACTCGTGGTACCAGGTGTAATCAGATATTATTACCCTCCCGGGTGTCCTTTTTAAATTCCTGCCTAATTTCCTATATTCTCTCCTTAGAATCTCATCCTTTTCTCTTCCTATGTTGTTGGTTCCAATGTGTACAATGACTTCTTGCTAGTCCCTCTCCCCTTTGAGAATATTTGTCACCCTATTCAAGATATCCTTGATCTTGGCACCAAGGAGGCAACACACCATTCTGATTTCTCACTGTCGGCCGCAGAACATCTGTCTGTACCTCTGACTAGAAAATCCCCTATCACAATCGATCACTTGGAAGCTGATGTACCCCTCATTACATAAGAGCCAATCTTGGTACCGGAAACCTGGCTGTTGGTGTGACATTCCCCTGAGAGTCCATCAACACCTATATTTCCTTGTTTGAGGTGGGGATAGCCGCAGGAAACTGCTGCACGACTTACTCATCGCCCTGACTGTATTTTCAGTTTTTATCCCTTCCTATAACTGCCACCTAGCTCCTGGAAATTCCTCGTTGCCTCTAACTGCTGCTCCAATTGATCCATGCGATCCTATAGGATTCGCAACTGGACACACGTCCTGGAGACATAATCACCAGTAACATGGAAACTTTCCCACATCCGACAAGAAGAGCACAGCACTCTACTCATCTTTAAAAGACATTTAGGGCAGATACACAAATAGGAAGTGTTGAGAGGGGTATGGGGAAAACGCAGGAAAGTAGGACTAGTTTAGTTTGGGAAACTTGCAGGAGTTGAACCAAAGGGTCTGTTTCCGTGCTGTATGACTCTATAATAGCTGCTAATAGGGATTGTTAGTGTCTGATAATGGGTTGTGTTTGATAGCAGCCCATTCGATGGCAAGGCCTATTGTGTGCGGGTGCGGGAAAAACATGGGGGAAGGTGCTCAAGCCCAAAAATTGTTGAACTTGATATTGAGTCCAGATGGCTATAGAATTCCCAAGAGAAAAATGTTCTTCCAGCTTGCTCTGAGCTTCGCTGGAGCACTGCAGAAGTCTGCAACAGAGATGTTGAGCAGGAAACAGGGTGGTGTGTTGAAGTAGCAGGCAACAGGAAGCTCAGGGCTTTTTTTTTTGCAGGCAGTACATCAGTGTTCTGCAAAGTGGTCACCCAGTGTGCACTTCATTTCCACAATGTAGAGGAGATCACATTGTGAGCAGTGAATAGAGTAGATTAGATTGAGTTGAGTGCAAGTAATCCTGCTTCACCTGAAAGGTGTGTTTAGGGCCTTGGATACTGAGGAGGAAAAAAGTAACTGGGTTGGTGTTACACTTTGTGCAATTGCAGGGACAGGTCTCATTGGGCTGTGGGGCGGGGAGGGACATTGGGAATGGTTGAAGAGTGATCCAGGGTGTGATCCAGCACAACTTGGCATCTGTCATGGTTTTGGCAGTTGAAGAGTGAGAAATGTTTGTAGAAGTGGATTGAGAAAAACAGATTTTGAGAGAGAGCAAAGCCTGCTTTGTTTATTTTTATGTCACTACAGGTTGTTGCCCATAATGACCTGGCTCAGTATAGTAGTCTTTTAAGTAGTTTGCTCTTCCTTTCGCTCCTAGCTGAGAAACTTCTCTCTTTCTCTCTCTCTCTTTCTCTCTCTCTCTCTCTCTCTCCGATGGTATACTTCAAATTATTCTTGGAGCTCTACTCATAAAGAAATGATGGGTCAGCTATATTAACTCTGATGAATCATTGTTCCACAAAGGAAAGGAAATTATTTTGGAATTTCTTGCGGTGCCTTTCGAAAGTCATGTTCTCTCAGAAGCTTTGAATTCTTACATCTTTAGAAGGACTCATTGTGTGGCTCAAATGTTCAACGAATGTTAAATATTTTCCTTCGTGGTGGATGCTGACAAAACTTTTGAGTCATTCTGCTTTTTTAAAATTCTGCAGTGAATCCACAAGAGCAGTTATGTGGCTTCTGAGGTGCATATTATTGTAAGTTTGTAAAGGCCCAGAGAAAATAAAGGCCAGTGAAATGTATACTTTTTTGGCATTTTGTCTGTCTCTACAGCAAATGCAGGAGAGATTGTCAAGCCAGAGTGAGAGCCTCACACATACCTGGCAGTGTTTAATAAATGTTTGACCATCTGTGTGCAAACCATCAACTTATTAGATGGAAAACTGTCACGGAGTGCTGTTTTAAAAACAGCAGAGAAGTTCAAGCTTTCTCTGTGAATTAGTCAGCAATATATTTTTCAATACATACCTATAAAAGAGATTCAAGACCATAAGACCATAAGATATAGGAGTGGAATTAGGCCATTCAGCCTATCAAGTTTGTTCTGCCATGGATCATGGCTAATTTGTTTGTCAACCCCATTCTCCTGCCTGTAACCCTTAACCTCCTTACAGTCTGTCTTAAATGCAGTTGATGATTTGGCCTCCGTGGCAGAAATGAGTTCCATTCCCATTCAAAAATGAAAAATGAAAAAAATTCAGTAATAAGTTTATCAGAGCATTTTTCTTGTTTTTGATGCACATTGGCTGCGTGGAAGAGTTCTTAAAAACATAAAAACTAAGAGGCATAGGCAATTCAGCCCTTTGAGCCTGTTTGACTCCCATTTCCTACCCACTCTCCATAATCCCTCAACCCATTGCTCATTTAAAAATATGTTTATCTCCTCCTTAAATTGTCACTGTCCTGGCACCCTCCACACTTTGGGATCGTGAATTCTATTGATTCATGACCCTTTGAGAGAAGTAATTTCTCCTCATCTCAGTTTTAAATCTGCTATCCCTTATCCAAAAATGGTGATCTTTCATGCGAGATTGCCCCAGATGAAGAAACATCCTTCCTATGTTCTACTGTCACCATCTCAGTTGCTTGATAGTGCATAGGTCTAAACTGACTCAAAGGAAGGCAAGGGAGGCAGAGTCCAGGATTTGCTTTGTTTGGGAACTTGGTGATCTAAATTCCTGTTACAACTAGGATATCTGCTTTTGGATTTTGATGAGGGGTTCAAATATAAGGTCGCTAAATATTAGACAATAGACAATAGGTGCAGGAGTAGGCCATTCTGCCCTTCGAGCCTGCACCACCATTCAATATGATCATGGCTGATCATCCTTAATCAGTATCCTGTTCCTGCCTTATCTCCATAACCCTTGATTCCACAATCCTTGAGAGCTCTATCCAACTCTTTCTTAAATGAATCCAGAGACTGGGCCTCCACTGCCCTCTGGGGCAGAGCACTCCACACAGCCACCACTCTCTGGGTGAAGAAGTTTCTCTTCATCTCTGTCTTAAATGGTCTACCCCGTATGTTTAAGCTGTGTCCACTGGTTCGGCACTCACCCATCAGTGGAAACATGTTTCCTGCCTCCAGAGTGTCCAATCCTTTAATAATCTTATGTCTCAATCAGATCCTCTCTGTCTTCTAAACTCAAGGGTATACAAGCCCAGCCGCTCCAGTCTTTCAGCGTAACATCCTCCTCACATTTCACCCTGCCACCCAGCTTAGTATCATCAGCAAATTTGCTAATGTTATTACTAATACCATCTTCTATATCATTAACATATATTGTAAAAAGCTGCGGTCCCAGCACTGATCCCTGCGGTACCCCACTGGTCACTGCCTGCCATTCCAAAATGGAGCCGTATATCACTACTCTTTGTTTCCTATCAGCCAACCAACTTTCAATCCAAGTTAGTACTTTGCCCCCAATACCATGTGCCCTAATGACACCAAAAGAGATAGGAAAGTAAGTTGTCAAAAGGAGATAAAGATTCTGCAAACAGAAAAAGACATGATATGAGTCAGTAAAATTTGTCAGTTGAAGCATAATTTGGGAAAATGTGAACTTGGACACTTGTTAGGAAAATTTTCTAAATAAATAATGTATTACTTAAAGGAAGAGGGATTGCGGAACTCAGTGATGCAGAGAAATCTGAAAGTCCGGGACATGAATCACAGAAGGTTAGTATACAGGTACAGCAAGTAATATAGAAAGCAAATGCAATGTTGTTATTCATTGAAAAGAGAATGGAATAGTAAGGTGAGACATTTTGCTGAGGCTATATGGGGCCTTGGTGAGACCACATCTGGAGCACTGTGCACAGTTGCTGTTTTCTATTTTTAAGAAAAGATATAATTGCATTCGATTTTCTGCCACATCAAAAGTTACTGCAGAAAAAAAAGCTCGTGATGTGGAGCATTTTGGCAGGGATGGAAAATTAACTGTCTAAATGAAGGGACAGATGGGATTATTGTCAAATTTGCGGATGACACAAAGAAAGGTCAGAAAGTGAGTTGTGAAGAAGACATAAGGGGTCACAAAAGCATAGAATAAAACAAAAAAACTACTGGAGATCTGAAAGAAACAAAAGAACAATAATTGCTGGAAAAACCTCAGCAGGCCTGGCAGTATCTGTGAAGAGAAAATATAGTGAATGTTTCGAGTACAGTCACCCTGCTTCAGAGTGATAGCAGTTGGGAAAAAGTGATAATTATGCTGACGATGCAGTGGTGGGGAAGGGGCGAGCGGATAGGTGGAGATGGAGCCCAGACCAAGAGAAAAAGAAGTAGGCTAAACGAAAAGATTGTTGATGGTAAGCCAAAGAAAGAGGAATTTCTTAGCTGATAGTTGTTAATGGGAGCTCCGAGTAGTTGAAAATGGGTTGGCTGTGCTGAACGCAACCCATGTTATGACAGGACATGGGGTGTGGGGCTAAGTAATAGACATGGAAGGATGGTGTTCATACTTCAAAGTTGTTATGCTCAATGTTGAGTCCTGAATACTCTAAGATGCCTGAGCAGAAGATGAGGTGTTGTTCCTCTAGCTTGTGTTGAGTCTCGCTGAAGCACTGTGTTAGCCTGAGACAGAAATCTCAGCATGGCACCATGTCAGGTAACTGGCAGCTCATGATCATTTTTACAGGCAGAACCTCGGTTTTAAGTAAAGCAGCCTGTGCTTCATCACCTCAAAGTAGAGGACACTATACTGTGAGCAAAACATATTGTTGACTAGATTGCAGGTAAATTGGACTTTACCTGGAAGGTATGTCAATGGTTTTGGATACTGAGGAGTGAGGAGGTAAACAGGTAAGTATTGCACCCTTTGCAATTGCACGGGAAGGTGTTATGGGAGTGTGGGAGGTGTTTGGAGTGGAGGAGTGAACAAGGATGTCCCGGGTGGAATGGTCTATGTGGAATGTAAATGTTTTCAGGGGAGAGGATGGGACTCTGTGTCTGGTTGTGACATCCAGCTAGAGATGGTGGAAACAATACCATTTGATTTATAGAGTGTGGATGCTGGTGGAAAATGAGGACTGGGAAGAGCACATAATTGTTGCTGGAGAGAAGAGAAGATCAGGATGGTGAACCATGGTGTTCTTAATTAAAACATCTACTTCTACACAATAGTCAATTTGTGTATTCAAAAGTTTTAATCAAGCAAGGGGACACAAAGCCCAAAAGAGTTTTGTAGGTTGTCTATTTGCTTTATGTATGTAACATTAGCCCTTTCACTATTGCAAGAGACCTTATCCACAAATGGGGTCCTGTCTTTGTTAGACACAGCTGTTATCTCTTATATTGCATATAATCATTGCACTGAATTAACTTTGAGAAACTTGTAGTAAACCAAAACCTACGACAAAACTGTTCAACTTCCCTGTTTCTAGCTAATTACACAAAAATGATATGTTGATAAGATTAGAAGAAAAAGATCATGAATTGTTTTAAAATCTATATTGTCTTATTTAGCTTTTAAGTTGGCAATGCTGGAATAACACCTTGCCATCACTGCTTGCATGCTGCAAGTTGAGTATAATTTTAGAAAATTCAAGTTAATGAATTGCTAATTCTTACAAATTGACAAATTAAAGCATCCTATTGTGCTACAACCAAAACAATTAGCAATATTTATGTATTGTTCTTATTAGCATTGTCCCTCTATTCATGGCTCTGAGACAAATGAGGGCAGATTGATCTATCCTGTGATGTTCACTCCTATGTGAGACTGCATCAAGGTGGTTGCCCCACTACAGATATGAAAGCTGACAGCAGAACTGCCCCACACTGGTGCCATATGCTCCCTTTATATTCATGTTTACAATTGTGTCGTTAACAAAAGATATGTTGATCTTGTGCAGGGAATCTTCCCAGAAAGAATGAGTTAAGAGAGGTTCCTGGGTCTGGGAGCTATGTGCATTCCATTGGCTGAATGCTGCTCAGGTAAAGATGCACCTGAGATTTAGCGAACAGTGCTGTGATACCTGTATCAACCCAATTCTGCTGCTGCTTCTAAGACAATAATTTGTAGGTTTAGAAGAATATCAGTAATGATTCTTTTGGAGAGCTGTACAGTTGGTTTCTTTACACATTCTCGACTCCCTCCTTTCAGTCATTGCATTATTGTCTGCGATGTGAGTGAGTGCTTTTATCAATGTGCATGGGGATGTCTCCCATGCTGGTATAGTTGTCAGATGAGTGATCACTGCCCTGATGTCCTCCAGGCCAGTAGTTTCCAATCTTTTTCAGTACAAAGCACACATCAATAAGAAAATCAATTCCACATCACAACTCACTTTTTTCAGCTGAATTTTGCTCATAAACATCACATGTTTTTGCATTTACTAGGGATATTTGCAATATAGTACACACAGCAAGCTAAAGAAAGATCAAAAGTATCAATTTTTCAAACCTGTTGGCCAAAATACACTGCCTTTGTCTTTGAGCACAGGCACATTTTCCAACTCTGTTCACCTCAACTATTTCTAAATTCATCAACAATGGATCACAGCAAAATACAACATGGAGTAAATTGCAATTTACCAGGTTGGTGGGAAATTGGATCCTACTGGTTTGCACAGATCCTTTTGGTATGAGGAAAAATTAATTCGTGGGCTACTTGCAAATCTTGCTCCATTGTCAAGTGCTCATTTCTGTTGTTTTTAATATATCCCAGTATTGAAAATGTTAGGGTTGTACAGGTATGTTATCACAACCACCAGGAGTACAGCAACAGCTCATTTGTTATTCATGTACTACATGTGACCATATTTAAGGGGAAAGATCATTTCAATGATCCAAAAAACTTTTCAAAGATACGGGTTTTTCAGCGCACAATAATTCTCAATCTAATGCAGAGGTATCTCAACCTTCAGTCTTGGGTTGTTAGTTTCCATGGTATCTCAGCTTTCTTGTCTGTATTCTCAGTTCCCCTGTCTTCTTGCTCTGTGTAACAATGAATAATATGGAAGAAATCAAGCTTAAGTATGGCACTTATTTCAAGACAATCATGCACTTTGAGTTTAATCCTATTCTCCTCGACTTCATTCATACTTCATACCTGGTGTTCTTTTTAATGGCTCCTGCAATTGTTGATTTTATTTTAACTGAAACTTCCCTTATTTATTTTATTTGACAAGAGAGTTCAGTTGTTCCATCATATTTCCAACATGTTCCCATATCGATCCTGCACCTATCTTGTTCTAATCTGATGTAGCTTTTATACTAATCCCCTCTCCATGTCCACTATCACCCTTTCTCCATCTCCTTCTCATATGTTCGATAACATTAACAACAACTTTAATTGTAGCTCATTACAGGGCACGTAAAATCAATTGTTTCTATTTTAGTGTTCCTTTCCACAAAGTTCTTAACAATTTGTTATATCATTTTGCTGCAGAGTATCTCTTGGGGAATCGGGTATGGAGGTTGGGGTGCCTGCTGTGGGTGGAGGTGTGGTTGTAAAGCCGGTAGTATTTAAATTGCTGGAGAATGATTACATGTGTAACATTAATATACAGTCTCATATGGACAATAGTTGCCCATTCTCAAGTCACGTAGTTATCTGAAAGCAAGATCTCCTTCCTTTATTCAACATCTTGTGACTGTTCTTTATCATCCTTTTTTTCTCTGGCCTATGAGCAGAGTGACCTGAAAAGTAATTGTTTAATATAGATCATAGAATTTGCTTTCCTCTTCTGCAATCTCAGATTACTAACAGCTTAGATTGGTTTTCCCTCTCAGTCAGTAGAATTGCTTATTCTTTTGCAGAGACATTGCAAATGCATGTTGCATATATTTCAAACAACACATGATGTAGAAGATTCAGTAACATTAATTTTACTCACATTACAAACATTGCCTGGGCTAAGAAATCTTCACCTACAGGAAACTTTCAGGAAATAGCTTCATAGAAGGAGTTTAAACATTTCAAGTTTGGCAAAAATAAGTGACAATGGAAAAAGTATCAAATGAAAAATGTTTTCCATCTTTTTCCTTTGCCTTCGTCTGTTATTGGTTAGTTGTTATGCATAATCCTTTGCCAATCAAATACAACAAAAGAGAGATCTCACTTTGAGTTGATGTTGAAGTTGCACAGATGGATTGCTTGAGGCATTATCATTTGAAACAGAGTTGCGAGGATTGATTAAATCTGCACCAAATTATTCACTGGGACACCAGCTAGCTCATTTGACTAGATGGCTAGCATGTGTCTCACATTGCCTCTAAGAGTGAAAGGAAATGGCAAACCATTGTGAGCAAAAACAGCCAAAAGTACAGTTTAGAATGCAGTATCAGCAGACAGCAAGTCAAAGACCTCTGCTCAGCAGAGCAAGAATGTATTAAGATAAGATTAGATCTTAATACGGTGTGGAAACAGGCCCTTCAGCCCAACCAGTCCACACCGACCCTCCGAAGAGTAACCCACCCAGACCCATTTCCCTCTGACTAATGCACCGAGCACTACAGGCAATTAGCATGGCCAATTCACCTGACCTGCACATCTTTGGACTGTGGGAGGAAACTGGAGCACTCAGAGGAAACCCATGCAGACACAGGAAGAATGTGCAAAGTCCATACAGCCAGTCACCCAAGGCTGGAATCGGACCTGGGACTCTGGTGCTGTGAGGCAGCAGTGCTAACCACTGAGCCACTGTGCCGCCCATTAAGTTATCAGTTAACTGTTGTCCAGTGATAGGTAGTAATTCGAATTCTGACCTTAATTAGGATTCTGACCTAAGGCTCTGAAATAGACAAATTGCCTAAAATGTTATTTTAGAGGAATACTGAAGGGTTTTCTTAAAATGCAAGAAATGACATTTCTAGGTTGTATTTAATACTTATTCATTAGCAGAAATGTATGTATTAACTAGATTATGAGAGAAAATTACAGGTCAACAAGACCAGAAAGGTGGACTTTAAATTACACTGTACATTGTGATACTATTCATATTCCCAAAAGTAATGTGTAAAATGGCTGACATTAGTAGCATGGAATTTATTTACTTGACTTTCATGAATGTTTTCACTTTTCTGTGTAACTCTAATGTTGATTAATAGATTTTCTGTTCAGAAACAATATTTTTTCATCTAATTTGTTTTGCTTCAGCTGACCTTGAGGTGAAACAAACAGAAGACGTATTCCCTCAATTGAATGCCAGGTCCGAGGTGTTTCTCTTGCATCATCAGATCAATGAAAAGTAAATAGCCTACACTTCTTGTTTCACAGTACAGTATTGATCTTTCTTCAGCATTTGCTTCCCATTTTTCCCTGCGTCTTGTGTCTTTCAACCCTTGGGACTGAAGTGATTGCCATAGATTGGACAAGCTAACAAGCACATTATGATGACCTGTATTTCGTGACACACTCGCACTTACAAGCCTTGGTATAAAGCTTGCACTGCTGTGTGTTAAGATAATGGTGCCATTTTCTAATGGCACAAGGAGGACTACAATAAAGCATTGAGGGAGTGTGTCAAAGCTTATAAAGCTCTAAATCTTAGTCCAACTTTATCCTTTTAGCTGGAGCTACACTTGCTAAGGAGTCTGTTCTTCGGGAGTAAACCAGGTAGCCTGTGGAGAACGCCATACATTCTTTGTTTACAAGAATGGAAAGATAGTGGCCCGTGGGTAAGTGATAAAACTGCTCATACCAGCAGGACCCTTTTGGTAGTAGAGTAATGTCCTGTTACCTCGATCGTTTGATGTAAATAATTGTACATGAAATTTTGAAACTGATTTTCAACCAGAGTCTAGTTTTGGCTTGATTAAATTTAATTTGTTTCCATTCAAGTTCTTTAAATTAACAGAATTTGCTAATCATTCTGGCAATTTATTTCTGAGGGAATATTGTTTCCTCTATCAAGGCTGCTAATATTGGAAAGGTTGCCATTATGTGTGAAGGATAAACTATGAATGCCAGTCTTTAATGAACTGCCTACTACCACACAATGCAGCAGATGTCAAAATAGATACAGAGAGAATGCAAAACACTCTTGTGCTGATCCCAAAATTTAGCTAACTTATTTTCCTTAGATAATGCAGCAAAATATACCAACTTGACATAAATTATCCTATTATTGAGTTATAGAATTGCAATAACTGAGCTTAACATGTACAAAAGCTATTACTGCAATGCAGCTTTTTATTGATATCATCTTTCCCAAAACATGACTCGTTTCTTATTGAATTATTATTTGCTACAGATGCTGTTTGCTGCTTTGTTCTTCAACAAATGTCGGATCATAGCTATAGTGAAGTGGTTTGGGTTCAGTGTAACCCTGTGGGATATCATTTATTATTTGCAGATATAGATCTGGAGAAAAGAAAGTTGTGAAATATGAATTGTGTTTGGGATTAGAGTTTTATGACCATTAACACCTTGTGAACTGTCTTGCTTCACCAACTATGAGAGAATTAGCAAGGATAGCAAAAGGTTGCTTTTTTATCAGCTTATTAATTGTTTTCTTTTATAAATGCATCAGCTGCCAGCAAAGTAATTGTTCTCCTGAATAACATAAATAGATGGTCTTAGAAGTGGGGTATTTTACTTCAGTCTTTATTTGCACTTGAGCATATTTTCTGATAAAACCTTTAGTTCATACGTTCCAGTTCAAGTAATGTACAAGTATGGTCAAATGATTGATCTACTGAGAATGTGAAGCTAAAAGGTAACTTTATACTTTATGTGGAGGAAAAACATTTACGTCAGCCCAGTAATGCACATAAAATAAACATCACTCAGATCTCATTGCTTATCTTAAACAGATCTCGGTATTGCATTTTGCAAAGGATGTGAAAGTTATAACAAGAGTACAAAAAAGAATTACAAAGAGGTCAGAAACATACCTTATGAGGATAGTTTGGAAATGTTGCCGTAGTTTTCCTGAAGATTGAGAATGCTGAGAGGGATTTGATCAAGGTGCTCATAATTTTCAAGTGAATATTAAAGTAGATTGAGTTAAATCATTTCCATTAGCTGAAAAGTTGAGAACCAAAGCTTTAAGGTGATTGATAAAAGAATGTAAGGAGACATGTGAAAGGATTTTTTTTATACACCTGATGGTTAGGATCTGCAATTCATTGTCTGAGACTTTGGTGCTGATAATTTCAATGGTGATTTTCAAATATGAATTTGGTAACCACTTGAATATCACAAAATGAGGAGCATTATTAAGAATGGCAGGAGCGTGAGACTTGCAAAAGTTCCGATGTAAACTCAACCAGTCAAATAGCCTGCCTTCGAGCTGTAAACATTCATGAATCTATACTTAGATATAATCTAATCGATTAGTTCAGTGTTTGGGATTCTGCATTCTCTATATAGCATGCATGCAGTCCAATGTTTCAGTTACACCATGTTTGCATTTGCTATGACTGCTTGATCTGGATTCTAGCACGTTCTCCTTATTTTCTAACAATCGGGTAGTTTCCTTGTCGACATTACTGATACTACTTTCTTAAATCCTGACCTTATTTAAATAACTTAAATGACTTTAAATATTTAGCTGCCATTTTAAGATTTAACCAATGCCTACAGATCCTCAATCAATGTATCCAGATCACTAGTCCATTAAAGTACTGTTATGCTGTTTACTTTGTACATGAGTCACAAAAAGCTACCATCTAGGTCCAACAGAAATAAGGAAGGCAAATGAAAATTTGATATTTAATGCTCAAGAAGTAGAGCATTAAAGCATACAATTATAGAGGGCATTATTAGAGGCTTGGAGTCATAGAGATGTGCAGCATGGAAACAGACCCTTTGGTCCAACTCATCCATGCTGACCAGATATCCCAACCCAAACTAGTCCCACCTGCCAGTACCTGGCCTATATCCCTCCAAACCCTTTCTAATCATATACCCATTCAAATGCCTCTTAAATGTTGCAATTGTACCAGCCTCCACCACTTCCTCTGGCAGCTCATTCCATACACATACCACTCTCTGTGTGAAAATGTTGCCCCGTAGGTCTCTTTTATATCTTTCCCTTCTCACCCTAAACCTATGTTCTCCAGTTCTGGACTCCCCGACCCCAGGGAAAAGACTTTGTCTATTTATCCTATCCATGCCCCTCATAATTTTGTACACCTCTATAAGGTCACCCCTCAGCCTCTGACACTCCAGGGAAAACAGCCCCAGCCTGTTCAGCCTCTCCTTATAGCTCAAATCCTCCAACCCTGGGAACATCCTTGTAAATCTTTTCTGAACCCTTTCAAGTTTCACAACATCTTTCTGATAGGAAGGAGACCAGAATTGCACACAATATTCCAACAGTGGCCTAACCAATGTCCTGTACAGCCGCAACATGACTTCCCAACTCCTGTATTCAATACTCTGACCAATAAAAGAAAGCATACCAAACGCCTTCTTC
>NC_057711.1:48922248-49043710 GCF_004010195.1 Chiloscyllium plagiosum
AAGGCCTTTTGCCCGAAATGTCGATTTCGCTGCTCCTTGGATGCTGCCTGAACTGCTGTGCTCTTCCGGCACCACTAATCCAGAACCTTACCATTAAGTGTATAAGTCCTGCTAAGATTTGCTTTGCCAAAACGCAGCATCTCACATTTATCTGAATTAAACTCCATCTGCCACTTCTCAGCCCATTGTCTCATCTAGTCAAGATCCTGTTGTAATCTGAGGTAACTTTCTTCGCCGTCCACTACACTTCCAGTTTTGATGTCATTGAGACCACACCTGTGTAATGTGTACACTTTGGTCACCTTAGTTGAGGAAGGATGCAGTTATATTGGAGGCAGTTTAGAGAAAGTTCACAAGATTATTTCCGGAGATGAAAGGTTTATTTTATGAAGTGAGATTGAGCAGTTGAATCCTTTACCTGCTAGAGCTTAGAAGAATGAGAAAAAATCAAATTAAGGTATATAAAATGCTAAAGAGAATTGGCAAAAGTAGGCATAGAACAAACATTTATTCTAATAGGCAATCTAGAATGAGAAATTTAGGTGAGAGTTACTTCTCCTCAAAGAGTCATGGATTTGTGAAATTCCCTACCTGAGTACACTGGATACTGGAACCCCAAGTAAACTTAAGGAAGAGATAGACAGAGTTTTCATTCATAATGGGTTAAAAAGTTATGAACAGCAGGCAGGAATGTGGAGTTGAAGCTGAATGAAATCAATTATGACTGTATTGAATGGTGGAGCATGCTTGAGGGACTGAATTGGTTACTCTTTTTCCTAGTTCTTATGTTGTTATGTAAGTTGAATGCAATAGCTCAATGATAATGTCACTTTATGGTATTGGGCTAAGAACCCAAGGGTATTAATTGTAATCCCATAATGTCTATGTCTAGTGGACTGAATTCAATATATTTGTTGTTTTAAATACGACAAAATAATCATGCAAGTCAGTGTAACAACACATGCAAATAGATTTGCCAAATAATATCATGTTGTGCCTGCTTATTTCTGGAAAACCTTCCTATTTCTCATACTACTTCAATTATAAAATTATATTTGAGATATTTTATGATCAATCCACTATTGTAGTAATGTTTTATATAGTTGTGGCTCTTTTGAGGCCATCCTCTGAACTGAAATGATTTTTTTTGGAGTGTGAAAACTCTTTCTTCTTGCTTCTTTCTTTTTACAGTGGCTTTTGATCTGCAAAAACTTATTAAACTGCAGTTACTTTTTTACAGAATCAACAATTAAGAAAGAGAAAGAAACTGGTTGTAAAATATTAAAATGATTATAGTATAATTTTCATTAAAAAGGCAGTAAAAAACAAACCTTGTATTAAAAAATAGCAGTAAAACTGAAAAACAATATTTAGAAACGAATAAAATGGACACCCTGAAAATTACATTGCTACTGTAGTTTTCCATTAAGCTCACTTCAGATAGGTGAAGGTTGTAATCTTGGAGTAAGGATTGGTGTACTTTGTTTAAAGATGACTGTGGTTGCTTTTAATTAAGACTATTTTGAACAAGTCACAGATTCACAGAATTGTTACTGGACAGAAGGAGATCATTTACTCCATCTTGCCTGTACTGGCTCTTCAGCAAGCATTACTTAGTGTCATTCACCCATCTTTTTCACATACATTTGAACATTTTTTTTCTCTTCTGGCCTTATTGAATGTCTGAATTGAACTATCCTCCATCATGCTTCCTGGTAATGCATTCCAAACCAAAACTGCTCATTGTGTGAAACAAATTTCCAACATCACAATTGCTGCTTTTGGAATAATTTTAAGCCTGTGTCCCCTCATTCTCAATCATTTCTGAGCAGGAATACCTATAGTATCAAGCCCTCTCATGACTTTGAAAACTTTTATGAGATCTGATCTTAGCTTTCTTCTCTGCAAGTGGAAAAAGTCCCAAACTCTCCAAGTTATTGTCTGAACTGAAGTTTCATTCTTGTGCCATTCTTGTGCACTCTTCTGCACTGTCTCCAATGCATTTACATTCTTCCTATAATTGGTGTCCAGAACACAATATTCCAACTGAGGTCAAACAACCGTCCTATATCAAAGCAAAAACTTCTGAAGAAAATCAACAGGTTAGGCAGCATTCGAGGAGAGAAAACAGATTTCAGAACTTCAGTCACTAGACTTGAAGCATGAACTCTATTTTTTCTCCACAGATGCTGCCAGACCCAATGAGTTTCTCCAGCAATTCCTTGTTTTTGTTTCAGATTTCCAGCATCCACAGTTCTTTGTTTTATTCTGTAACTGTCTTATACAAGTTCAATATGACCTCATTGCTCTTGTTTATATGCTTTATTAACTGCTCTCCACCTACCTTGCCACCTTCAATGATCTGTGCAAATATATAGCAGGTCCTTCTGCTCCTGCATCTCTTTAGATTTGTACCCATATTTTTCATATTTCCATATTCTTCCAACCAAAATGCATTGCCTCACACTTCTCAAAATTAAACTTCATTTGCTACCTACTCATTATGTGTCCTTTTGAAATTCTGCAGTGTTCTCTTCAGAGTTTACAATGTTTCCAAGTTTCATATCACTCGTAAATATTTGAAGTTATAGCCTTAGTGCAAAGACTAGATCACTAATATATATGTCTGGAAAAGCGAGAATTCCAACACCGACCTTTGAACTCCACCACAAACCTTTCTCCAGTCCAGATATTGACTCTTTGTTTCCTATTACTCAGCCAATTCTGTACCTACATTGCTACTATCCATATGTTCCACGAGCTATAACTTTATCCGTAGTGTGGTATTGTATTGAATGCCTTTTGAAATTCTGCATACACTACATCAACAGCATCACCCTCACCAAAATTCCAGTGAGATTGTCAAACATGATTCCCCCCTTAGAAACTTACACTGGCTCTCCCTTTTTACATGTGACCACTAATTTATCTCAAATGATTGTTCATAGAAGCTTCTTCACAATTTAAAATAAACTGACTGGTCTGTAATTGCTGGGTTGATTTTTACAACCATTCATTTTTTTAAAAAAGGCTAAATGTCTTAAATGCCTCACGATAGATTGTACTTGGTGCTGAAGTGGTGTCATTCTAGCTATATTGGATCACAGCCATCATTCCAGTCCATTATTGCCTGCATGACTTCTGCAGCATTGATTTGTGGACTGGAAAATATACCCTTTACAAAGAATGGATCATATCAGTCTTTGTAGATCTTATTATTTCATTTTAATTGTCCTTTCTTTGATTTGATTAGGTTTTATATATAGGTGCAATCTCAATGCAAATGTAGACTTATTTTTCTTCTTTGAAAATTAATCTTGGAGAAATGGACCAATGTATCACTAATGCCCTTACTTTGATTAAATTGCTCAGAAAAATTTAACTTCCAGTAGTTGAGGGACTTTGGATATATTTTAAAATGGATGCATACAACTTATACTGCATTGGAATTAAAAGAAATGAAAGCTGAGTTTACAGAAAATGTTTCGTGAGCAGACCAAAAAGGCTAAAGGATTAATTTGTAATTACTGACCACTCACTGCAAATTCAATACGAAATCATTGTAAATAGAACAAAATAAATGCTATGATATGTCTCAAAATCATTTGTTGTAAGCCGAAACAAGTTAATTGAATCATGTAAATCTTTGGGATGGTCCATTTGAAATATAATGTGTGTTTTTATGCATCCTGTCTTCAAAAACCTTTAATGCTTGGGGGAGATTCAGAGAACTGCGGGATGATTCTAGCTCTGAGTTGTAAAGAGAAATTCAGATAGCTGCATGTATTTTCATTGGGAGAAGAAAGGAGATATGATTAGAAGTGTTCAAAATAATCATGAAAATTGATAAGGTCAATTCAGAGGAACTTGTGTAACAGAGCAAAAGGATACAAATATAATTTTTTTGTTTTATTTTATCTCTGCAGAGAGTCTGGTACTTACAATAGACTTAAAGCAAAAACAAAATGCTATGTCAAATAATTGGCTATTGAAAGTAATAAAGTAAATGCTAGAAATAGATCATAGTTATGAAAAGAAGAAAGACTGGCTTTCAGTTGGAGATTCTTCTGGTCTGCTGGTATACAAGGGAGTGTAGAATATCCTTTATCCACAACACTCAAAGAGGGAACTGATTAAGAATACAATGAAATATTTTGTTTTATAATAACAGGCAAATTTATTATAACAGTGTACATGATGCATTTGGTGATTACACCTTTGTGAGAGGTGGTACAGCTGGAATAAGTGCTGGGATATTCAAGGAAAGAACTTACAAAGAAGGTTCACATCGCTTCAGATAGAATTAAGTTTTTTTTAATTTGTTTTTTGCTCAGTGAAGGTTGATAAATATATCTGTGTCTAAATACCAGAATTACCATCTAATGGATTTTAGCAACTCTTTTAGAGGGCAGGCCATATTACCTTTCCATTGGTGAACTGCTCATCTTTATTAATTGAAAAGGACATTAAAACTGATAGTTCAATTGAGGAACCGGTGTAGAAAAATCAATTAGCAGAAAAGTTATTGCTTGTGATAGCAACAGAAATTCGGACATTGCCAGGTATCCTGTGGGTTCTAATGAATCATTTTTCAAAGTCGGTTGATTATTTACAAACTGAGTTGGAGTAGCTTGCAGTAGTCTTTGGGTAGCTCACTCAATGTCAAGGACCAATAAATATGTGGTTTGTCCTCTGGGCCATGAAAATTGCAAACTGAATTCATAGGCTATACTGAAGTTACAAACTATTGAGGCTTCCATCCATTTTTCATGGGCCATCGTTTCAAGGCTCCAAAATGGCAGCAAATCAGACACAGCCAGTGGAAGTAGGGTGGGGGATGGGTGAAGGTTGGGGTGGGGGTGGTGGCATTCTTGTTGGTGTTGAAGGAAGTGAGCAGAGTGAATAAAGTGCTATCTACTACCTCAACTCTTTTCAACCTGGTAGTATGAACACTGGAACTGGGAAGTTGCCGATATGACAGCACCAGCTTAGTGTCTAGAAGCACACTTAAGTTGCACAATGTTGAATATGAAGTCTTTTTGAATTTTGAATATGTGAGACTTTAAGACCATAGCACATGGGAGCAAAAGTAAGCCCAGCCCAACTAGACTGCTATGATCATTCTCAACGCCTCTTTCATGCCTTTTCCCTGTAGCCCTTTGTTGTCTTACTGATTAAAAATCTGTCTATCACAGCCTTGAATATACTTAATGACCCATCCTAAATGCACTATAGTGCTAAAGAATTTCTCAGATTCACAAACCTCCGAGAAAAGAAATTTCTCCCCATCTCTGTCTTAAATATGTGACCTTTATTTTGAGGTTATGCATTCTGATCCGAGAGTCTCCCAGAAGGGAAAACAACTTTTCTATATCTATCCTGTCGAGTTCTCTGAGAATCAGGTATCTTTCAATGAAGTTGCCTCTCATTCTTTTCTATTCCAATGAGCACAAGGCCAAACTTCTTAAGCTCTCCTCATAAAATAGTCCCTCCACACCTGAGATCAATCGAGTAAACCTTCTTTACACTTTTCCTTAAATAAGGCACCCAATACTGTTCGCAACATTCCAGCTGTGGTCTGACTCGTGCCTATTAGTTTTAGGAAAACCTCCCCAATTTTATACTCCATTCCCTTTGAAACAAACACAAAACAACTTTCCATTTGCCTTCCTTATTACCTTCCGAATTTGGACAGTAGCTTTTTGTGATTCATGGACCTCTGTTCTGCAACTTTTTTCATTTAAATAACATTCAGTTCTTCTATTCTTCCTGCCTAATTGCATAACCTTACATTTCCCACAACATTTCTAACTCACATCGGCAAATTGTTTATACAGACAACAAGTAAAACTAATGTCATTTACAAAATATCATGCAAGGACTGTAACAAACACTACATTGAACAAACAGACAGAAATCTAGCCACCAGGGTACATGAACACCAACTAGCCACAAAATGACATGATCCTCTCTCACTAATATCCTTACATACAGGAGAGGAAGGACACCATTTTGACTGGGACAACACATCCATCCTAGGACAAGCCAAACAGAGACATGCACGAGAATTCCTAGAAGCATGGAATTCCAACCAGAGCTCTATCAACATTGACTTGGACCTGATTTACCACCCCCTGAGAAAAATATCAGGAAATGACATCACCATATGAAATGACATCACCACAGGAGATGACATCACCAACCCAAAGAAACCCAAACATATAAATAGAAAGCAGGAATCATCAGCAGTATTTCATCCAGAGGCTCACTGAAGATATTACCTAGTATTGTGACGAAATGTCTGAAAATAAATCTTCCAGCTCAGCGAGCACACCTACAACCAGTACCTCAACCTGAGCTACAAATATCTCAAAACTCACAAACATTAACAATTTCCTAATAACAGACGTTAAGGTAACTGGCCTATTGTTCCCTGTTTTGTGCCACCTACTCCATTTTACCAAAAGTGTTAGATTGTCAATTTTCCAATCCTTGGGAAATTTTCCAGAATCCAAAGAGTCCTGAAAGTTTATTAGCTGTGCATTAATTAGCTATTCAACTAATTCCTTTAATATACTAAGATGCATTGCAACAGATTCTGGAATGTGTCTTATGATTTGCCATATGTTCATGTTGTAATCATGATTATTGTATTTAAATTATTGTATGTTGGAACAGTGTTGTTGAAATAGGGTTAGAGAATAGAATCCCTATAGTGTGGAAACAGGTCCTTTGGCCCAACAAGTCCACACCGACCCTCCATCCAGAACCATTCTCCTATATTCACCCCTGACTGATGTACCTAATCTACACAGCCCTGAATACTATGAGCAATTTAGCATGACCAATTCACCTAACCTGTACATCTTTGGATTGTGGGGAAAAACTGGAGCACCTGGAGGAAACCCACACAGACACAGCACAAATGTGCAAACTCCATACAGACAGTTGCCTGAGGCTGGAATCAGACCCAGGTCCCTGGTACTGTGAGGCAGCAGTGCTAACCACTAAACCACCGTGCTGCCCACCGGGTTGAATGTAGAGGACATAGGAATTGTTTGGAGGTCTACCTGACAACACAACTGGTTAGTTTGATTTTTTGTAACTAAAGGGGATCCAGAATGTTTCACAAGGAAGAAGCTTCTAGCTTGGAGATGTTTTTGCTGGGAGTCAATGACAGTAGCATTTCTATTAACCGTGGGTTGATTGTGAGTCTTCAATGTGTAAGAACTATCTACAAAATGTCAGGTTGTAAACCATTGTGCTTTAAACTACCCATTGAATTCCAAGATAATAAAGACCCGGCTTTCAAGGATAACCATCAGCATTTCTTCCTGAATACAAAACCCATGTGATTCACATTGCTACATAAATGGGCTTTTAATAGGGTTTTTAATATATCCCTGAAAACACAAACTACAATCAAACTATCAAATTCTAGGTGAAAGAGAAAGCAGCTACAGGGTAATGGTCTTTGTGGCTCACTGTGCCAGAAAGTGTGTAAAAGATCAGCTAAAAGCTTAGCAATTTAAAAAGAGTCTGGAGGATTTGCATAACTTTTTTTTACTGGTGGAAGAAGTCTTCAAAAAAGTTATAACCTGAAAGACAGTTTTCAGGTAAAAAGAATCCAGACTGGGAAAGAAAAGAAATCCTTGAGAGCTAAGAAATATTTTGCACTGATCTTGGAATGATTAAGCGTCTATTGAAAGGACAGTGTAACCTGCATGAGTACAGTGTTTTTATTAGGTATGTTAACAATAAGAAGGAAGATATACTGTTCTGTGCTTTATATTATAATTTGCTTATAATTCTAGTGTTTGGCCATTAATGCTTTTAGTCTTTTGTTACAGTAAACATCTTTGAATATGAATTTTTTCTCTGTGATCTGTTCAGCTGTTAACTGGAAGTTTGAATTTTTTTCAAGGATTTTGGTCTACATGGAGATCATGACATTCTCCCTTTGCTAATATTTCAAATTCTATTACATACTGCTCAAAAGGTCCATGTTAAACTTCTCACTTCATTGTATCTAGATCACTTTTGTTTTCTGACAAAATGGATAAGTTGATAATAAAGCAACATCTAAACACATGGAAGAGGTTTTGCATTTGGTACTTCTGTCACATCTCAAAAAGTCACAGTTTAAAGTGACAAACACTCAGACTTTCTACCATAAACTGCATTTACTCAAAAAAAATGATGAGGAGCAGCATTGTTGAAGTTGTAGATTGAATGCAACCTAAAATCAAAGTCGTGGCCTGATCCGAAACTGGATTCTCATCTATGATACTCCCTACCTCTCACTGCTTCACACTGGAGCCAATTCAAGCCATGACACATAATTTATGTTCAACAAGTTTAACACTGATCTGAAGTAAGAAACAATTTTTGCTGATGCTAAACATGTGTCATTACACCAAGATTTTCATCTTATTTGCATAAATATATATTCATTAGCTACAACATTGAACAATCTTTTACAAAAAAACATAAAGAAAAGCCAGCTGCTTTCTCATGACCTTGATAACCTGTCCTTGTCATGAAGGATGCTGGGGAATTACAAGCAGCTGCCAATTTTTGAGATTCAGGAGACCAAAGAGCTGCTTCCTTTCTTGATTCAAGAAATGGTGTAGCCTCATACTGTTTTTTTAAAATAAACATCCCTCCGTAAAACAAATAGCTTCTAACTGACATTAGTACCTATTTAATAGAACATTTCCCCAAGGGGTGATTAAAAACATAGATCATTAGACCACTGATTTGTTGCATACACTTTGCTTCCTTTTTATTTATTCACCTGATGTCAGTATCACTGGCAAGGGGACATTTATTGTTTAAATCTCTTTGCCTTGGAGAAAGGGATGGTGAGTCATGGTTTTTAATATAACTGAGTGGTAAGGTGAGCCATTTCAGAAGACAGGTAAAAGACAACCACATTGCCCTTGGTGAGGAGTTGAATATATACAGATTGAATGAAGAGAGCAAATTTCCAGCTCTCAAGGACAATAATGAACCCATTGAGTTTTTATGCCATTGAGTTTGGGATCAACTACCCCAAGGGAGGAGGTCAAGGTGGTTGGGGGTAGGAATCCTTTGGAGATCAGGCAGCAAACCACAAAGTAAGAGCTACAATCTTGGAAACATTCCTTCAATGCACACTGTGTACCCTACTAAAGAGATAGCTACTTCCTTCCCATTTTTTCTGTCCTTCTCAATTTCACAAGCCTTTTGCTTTGCAGCATATAGTAGTGGAGCAGATTGATATCTTACATAGCCCTTATTTGATGAGTTAAAGTTCTCAATAGTGCGATGGCAAGTGGCCGAATGAATATGTTACCCAGCCCTGAATTCTGGACTGGGTCGGGGATGGGCAGTAAGGCAATGGGCTACCAGTCATATTTTATGCACCCCTCTGCTAAGGGAACCATGAAATCCAACCCACAATATGTCTCCAACATTATTTTAGGCTTCTATAGTATTAATCGATTAACATGACCATTCTATTAACATTGTCTTGCATATTGACTGGATTTGACACAATTCTCCTTCAGTCGGATAGATTTTCTAACAGCAGTCCCTCTACCCTTGTTAGTAAAGAACAATCAAACTGCACATTCTTCCCTTCCAAATACATTATAATGCATTGTGTGTTGTGTTGAATAATCTTAAATGAGTAAATATTTGCGATTCACTACTCTGAAACATCCTTTGGAAGTGACCTATATTTTAACAATGTAGCATTAGTATGTCACTGCTTCATCTTGTAAGGAATTTTTGCTCCACAGTGTTGATGCTGACTCTTAGTGCCTGATGTTGGCTTATCTAGCGTTGTTTTTAGCTTGCTCAAACTTTATAAAGTAGTTAGCTTCTGTTGCTCTCCTGTATAAGCTTTTTCTTTGCCTCTCAGGAATTGTCAGCAATTCTCGCTGGTTTTTGCTTCGAGCAAAATCTCAATGCCATTTTCCGAAGTCAAACTGCATTACATTCTCATTAACCTGTTCAAAGCTCATCAACAATTCTGTTTCTTCTGAATTCTGATTCCAAGTTCCATATTCATAGATATCAACTAATTTGGAGAGATCTTTAACACATTTGTCTACAAATGTCCCTTGGATGCTGAGCTCTTCCATGAAGTCTTGGTCTTTAAAGTATCTTATTTGTTCTCTGATTAAAGAAATTGTCAAAAGGTTTAGAATTTCGTCAAAAGTATTTGTGTGTTCTTTTAGGATTTAGCCATCTATAATGTCAGCAAATTCCTGTTGAATATAATAGTTTAATCATTTGTTCAGCCTGCCATTTTGCACTTACATTTGAAGAAATTCTGTATTTTAATATCTGTTTTCTTCAAGCTCTCCAATCTTGTATTTTGTTTGGTCCATTACTGATATTAGATCTTACAGGTGATATTAAATCCCCTGCCATGTCTTGTGGATATAATTCATTATCCTTTTAACTTAACGTTTTAAATTCTGTAGTACGTCAATGCTGCTATAATTCCTTTCCCTTAAAGACACTGAAATTCTGCAAATAGTTATTTTGTTTTCATTCTTTTGAAACTGTTAACCTATCCTGTATCATTTTCTTGTTTATTGTGTGTTTTACTATTATTTGCAGTCAAATCGTAGGATTCACTCCTTGGTGAACAAAGAGCTTTCTTGCCCTCTGACATAAAAATGGACAATTTTCCACCTTTTATAGCCTAATATACAATACATATTCTTTTCCATGACTTCCCCAAGTAAAAATGTCTGCTGCAGGTTTAACAAAATCTTATCATCAAAACCACAGTTTAAATTGTGGGACTCCTACTCTGATTACAGCCTCAAAAGTTTTCTAGCTATTTTGTTTTGGAGTCTGTTTGCTTTAGCTGTTAAGTTGTCCCTTTTGTTGCCTTAATCCTGCATCATGATTTACCTGGTGCTGCAAACTTTGTTTCCTTCCTGTCGCTGTGCCTAATGGTGCCCATTTGCTACAATGGTAGTGCTCATGATGTGCTGTAGGTATGCTTTTTGTTTACTTCTATCTTTCTCATACATTTTTTACACATTAATTAACAGGTTTTTTTCCCCTTTGACCAACAGGGATTTTTAATTTTACTCAGAGCCCAAAAGCAAAAAAGACTTTTAACTTGGTAAATGATACTGATCTGACTGGCCTGTTACACTACTCCATCTTGAAGCATACAAGATCAGTCCTTCTGGGCTGTGAGTAAAGTGATAAATCCCAGTGACATAAACACAATAACCATTTCCCCAATTGTACTACTCTCTTAAACTTTATTGCTTCATTCAAACAGCTTTATTTATATTAAAACAGATTATTTTTGTTAAAATCTTCCTCTGCTGATTACATTTAAGTCATACAGTTTATTGGCAAAGTAAAAGTGTTTTCAAATGTTTTAATAATCTAAGTTTTAACTTACTTACAATGTAATGCATTTGCATTAAGCATGTCATTAGAAATCTTTATGCAATCTGCTTTATGATCGCCTGATGGCAACAATTTTGATCTTTACTATTGTAAATTAGAATGCCATGTTGTAAATATATGATTGTAGCTCTGAGGCATGTAAATATAAAGCAGGATTAAACATATGAAACAAATTACTATTTTGATCATCTGTATGTGAGATTGACAATCTCTGTATATAACTTATTTTATGTGCCTCGATGACAAGCCTATCTTCTGCACATGGAATGCTCCAATACATTGCTTTAGTATTAACCCTCAAACGTTTTACAGTAAATGACTCAATCGCTGCAAGGATTGAATGTGCTTTTGTATGTCATTTGTATAAAGCAGAACTTCTGAAATGTAATCACATATTAATAGTTTGCCATTGAAATACAGGGGGCAAAATTTACTAATCCTCAAAAACATGCAGGAAATTCACAAGCCATGGTAAAAAAAGGTTTCTCGGATAATTGACAGCATATCTTAAAGATTGGCGTGGGAGAAAATGGGTTTAAGTCATCGGGCACTGGCACAAATACCAAGGAAAGAAGCCCTATATTAGACAATCTTGCAAAGGGAAGGAGAAAGTACAAGGCAATAGTGTAAGATGGTGTTAGAGGCAATGATAACCACAATGTGGCAGGAAGGGACAAAGAGCACAAAGATAAATTCAAATTATGAAAAAAAAGTGAAGGCATGCGCCATTTATAATATGCTAGCCACCACAAATAGAAATAAATGAATATGATACAATGTTCATTGCAAAGACATGGTTGCAAATATTCAACCATATTTAGCATTCCAGAAGGAAAGATAGAAAGGAAAGTGAGGTGGATAGCTCCATTAAAGAAAGATAAGATCAGTGCTGTAGTGAGAAATGATCTTGGTTCAAAGGATCAAAATATGGAATCAGCTTGAATGATGATAAGGAATAACAGAGGAATGAGGTCAGTGGTCAGAGTGGTTTATGGTCTCCTGACAGTAACTACCCTATATGATAGAGTATAAATCAATAAATAATGTGGCCTTGTACTAAAGGCATTTCAATAATGTGGAAATTTTCACCTGCTCAGAATTTGGGCAAATCAAATTGGCAAAAGTATGCTGGAAGAAGAGTCCATATTGAGGACAGTTTGTTAAAGCTGTTGTGGAAATGAACATGGAAACAACATATTTTATACCTGGCAATGTATAATAAGACAGAAATAATTAATTATGTCATAATAAAAAATCCTCTGAGTAAACATTGATGTGTTCTTTGTCTCCAACAGGTATATTTATCTGATGTGACAATGTTTATTCCCTTGTGAAATAAGTCACTGGGACTTAGATAAAGTGTTGTTGAAAGCTTACTAATATACACAAATATTGTATTCACAGGCACATTCATGTCAGGACTAACATTAACCTATTTGATCACAAGAGTAGTATGGTTCCATCAGTGTTGCATACCTCAACTGGCCCCAGTTAAGATGACCATCAAGTCACATGTAATGATACTGTAATGATATCATGAGCATAATTCCCAAAGGCAAACTGATGTATTATCTGTGAGACATAAACCATTAAGAGTGGTTGTAACATGATGGAATTTCACATTCACCTAGAAAGTAAGAAAGTTCAGTCTGAAACTAATGTCTTAAACTTAATTAAAAACAACTATAGAGATACTCACTAGCCTGGACAGAGTGGATTTTGGGAAGATATTTTCATTGGTAGGAGAGACTAGGACCTGAGGGCACAGCTTTAGAGTAAAGGGAAAACCTTTTTAGAACAGAGATAAGGAGAAATTTCTTCAGCCACTGAGTGGTGAATCTATGGAATTCACTGCCGTAGAAGGCTATGGAGGCTAGGTCATTGCGTATGTTTAAGATGGAGTTAGATAAATTCTTGATTGTAAAAGGGATCAAAGGGTTACAAGGAGAAAGCGGGAAAATGAGGTTGAGAAACTTTTCAGCCATGATTGAATGGTGGAGCAGACTCGATGGGCTGAATGGCCTAATTTCTGCTCCAGTGTCTTATGGTCTTATATGAATACACAGCTAAAATGAAATGGAAAAAATAGATTAATATGTAAGACAGTTGAAACACAGAGGCAGATGTGAAAGGAGTTATTTCATAAGTCTCAACAAAGTGTATGCTCCATTGATAAAGAAATATACAATGAGCAGAATGCTTATCCCATGGCTAATGACAAGACAGAAAGAAAAGATAAATAATGCTGCAAAGATTACTATTAACCCAGAAAGCTGGGAAAACCTTAGAAAATAGAAAAGGGTGACAAAATAATGATATGTAGAGAGCAATTGGTAGATGAGAGAAAATTAACAACAAGTTTAAAAGCAGACCGTGAAACCTTCTACAAGTACGTGAAAAATAATTTGCTAAAGTGAGCAAAGATCCTTTATTGTGGGAAATTAAGGAATAACTAATAGAATCAAAGAATGGTCTAGACTTTGGTCAGGTATGTGTTATCTGCCATCACAGTAGAAAACAAAAATAAAACAGAATTGTGGAAAATCTGGATGACTAGAGGAAAAGCCCTAAGAAATTAATGGGACTAAAGGGTGAAAAGTCTCCTGGATCAGATGGCCCACATTCAGAGTTCCAAAAGGTGTGACTGCAGAAATTGTGGATGAAGGGTTATAATCTTTCAAACTTACCTGGATTCTGAAATAAAAATCCCAGAGGATTGGAAAATAGAAAATGAAATGCGACTTTTCAAAAAAGAGGGAAACAGAAAGCAGGAAACTATAGCCAGTCCAAGTGACATCTGCCATTGGTCAACCACCAGAATATATTATTGAGGAGCCAATAGCAGGACACTCAGAAAATGATAAAGGAATTAATCAAAGTAATCACGGTTTTATGAAAGAAAAAAGAATGTTCTACAAAGTTATTGGAGTTATTTGAGGATGTAACAAGCAAGATGAATTTTGGATCTCATTGTAAAGGTGCCACATGAAAGGTTACTGTATAAAAAGGGGATGTTGTTGGGGATGATGTATTAAATGGATATAGGATTGATTATCCTGCAGCCAATAGTTTTAAAGGAAATGGGCTATCTTCAGTTTGGCAAATTGCAACAAGTGGATGCTGCAGGATCATTGCGGGCCTCAGGCATTGACAATTTAATCAATGAGTTAAATGATGGAATAGACTGCATTGTAGCTACAATTGCTGATTGTATAAAGATGGGTACGGAAGCAAATTATGAATAGTATACAAAGAGTCTGAAAAAGGGAATACGTTTGTTATGATTAAGTACTGAGCAAACAACTGGTACATACAGTAAAATATGTGAAAATGTGAAATTACACCTTTGGCAGTGAGAAGAGAAAAGTAGATTAGTATTTAAAAGGAAAGGACACAAAGAGATCAAAGTGTCATTGGACATGGACATGGATCACAAGAAGTTAGCATGCAAGTACAGCAAGAAAACAAACAGAATTTAGATTTTAGAAAATAGATAGAAGCTAGCCTTTATTGTAAGGGAGCTGGAGTGTAAAAGTGGTGAAGTCTTGCTATAACTATCGAGGGCATTTGTGAGACTGCACAGGAGTATTGTGTACAGTTTTCATAAAATTCCGACAATGTGGAAACAGGTCATTCAGCCCTGCAAATCCACACCAATCCTCTGAAGTGTAACCCACCCAGACTACTCTACATTTTACCCCTAACCTACACATCCCTGAACACTATGGGCAATTTTTAGCATGGTCAATTCACCTAACCTGTACATCTTTGGATTGTGGGAGGAAACTTGAGCAAACCCCACACAGACAGTCACCCACAGCTGGAATTGACCCCAGGTCCCTGGTGCTGTGAGGCAGCAGTGCTAACCACTGAGCCACCGTGCCACCCAAGCAGTGTTGGTCTCCAGAGACATGTTTCATTGAAAGCAATTCAGAGAAGGTTCACCAGGCTGATTGCTGTGTTGAAGGCATTTATCTAATGAGAGAAGCTTGAGCAAGTTGGACCCACAGATATCAGATCTTAGAATGAGAAGATATGACTGTATTGACAGATATAAGACTCTGAGGGAGATTGATAAGTCAGTGCTGAGAGGATGTTTCTTTTTATGAGAGAATCTAGAAGTAGCTTAAAAGTAAAGAATCTCCTATTTTTGGCAAAGAATTTCCTTGCTCAGAGGCTTGCTAAAGAATGTAGGGATTAAGACCAAGAATATATCATTTGATTCCTCCAGCCTTTTCTGCCATTCAGTAAGGTTATAGCTGATGTGATTGTGGCCTCAACTCCACATTCCCACTTACCACAGAGAATCTTTGATTCCTTTGATAGTCAAGCATCTACCTACCTCATCCTTAAAAATATTCAATGCGGGCCTGCATTACTAAAAACTATTCTGCAACTATAAAGGAGTGTTCAAGCTGAAGAATGTGCTGAAACAGAATGAATTTTAGCAGGAAGAAATGGGACGTATCGGTAAACAACAGAAAGAATAGCCTCCAAGTGTCTCTTATGCTACACCGGATTACGAGTTGGAGGAGGTGAAAAGGAGGGGCAACCTTTTCCACCAGGATCAGGAGGCCTTTTCAGCAGACTGTGCAAAGTCAGTGGTTGTTTACATTATGATGGTCGAAGGCAGTAGCCAATCTGTGATGACCTGGACACAATGCTGCAAAAAAAATCAATAATCTCAGACAAATGTACAAGATCAGTGAATGCATCTTCTACCAGCCCTGCTGCAGCCACTTGCACAGCTCTCACAGTCTTTGACAAATACTTGGTGATATCTTTCAGAGTCAAAATGTGTGGCACTGGAAGAGTACAGCAGGTCAGGCAGCATCCGAGGAGTAGGACAGTTAACATTTCAGGCATAAATCCTTCATCGGGAATTGGGGGGTGGGGAGAAGGGGCCTGAGAGATAAATAGGAAGGTGGGGGTGGGTGTGGGGGCAAGTTAGCTAGGAAGGTAGATGAAGTTGGGGGGTAGATAGTGGAGAGTGGAGCAGATAGGTGGGAAGGATGATGGACAGTTGGGACAGTTCAAGAGGGTGGTGCCAAATTGGAGGGTTGGATCTGGGATGGAGTTCAGGAAGTGGAGGTAAGGAAACTGGTGAAGTCAACATCGATGCCATGTGGTTAGAGGCTACCCTGCGGAAGATAAGGCATTCTTCCTCCAGCCGTTGGGTAGCTTAGATTTTGCAGTGGAGGAGGCCCAGGACTTGCATGCCCCTGACGGAGTGGGAGGAGGAGTTGAAGTCATTGGCCACAGTGAGGTGGGGTTGTTTAGTGCATGTGTCCCAGAGATGTTCCCTGAAACGTTTCAAGAGTTGGCATCCTGTCTCCTCAATGCGGAGAAGAACACATCGACAGCAACAGACACAGTAGATAAGGTGTTTAGATGTGCAAGAAAATCTCTGCCAGATGTGAACATTGTGGCCCAGTTGAAACTATATTTGTGCTATTTTATTGATCCTTACCGTTTCTAATCATTATAGCTTTTGTTTTGGTGTCCTGCATTACAGATTGTCCCACTAAAAAGTCTTAAAAATACCAAATATTCAATGTCATGTCAAGCACAGACAGATTAGTCCATGGCATTTAAGTTACTTTTTGAGAAAGTATCCTGGTGATTAGAGGTTGGAAAATGTAATGTCTTGTTCAAGAATGGAAACAGGGATAATCCTGGGAATTACAGACCAGTCAGTCTTGGTGGGCAAATCATTGGAGAGGACTCTGAGAGACAGTATTTATGATTACTTGGAAAACCATAGTTTGATTAAACATAGTGAGCATGATTTTGTAAGGGGTAGGTCATGCCTCACAAGCCTTACTGAATTCTTTGGGGATGTGACAAAGCACATTGATGAAGGTAGAGGAATGGATGTGGTGTATATGGATTTTAGCAAGACGTTTGATAAGGTTCCCAATGGTAGGATCATTCAGAAAGTAAGAAAGCATGGGATACAGGGATATTTGGCTGTCTGGATACAGAATTGGCTGGGCCTTAGAAGACAAAACGTTGTAGTGGATGGAAAGCCTGAAGCTTGCTAATCAGTGATGTTCTACAGGGATCTGTTCTGGGATCTCTAGCCTTTTTGGTTTTTATGGGGAAGTGGAAGGGAGGGTTAGTAAGTTTGCCGAAGACAAGAAGGTTGGTGGAGTTGTGGATAGTGTGGAAGGCTATTGTAGTTTGCAATGGAAAATTTTCAGTATGCAGAATTGGGCTGATCAGTGGCAGATAGAGTTCAACCTGGAAAAGTGTGAAGTCATTCACTTTGGAAAGTCAAATTTGATTGCAGAACACAGCGTTAAAGGCAGGATTCTTGGCAGTGTGGATGAACAAAGGGATTTTGAAGTCCATGTCCATGGATCCCTCAAAGTTGCCACCCAAGTTGATAGGGTTGTTAAGAGGGTATAGACCATAAGACCATAAGACATAGGAGTGGAAGCAAGGCCATTCAGCCCATCGAGTCCACTCTGCCATTTAATCATGGCTGACATGTATTTCAATTCGACTTACCCGCACTCTCTTTGTAATCCTTAATTCTTTGCGAATTCAAGAATTTATCAATCTCTGCCTTGAAGACACCCAACGTCCCGGCCTCCACTGCGCTCCGTGGCAATGAATTCTACAGGCCCACCACTCTCTGGCTGAAGAAAATGGTGTGTTGGCTTTCATTAGCAAGGGGATTGAGTTTCAGAGCTGCTAGGTTATGTTGCTGCTCTATAGAGAACTGGTTAGACTGCACTTGAAATTTTGTGTTCAGTTCCGGTCACCACATTATAGGAAGGATGTGAAAGTTTTAGAGATTTCAGAGGAGATTTACCAGGTTGCTGCCTGGACTGGAGGACATGTTTAATGAAGAAAGGTGAAGGCAGCCGAGGCTTTTCTCATTGGAGCAAAAAAGGGTGAGAGGTGACTTAACAGAGGTAGACAAGATGATGAGAGACATTGATGGAATGAATAGAGAGATTGTTTCCCAGGGCAGAAATGGCTATCACAAGGGGGTATAATTGTATGGTAATTGGAGGAAGATTTAGGGGAGATATCAGAGGTTAGCTCTTCATACAGAGAGTGTTGGGTGCGTGGAATGCACTGCCAGCAGTGGTAGTGGAATCAGATATGTTAGGGACATTTAAGTGACTCTTGGATGGGCACATGAAAGATAGTAAAATGAAGGTTATGCAGGTTAGTTTGATCTTAGAGTAGGATAAAAGGTGGGCACAACATCAAGGGCCAAAGGGTCTATACTATGCTGTACTGTTCTATGTTCTCTGTTCTTTGTTCTATGGTGCAAGCTCTGTTTGCTGTCAGAAACAGGAATCACCTGTGAAACACTAGATTTTCTTGATTTTACATTGCATTCATTCTTGTGCATATTGTTAAAAACATCCTTTTCACATCCATCTTACATATCATCTTGTTCTGATGCCTACCAATGATAAACATCAGCTTGTCTAAGAGAGTATTTCCAACAAGAAAATGGAATGAATTTAAGATCTTTCTGCTAATTAAATAGGTTTTGAGATATGTCTGTAGTGATGGATAGTCCATGAAAAACTGAAGCAAATTTATTTTAATTTCAATCAATGTTTTTTGGATATTCATTCTTTGAATTTCCAGAATGAGTACATTGTAATTAAAATCACTTCAAACTGTTCATTAGAAGAAAACACATGAAGGACAAATTCAGGAGTATTAACGTTATCTGAAAGCATAGTGCAATAATATCTGTAAAATATATATTAAAGAAATCATAATATAATTTATTCATAAACATTGCTTTCCTTGATTTTTACTAGAAAAGGGCAACATACTTTTCAGCATGATTAACATTAAGAATCAAGACCAACTTCATAATTTGCCCAGAGGATTTTTAAAATCAAAAAGCTGGCAAATACATGTATATTTGAATTGTTGTTTTAGGCAGATTTGCTGATGACCTCGATGTTTCTGTTGAATGATTTCATTAGCCTGCCCTGTAGTGGAAGTTTATATAAACTGGAGCTGTTTAAAGAGCTTTAATTATCACCAGCTGGCATTAGCAGATAAATATTTTACCGAGAAGAACTGGTTGTCTGATTAATCATTAGATTTCACGTACCGCAACCAAATCAAATCAACAATAGTCACTGCATATACTGTCTTTAATATTGAAACATATGCATATGGTGAAGAAGTGCTAATTGTGAAACAATTTCCCAAAAGCTTAGTCAAAGATGAGTTGTAAGAAAAATATTATTGAAAGTGAAGGAAAATTACAGTTTGGAACTGAAGATATAATAACTTTCATTTATACAGCAGTTTTAACTGAGGAAAACATCCCAAGGCACTTCATAGAGTGTAAACAAACAAAACTTGACACCAAGCTACACAAGATGATAGTATGGCAAATTGTAAGATGTAATAAAAGGTCATATATTAACTAAAAGAGTCAAAAAGTCTAACTGTTTCTCAAAGAGCAAGTGTTCACATTGCAATATGTAATTCATAGAATCCCTACAGTGTGAAAACAGGCCATTCAGCCCGTTGATCCTCTGAAGAACATCTATCCAGTCCCAGACCCTACCCATTCCCTGCATTTTTCATGGCTAACCTACCTAGCCTGCACACTACAAGGCAATTGACCATGGGCAATCCACCCTAACTTTCGCATCTTTGGACTATGGGAGGAAACCAAAGCATCCAGAGAAAACACACGCAGACATTACAAGAATGTGCATACGGACAGTCACCTGAGGCTGGAAATGAACCCAGTCCCTGGCACTGTGGGATCACAGTGCTAACTACGGAACCACTGTACAATATTGATAGCTCACAGACATATGTAATAGATGAGAAGGGTACCACTCCCAGATCGGAATAATGAGGCAGAACAATTTTGCCTTCTCGCTTGCATCATCTCTCAAACTGGTTGAGATGTTAAGTCAATGCTAGCATAGATCTACCTTCAGGAGGCATCCTCCTACTTTGTCAGTTTGCCACTTCAATTGTCTATTTATACATTTTCTTTTAAAGACTGTGGAATACTAATAATAATAATTCATCAAATCATTTTTATCCATTGAAGTGTCCAGCCTCCCAAGGAATAGATAATCAAGGCAGGCCCCTACAGATCCATGCTTATCACTTGTACAAACCTTCTTTCAGGCAGTTTGTTTCGAGATGCAGGTTATGAAGGTCCTTCCTGTCAGGCCCCACTATGCCAACACAAAAGCCTGTGTCTGCACTCTGTCCTTAATCAAATAACAGGCCCTTGTATGAAACTTTATCAATTATGATTGTACTGCTGGCTTTCCGCTCAGGCAAAATGCAGAAGGATTTTGCTTAATTCAAATAATTTATTTCAATAATGCCATAATTTCTTGCAGATATATTGATAGAACTGTATCTAACAAAATGCTCAAACATTTAGTTCAAAAGGTAGGTTTTAATGAGTATCTTTAAGGAAGAAAAGAAAGGAAGAGCATGAGAAGTGAGGATGAGAACCCTTCACCACTCTCAAATTGCTGACCACGAATGTTGATGGAGGGCAACATGTTCATGGTGACATTATAGGCAGCCGCGCCAGAGCCAGCTTGGTGGTGATCATGAAAATCACCATGGTCCCAGAGGACCTTGCCTCCTCTCTCATTACAGAGAGGTAACTGATGTTTAGTTTAACCTGATGAAATTATATCTCAGGCAAGAAGCAAGCTTGATAAGATGGCCCTTTAAGTTCTGACAATGTTGGTGGTCTTCCCCATCCTGCAATCCAATTTACTGAGTGCCTCTGATAAAGCTGCATGCTGCTTCAGTGCTTGCTTGTGCAGTATGGCAAAGCCATTAATGGCTATGGGATCCATGGAGACCATGGGATTATTTTATGCTTGGGGCTGAACAGGATTAAGTTTGTGACAGGCAAGTAGTTGCATTTCTTTTACTATCAACAGTTGAGAGGTGCCAGTGAATGGTAGGGCCCTGGGGAATGTTGCCAAACAAAGAGACCTAGGCTCATAGTTACTTGAAAGTGGAGTCACAGGTAGACAAGGTGATGAAGAAGGCACTTGGCATGCTTACCTTCAATTGATCAGAATATTGAGTGTAGGTGTTGGGATGTCATGTTTCAGCTGGGCAGGACACTTTTGAGGTCACTTACAGAATTTTGTACTGCTTGTAATTCTGGTTGCCTTTCTATAGCAAAGACATTGTTAAACTTGAGAGGGTGCAGAAAAGATTTACAAAGATATTGTTAGGACTTGGGTTGTAGGGAGAGGTTGAATAGATTGGGGCTTTTCTCCCTGAAGCATCAGATGCTGAGGGGGGTGAAGTTATAGAGGTTTATAAACTCATGAGAAGCATGGATAGGGTAAAAAGACACGGTCTTTTTCCTCAGGTGGGGGCATCCCAAATGAGAGAGCATAGGTTTAAGGTGAGAGAAGAAAGATTTAAAAAGGACCTGAGGGGTAAAATTTTCGTGCAGAGGGTAGCAAGTGTATGAAATGAGCTGCCAGAGGAAGTGGTGGAGGCTGGTACAATTACAACCTTTAAAAGGCATCTGGATGGGTATATGAATAGGAAGGGTTTAAACAGATGCAGGCAAATAGGACTAGGTCAGATTGGAATACCTGGTTGGCACGGACTAGTTGGACCAAAGGGTCTGTTTCCATGCTGTATGACTCTATGTGCTCACCAGATTGTACTTTTGAGATTAATTGAGTATCATCTGAGGTGAAAACCTTGATCTGGTGGAAATTGCAATGGGACAAAGAGGATATTTAAGTATGATAGAAATCGATCAAAGAGCAATAGTGGTGATGCAGGAACGGGAGAGGTGAATAGGAAGCCCAAGGGAGAAGGAAGGGATTTTAGTTTGGGAGAATTATTTGTGAGGTAACAGAGAATTAAGGTGACACTTAGGTTAGTAGAGTCCAGAAAATCATTGGCCTTCTTCCTACAATGACACCATTTAATCGAGGACAAGGCATTGTCCCAGGCTGACTTTTTAAATTTATTCACGAAATGAGGGCATCGCTGGTTGGGCCAGCATTATTTGCCTGTTGGGCAGTTAAGAGTCAATCACATTGCAGTGGGTCTGGAGTCGCATGTAATCCAGACCAGGTTAGGTTGGCAGTTTCCTTCCCTGAAGTGAACCAGATGGGTTTTGCCCAACAATAGGAATATATTTATGGGCATCTTTAGAATCTTAATTCCAGACATTTTACTGAATTTAAATTCCACCATCTGCCAAAGTGGGATTCAAGCCCAGGTCCCCAGAACATTACCTAGGTGTCTGGATTAACAGTCCAGCGATAATACCACCAGGCCATCACCTCCACTTCAGATGTTGGTGATCTACAGAAAACAAAATGGTCCTCCTCTCCACCATTCCAATTTCCAGCACTCACAGGTCCCTATCCACATAATATCCTGAATGGTCCTGACAGGATGCATGTGGAAAGTAGGGTGTCTAGAACAAGGAGACACTGTTTTAAGATTAGAGGAAGCCTAAATCTTTGTTTTTTTTCCAGGGAGTTATGCAACTTTGAAACTCATTTATGTGAGGTGGTGGTGGAAGGGGTGTAATTGAAGAGTTTTAAGGCAGAGGTAGATAGATTATTTTTCAGAAGAATCAAAGGGTAGTCTTGAAGAGCCTAACTGTGCTCCTCATTTATTTGTTCAGATTTATGCTCATGTATGACAGCCAGCTCCTAGCTTGCAGCATCTGAAATGGCATGAACATCAATGGGTTGTAACATTGGTAAGCACTGTTGGCTTTTCTGCCAGGTATTGTATGAGAGCATCAAAGAGCCCAATTACAAAACTGATGAATGGAAGATCATATGAGAAAAATTGCTCCCAGCCATGGCAGACATGTCATTAATTCACAAGACACTTTAACTAAAAATAGGAAGATTGAGCCCTAAGTGTGCATTACTTTTGCCAAGACTGACAAGATTTAACAGACTCCTACAGCATGAGAAAAGTTGTGTGCATTGTGGATAGTATGGGTAAACCACACTATAATGATAATATGTGAAATGTTTTCTTATTTTCCTTTGTAAGAAAAAGATGGTATTTGGAATAGAATTATAGTTCTGCATTAATGTGCCTCTTGGCACACCATTGTCATGTGACTTCTACCATGAGACATTATAGCCACTCAGAAAAGAGGCAGGAAAGCAAGAATGTTCCCATTCCAGATTCTGCCAGCTCCTACCAGCAGTAGTGATCAGCACAAGGGCAGATCCTATGCTCATTTCTCCCTCACTTAGAATCTTGCTCTTCTCTTTTCTGACGCTCATTCTGATGCCTCCCATTATCTAACTCCTTAAGGTCCTTAATGAGCAGTGAACAATATGATTCAAGGCAAGAATATATTATTGGATATCCATTATTTACTCATACGCTTCAAGGAAATGCATGTCCTGTCCCCAAACATTGCTTCTCCTAAAGCACATGTTGACTTCAAGGTTCTAGTCCTTCTACTACAACCACTAAAAAGTATGCTTTCATCATCAGTCCTGGCTTGTAACCCTGGGCATGTAACACATATCTGCACCTAGACTAACTCACACAAAGGCACAGATGACTACCCCTTAAAGTTTCAAATAATCCAGCTACCGTACCTTTTGTCATTATTAATTTACAAACTGGACATAATGAGAATTTTCCCAGGATCCTACAAGGATTTAAAAGATCTCACCCAGGGTCTTTTACAGTAAAAATATAATTGCCATCAATGCACCACACTTATCTTGTGTCCTTTTTACTGGTTAAAATTCTAAACAGTTAAATAAAAGATTTCAGTTGATTTTATTATTACAGCATATCTGGGCATCATGACTGCAATTCTCAATGTGACAGATACCTCATAGCTGGGATTCATAGCTAGGGTTGTCATGATTGGGATTGTCATAGCTGGGATTGTCATAGCTGGGCTTTCATAGCTAGGATTGTCATGGCTGACATATGGGCAATACTCCACCATACTTCTAACTTGTACCTTGTAGATAATGGGCAGGCTTTGGGGAATCACGAAATGAGTTACCTGCTTCAGGTTTCCAAGCCTCTGACCCTGCAGTTGTAGCCACAGTATTTATATGGCGAGTTCAGTTCAGATTCTGTCAATGTTGATTATCAGGTGAGGGATTCAGCGATGGTAATGTCATTGTTCTTATGATGGAGGTAAGGTCCTTAAAGTTGGTTTGGCATAGGACACTACCCGGAGGAAGTCCTGTAGAAATGTCCTGGAGCTGAAGTGAATGATCTCCAATTATTTTACAACTATTTAATTTGTGCCAGGTATAACTTGAACCAGTGGAGAGTTTGTCCTATTCTTGTTGATTCAGTTTCGCTAGGGAGTTTTCCTCTTCTCAACTTAAAAATCAATATTCCTTTTCAGGTTGAACAACTATGCTTTGAGATGATAAACCTACCATTTATTAACTCTACATGATTTTGAATGTGAACTCAAATAATTGACTAATTCTTTTGGATCTATGTTCTAATTTATGGTGCTAATAAAAAACCTAAAATGGTTTCTATTCACATAATGATCTAAATCTTGTGTTGCAGGTCTGGGTTTAGTAGCCAAGAAAAGAATGATAACCAAAGTGCTACTGTTGTGACATCTACAATTGTAAAGAGACACAGCGTAGAAGTATGGATTCTTATATTTATGACTCCAAAATATTGGCCTGGAGGACTGCATTATTCACAGTGCAATGACATGCACTTCTTAGCAGTAATAAACTGTTTCTCTACTATATAGAAAATAGCTTAACAGTGTATGACTTGTCAATCGTATCTTTATGGTGTACGTAACACCATAGAAATGGTAGTATTTTACTCCTTAATAAAAGCTAAGAGACAGAGATTGACAGAAGAAATATTGGGGCGTGCTGACAAGTAACATAGAAAGAAAAATGAGCACATCAATAAGAGAAGTGCAAGTTATAGGTCAGTGGCCTAATAGGAATTTTATAGAATTTAACTCTGCAAGCTCCAAACTAGTAACTAAGTTAAAAACAAATCATGAAAATATGGCAACACGTGAATATTTGATCTTTTGCAGCAACGATAAGGCAATAACCTTTTGAATTTGAACAATTTTGCATTCTTTTCTGGTGTTTCTGATTCTAATGTGTTTTTTTTTCCTGGATGTGAGTAAATATGAACTACGAATTCATCTAAAATAATGCCATGGCCTGTGGCATCTTTTATACAGTTAATCTAAATATAGACAGACATTAGAAAGTAGCTTAGGAAATTATATTTTGCTGCAAGCATACTTCTTTATGACAACTTTGAAAATCTATGAAATATATTAAAATATCATTCTACCATTTGACTACGGTTTAATGACAGAGCAATTGTCCTGTTTAATGCACCCTACACACAAATGAGTTAACCCATTGAGGCAATTTTGTACTCGTGTCATTGTGACATTAAAAGCAAAAAATATTGAGCCTTTACAAATCATCTTAATTTATTTATGCCTCAGATACAATGAATTAATAAATGTTCTGTGGGTCACAATAGTTTTCAGATTCTCCTTGTAAGACTACTCTGTAGAAATGGAATTGCTATCAGGCCAGTGGATAGAATTTAAAGAGGTGACATATTTTGAAAGCTGAATGAATGAAAGTTTCTGAGTAATAAGTACCCCAGACTTTACTATCCATTAATTCATCTATTATTGTCAGCTTTGTGGCATCTTCCACAATTTTCAGCTCAAATAATAGTACAGAGGACAAAGTAATTCTGTTGATGGACAAGGTGGTGGAGAATGAAAGGAATGATAGGAAGCCATTTTAATTACCACCACATTTCAGTTAATCTTTTAAACCTGATTTAAAGCTGTATTATCCTGCCTGTAGACTACATACATGATTATTCTAAGAAATGGAACAAAGAACATCTGTTTGGATTTTATAAATTTTATACAGTATCTTCTATAAGTTCTTTGAAATTTGTTAAAATAATGTAAATACTATTCAAGAACCTATGTGCTGAAAGCTACTGTGAAGTCAACTATACTGTAGTGATATTAGCAGGCACATAAATAAAATTTGAGATAAATTCATTGACAACAATAAAAGGGTTACACTATAGTGTTACCAGCAGATTGGGTTCTTATGTAAAGATATGCGCAAATATTCCCATAACACACTGAAAAGTGATCACGGCCCCTGAAATGTAGTAGTGTATAATAATAGATTCAATGGGTGCCAGAGCAGGAACAGCTATGGATATTTAAAGGTGGAAAGTAAACTGGAAAGCAGAGACAGTTACAGAGACCTGGCACCGGATTTTCACATGTTCAGGATGACTCTTAAACCATTTAAAAATTGAGGGTGGGTTCTTAATTCTGAAATTCTCACCTCATTCCCATCACCAGAAAACTTCACTGGCAAAGGATGAAGGTGCAAATAAAAAGCCTACATCCTGGGCTCCCGACTTCATTAGAGTTAGGCACATCCTAGCCCCTCACAATTTATATGGAGCTTAAAAATGTGTTGCTGGAAAAGTGCAGCAGGTCAGGCAGCATCAAAGGAACAGGAGAATCGACGTTTCGGGCATAAGCTCTTCTTCAGGAATGAGGAGGGTGTGCCAAGCAGGCTAAGATAAAAGGTAAGGAGGAAGGACTTGGGGGAGGGGCATTGAGAATGCGATAGGTGCTGAGGGTGGTTAAGGTGAGGGTGATAGCAGTCCCAACCCTCAGACTCAGCACCACCTTCTTGACCTGCAATCTTCTTCCCGACCTCTCCACTCCCACCACCTCTCCAGCCTATCACCCTCACCTGAACCTCCTTCCACCTTTCGTATTCCCAACGTCCCTCCCCCAAGTCCCTCCTCCCTACCTTTTATCTTAGCCTGCTTGGCACACCCTCCTCATTCCTGAAGAAGGGCTTATGCCCAAAATGTCGATTCTCCTGTTCCTTTGATGCTGCCTGACCTGCTGCACTTTTCCAGCAACACATTTTTAAGCTCTGATCTCCAGCATCTGCGGTCCTCACTTTCTCCAACACAATTTACATGGAGTCCGACAAGCTTCCACAAGACAAGTGGATCATGCTAACACTAGCTCACACAGCTAAAGCTGCCAGACTTCCTGTATAGAATGGTCCTCTATTAATTAAAGTCCTTAATAGGTTCCCCCATCCCTTCTTATTTCACAGCATGTCTAAGGCCAGATGATATGCAGGGAGCTGTTAGTGGATCATGAAATGTGATCATGAGAATGGTCCTAGCAATGAAAAGCTTAACATATGAGAAACACTTGAGGACTCTGAGTCTATACCTCATGGATTTAGAAGAATGAGAGGGGATCTAATTGAAACATGCAGAATATTGAATGGCCTGTACAGATTGGATGTTGGGAAGATGTTTCCATTGGTAGGAGAGACTAGGACACAAGGGCATAGTCTCAGAGTAAAGGGAAGACCTTTTAGAATGGAGATAAGGAGAAAGTTCTTCAGCCAGAGGGTGGTGAATCCTTGGAATTCATTGTCACAGAAGGCTGTGGAGGCCAGGCCATTGAATATATTTAAGACTGAGATATGTAGGTTCGTGCGTATCAAGGGGATCAAGGGTTACAAGGAGAAAGTGAGAGAATGGGATTGAGAAACTTACCGGCCATGATTGAATGGCAGGGCAGTCTCAATGGGCTGAATGGCCTAATTTCTGCTCCTATGTCTTATGGTCTTATGGCTATTCAGAAGAGTCATAGTCTATAGTCAGGATTTGAGAACCTTTTGATAGGTAAGTTCAAAGGATCTTACACATGCCTCCTGAGCCACACATCATGACCCGTTATGCCATCCATGCCAATTGATAACCCACAGCCATTCCACATAATCCCTCATCTTCCATGCAACTCAGTGCCCCATTCACCCGGTATGCACAATGTAATATCAATGTTAAAAATCTCACAACACCAGGTTATAGTCCAACAGGTCTAATTGGAAGCACACTAGCTTTCGGAGCGACGCTCCTTCATCAGGAGAATCACCTGATGAAGGAGCGTCGGTCCGAAAGCTAGTGTAATTCCAATTAAACCTATTGGACTATAACCTGGTGTTGTGTGATTTTTAACTTTGTTCACCCCAGTCCAACACCGGCATCTCCGAATCATGTAATATCAATGGTAGACATGGTCTTGCTGAGATAAAAACAATATCTGTTCAAAATGTTTTATTAGAAAAATAAGCTGCAAGGTCATGTCAAAAGTGATATCCAGACTGCAACCTTCTCCCAGCCTATCATCTGGCCTTAACATTTCTGTGAAATAACAAAGAGATTGGGAATGTATTAAGGACTTTAATTAATGGAGGGCCACTCCATTCTAGAGATCTGGCAGATTTATCTGTGTGAACTACTGTCAGGCAAGTGTCTTTTGGGCCCTCATCCTCCACTCCTCAAGAATCATTCTCTCCATTATCCTTCCTAGTAGCTAGGTCCCTCCAAACACCCATTCACCACCCATGCCACAACATTCCCAGCTTGAACTTAAACTGTCAATCCTGGTTTTGTTGCAGTACGGCCTGCTTAGCATCTCAGCAATAGCTAACAGTGTTGCGCCTGGGTCTGCAGAGATGCCAGCAAATCCAATCAGCTGCAAGATCTCTAAGGAAGGGCTTTCTCCCAAAACAAGGTAGGAAGACTCACTTTAAAACAACTAATGTGGCTCCCAGTGGAATCATGGGCATGCTGTCCTGACCTTTGATCATGGAGCCAAGAAACACAGCAATACAATTTAATGGCTTCGATATTGGACAAGAATGGAGGGAGCTGGGAAAAGGAAGATCATATAATTGAGATGACCTCTGCCTATGAACAGCATTATCAAAGGATAGTATTTAACTGAGGAGAAGAGGATGCCAAAGATAGAACAGTCTGGATTCCTGGAGATGACATTATAATGGCGGAGAAAAAAAAAATCATTAGTCAAGATGTATTGCCTGCATTTCATCAATCAGATAAGAAAATACAAATTGTGCTGCACAAATGCTAGTCAATAACCATCTCCATATTCCATAACATATAATCGTCAATTCCCACAGCTTTAATATGAGTTAATTGTCATCGAACAGAAATGTAACTGGACCAACCACATATGTACTATGGCTTCAAGAGTAGGTCAGAGGTCAGGAATTCTGTGGTGAGCAGCTCATCTTCTGTTTCACCAATGCCTGTCCACAATCTACATTGCATACATCAATACTCTACTGACTGAGATAAATACATTCCAACACAAGCTCAATGGCACCCAGGATGAAATAACTTGTGTGACATATGATCTACCACCTTAAACATTCACTCCCTCCCACCACTGCTGTATATTGTGACAGTGAGTATTATCTTAAAGCTACACTGTCACAAATGGAAACTTTTTTGAACTGAACCTTCAAGTATCTTGTATCCAGAGTCCATACAAATTCCCCTTCAAGTTCTCCTCCAAACCAGACACCTTCCTGATACAGAAATGAATCACTGTTTGCCCATCTCCACTGATCCTGGAACTATTTACTCAATAGCACTAAAGGAATATCTTCTCCATACATGCTTCAATTGTCGAGGAACATACTCATGAGCACCTTCCGAATGGCAGTTACAGGTGGACAATAAATACTGACCTTCCCAGTTCCATATTCTCTAAACAATTTCAGAAAATACATAGGGAAAAATCCAAAGAGCTTGATAATAGAGGCTGTTGAAATAATTGGATTGCCAACTTGCAGAACATTTAGAAAAACAAGAAGACTTAGTGGGGCACATGTTATTTCCTTCAAACATACTTCCATCTGTCATGCCTGCAAAACAGGAATGTCTGTCCTCTTATTTGGCTCTCTAAGAGCTGTACTGGAGAGTTGTAAATGCTGTGTTGTTTCTTTACATAAAATGCAACCCTTTGTATGACCTTCATTCAATTTTTAAGACTGATAATATGAACAGTGAAGTGAAGGTGCAATATGTTCCATATCCTTATATCTGGAGTTAACCATCAATAGCTGTGTCAGTTGATATATGTCAGCTGTTTATGTTAATGGTTTTGTGCCATTGCTTCTGTTGCAAGTATTAAAGTTTTGCTGCATTCACTAACAATAGGTTTGCCTTTTGTGTCATGAATATAGATTTTTTTTGAGGTGTGAAGCATAAAGTGGAGGTGACAGCAGAGGAAGAATCAAAAAAGTGTCAAAATCTAAGCTATAAAGAACTTCAAAGTGTTGGAGAAGTTTAGGGAGCAAATGAATAAGTTGAATTGAGTGACTGCAGATATGTCTTCCTCTGGTAGTCTAAGGTAGGAAAAATGAAAAATCAGATGAACAAAGGCTCCAAAGTGTGGTTTCAGAAGGAAGGATTTAAATACAGTGATGAGGGATTTACATTTGATGTGTTGGAGTAGCCAGAGTATCTAAGTATGTTGCAATTACCTTTTGGTTAGATGGTAAATCTGTCTGGACTTCGAGTCTTGAATTATTTTTACCAATCCTGCTGTGATATGCATCTTTATGAACATTGTGTCAAGAGAAGGATATATCTGATCCCCATCAGAGTTGGTTAGCCTGACAACACACTTTCCACATTTACACATTAATAGTAAACTGAGGGCCTCCAGCATCTATAGATCATACCCCAACAAAGCTCTGTGCCTTGAGAAAAGAAGGAAAAGAGTTTATTTTTAATAAGTGAGACTAATGTGTTTAAGAATCACAATCACAGGCACACTACTTTGCAGTTGAGATAAATGGCGTTTATACTTAATGCAATTTTGGGTGTTATATGTTGCCTGTGAAAGGGTTGTCAAATATTTTACCTGGTATATGGAGACGAAACAAAGACTTCACTTCACCAGTTAGTTCTATTCAATGAAAATTAAATTAAAACTTGCTGTTATTATATCCCAACCTGCACTAGCTTTGATGAGTGTACAAATACCTTTCTTTGTTATATGTGCACAATCCTGCAAACAGTGTGCGTGTCTCATTATACAAGTACACCTGAAAAGATTGAACATTATCCCTTTTCCACTGATCTGTGGCCACCACTGAGTTCATTAGTGCAGAACATCCTTTCCACTGACTGAGTCTGCCCCATTGTTCGTATTGGCCAGGGTCAAGTCAAGGGCGTATAGCCTAGATTGGACTCATTTGTCACAGGGCCTAGCAACAAAGCTGATTTCAGCAGAGACGGGGCAGGTTTCATGGGGCAGGCTGCAACCTTTGACCTTGAGAGCTCAGGGCAACTGAAACTAGCACAGATGGTACACCACAGTTAAAGCATTTATGCACAAAACAGTACAAATTACAAAAATAAAGTTTGGTCGCTCAGCATTTTTTCTAAGCGTTCAAGTTGTTTGCAGGTTTTTGACAGTCCAGAATTGCACCTTAAGCAATTGTGATAAACACAGCACTTTTCTGCCTAAAAAGAAAAAAGTCAGTTGGGAGCTTATTGCTTAACTTGTGTAACTGTGTAAGTGCAATAATTTAGACTGGAGCCTCAGTTTTCCATGGTCAGCAGGAGTCAGCATGAACAATAGATCGTGCTGAGGTAGCATGTGGAAAATGACTTTAATACAGTATATAGAAAGGCTTATTGCTTTGGTCAAAAAGCTTCAGTGAAGATAGTGTATTCAGCCATTTGGGAAGCACAGAGCTGTCACAGAATTTCATGAATGATACACTGGAGCTGCCTATGAGGTCTCTAATGGCAAAAAAACGACAAGCAAAGTTATAAAGGTTACACTTGACATGTACTTCACCACTGTCTCAGATTTATCTATAGTCCCTTTCAAATTTCTTGTCTTTTATTGTTCTTGCACAACAATGCTTTGAGATTAATTGAATTTCTAAAAATTATTTCGAATATTTTTTTCTTTTCAGATATATGCATGTTACCCACGAAAAGTTGAAAGTGTGTTTTTTTCGATACTTGAGTTGCTGAATATTACGATATTGGATCAATATATAGGAACACAGGATCAGAAGTAAGTTATTCAGCTTCTTCAGCCTCCTCCCCCATTCTAGATCATAAGGACATAAAGAGGATTTAAAAAGGAGCAAGGAGTAGGCCATTTAACCCCTCATCAGGATTGTAGATGATCTGCCCCAGTCTCAAATTCTCTTTCATGCCAATTCAGTGTTGCCATTAACTTCCAGATATTTTTAAAATCTATTTCCTTCCACTTTAAGTACTTTCAGTGATCTAGCTTCTACAAATCTTTTTAGTTGCGAATTCTAGTCATTCACGACTCTCTAAGAGAAAAATAAATTTCGCATCTCAGCTGTAAATGGGTGTCCCCTATTCTGTAACAATGTCCCCAAGTTTAAGATCACCACACTGGTGGAAACTACCCTGTCAGAACTATCCCTCAGAATATCATATGTTTCAAGAAGATTACATCTCATTCATTGAAATTCTGATGAATAAAGGCCTAACTTATTTAGCTGTTCTTGATTATAATAATTCCTTCATCACAGGAATCAGCCTAATGAATCTCAATGAACTGTGTTCAATGCTTGTATATCATTTGTTAACAAACAGCTAAAATATTGTACACAATTCTGAAATGCACATTATAGGAGGATATAACTGCACTGGAGAGGGTGCAGAGGATATTTACAAGGAAGTTGCCTGGGCTATTAGTTATGGAGAGAGATTGGATAGATTAGGGTTGGTTTCCTCAGAGCAGAAGGGACTGTGGAGGACATTATTGAGATATATAAAATTATGAGGGAAACAGATAAGATAGACAGGAAGAAACCAAGTCATACAAGACTATGAACCAAGTGCTGAAAAAATAGAATTAGAATAGTTAGGTGCTTGTTTTTGATCAGTACAGATTTGAGGGGCCAATGGGCCTTTTTCTATGTTGTAATCCTCAGTGACTGTATTAATTGTAGTGGATTAGACCAACATGCCTCAAACATATCAAGGAGATAGCCTTGCATTTCTTATTTTAATGCAAGTTCCGGGCATTGCATTCCGGATGCAATTTGAATAGTCAAAGTAAGGGAAGGCAAGGGCCTAGTGATATTATCGTTGGACTGTTAAGCCAGAGACCCAGATAACGTGCTGGGGACCCGGGTTCAAATCCTGCCATGGCAGGATTTTCAGATATATGCATGTTACCCACGAAAAGTTGAAAGTGTGTTTTTTTCGATACTTGAGTTGCTGAATATTACGATATTGGATCAATATATAGGAACACAGGATCAGAAGTAAGTTATTCAGCTTCTTCAGCCTCCTCCCCCATTCTAGATCATAAGGACATAAAGAGGATTTAAAAAGGAGCAAGGAGTAGGCCATTTAACCCCTCATCAGGATTGTAGATGATCTGCCCCAGTCTCAAGTTCTCTTTCGTGCCAATTCAGTGTTGCCATTAACTTCCAGATATTTTTAAAATCTATTTCCTTCCACTTTAAGTACTTTCAGTGATCTAGCTTCTACAAATCTTTTTAGTTGCGAATTCTAGTCATTCATGAAAATGAATACAATAAATATGAGGAATTTAGAATCTAATGAAAATTAGAATTGATTGTTCGAACAACCCATCCGGTTCACTAATGTCCTTTAGGGAAAGAAACAGCCATCCTTATTTGATTTGGCCTATATGTGACTCCAGACCCCCAGTAATGTGGTTGACTCTTAACTGCAATATGGGCAATCAGAGATGGGCAAAAAATGCTGTCTAGCCAGCAACACCCTCATCCTATGAATAATAAAGGAAAAAGAAAGCTACCAGACTTGAAACAAAACACACTTTATTCATACATTATAGTTAAAATACAGACAAAATAAAAGAAAGGAATTAGCTGAACTGCAACTCTATCAAAATACTTAATAAAGAAATAAAGTACCAATTAACTGTTCCGATATAGCAACATTCCATTAGAATGTCATTGGCAAAGGCAAAGTCAATGAAATATATTGTTTCACAAGCAATTCTAGCAGCAGGAAGTGAACCCTAGTTTTAAGCTCTAACAGAGAGAGGATAACCAACTTCAAGACCCTAGCAACTGCTGAAAGCTAAAACTAAAAATTTTAGTTTTGTCGGAGCTTGACCCCATTCAGGTCACATCTACTATTGCAACTTTAAAAAAATACCAAAGGCCTCACAAGCTGTTTAAAGAAGCTGTTGGCTTGAAGCACACAGCTCAACACCTCTGTTTCAACCTCTCTTCATTGAAAAAAAAACAGGACAAAATACACCTCTTACAGATATAGTATTGTCACACCTCTCCCTTTTTAAACACTATGCAAAGATAGCTTCATTTAAAAAAAAACGTTTGTCTTACACTATTAGTGCATTAAAATATGTATTCTTTACATTGACTCTAAGCATGTTTGAAAACTGTGATGCTGGAAAAACACAGCAGGCCAGGCAGCATTCGAGGAGCAGGAGAATCGACATTTCGGGGATAAGCCCTTCTTCAGGAATCCTTCGTTCATCAAAGATGGGACATGTCAGCAATTACATTCTCTTGTCCTACCACATGTTCAATTTTCAAATTGAATGGCTGCAATAATAGGATCCATCTAAACGGTCTAGATCCATCTAAACGGTCTGGTATTATTATCCTTAAATTTTTCTAAAACTCTTTATGAGTTATGATTAGTGCATTGAATTGTCTCAGATACATTACTGGCAATATGAATGCTGAAATGTTGCAATGCCAGCACCAAACTGAATGCCTCATTCTCAATTGTGGAATATTTCTAATGATTATTATTCAATTTTTCAGAACATTCTGTCTACTCATCATCTTCCTGTAAGAGTACAGCACTGACACCAACATCACTCACACTGATAGCCACTTTGAATGGCTTGGCATTACTCAGTGCGGTTAACACAGCTTCCAGGCCGTCAAATACATTCTGTAATTCCTCCATCCACTGAAATTTTTTGCACTTCTGCAGCAAGTCAGTCAGTGGAGCAATGACACTACTAAAATTCGATACAAATTCTCCCAGGAATCATATGGGAAATGCCCCAATAACCTTTGTTTTTGCATGCTATGGATCCACTTTTCCACATGCAATGACATGGCACAGGAATATGACTTGGGCTTTGTCAAATTCACTCTTAGTCAAGTTTATCACCAAGCTTGCCTCCCAAAGTCAATCAAACAATTCTGATAGCTGCTGCAAAAGTTCCTTCCATGTGTGACTAAAAATCATCAGACTGTCGATGTACATCACACAATTGGGTAATCCAGAAATGATTATATTGGATAGTCTTTGAAATGTAGTTGTCACATTTTTCATACCAAATGCCATTTAAACTGATACAGAGTCAAAACGTGTGGTGCTGGAGAAGCACAGCTGATCAAGCAGCATCCAAGTAGCAGGAGAGTTGACATTTCAAGCATAAACTTTTCATCAGAAAGAGCTTATGCCCAAAATGTTGACTCTCCTGCTCCTCAGATGCTGCCTGACCAGCTCCATACTTTTTGACTCTGATCTCCAGCATGTGCAGTCCTCACTTTCTCCTTTAAACTGGTTCAGTCTATTCACTGTCACAGAAGCCAAAATTTCCTTTGCTCTTTCAGATAAAGGTACCTGCCAGTGTCCTCTGAGTAAGTCCAACTTTTAAATACATGTTGTTTATCCAACCTTCTCATTACAGTCATCCAAAAGTGAAATAGGATATGAATCAGATTTTGTAACTGCATTGACTTTGTGATAGTCCACATATAATCTTTGGGAACTAAATAGTTTGGCATCATTACTCTGGGAAAGTTCCATTTACTCCAACTCACTTTGATTATATTGTCTTTGAGCAAGTGCTTGATCTCTTTTTGAACTTTAGAGGGTTAAGTCTATAAGGATGTTGCTTAACTGAAATAGTATTTCCTATATCTATATCATACATAATCAGATTGGTACTTCTCAGCTTATTCCCATGCATCTCCCACTGTGATTATAGTAATTCTTTCAGGTCATTTTGGTTTTCCTCCTGGCATATACGAGTAAACCATACCTACACACGCAAATTCTTGAAAGAGATCTGGTACCTTCTTCTCAACCAACTACTGACCAGGTTGTATATTCTTTTGCAGCTTTTTATCTTCTTCTGTGCTTTCCTTTGCCATTTCAATAAAACACACTGGCTTATCTTGTTTTCCCATATCCATTTTCCCAGTGCTTTGTCTAAACCACCAACACTGCAACTTCATGTGGCCTACTTCAATCATACAGTCCCTACAGTGTGGAAACAGGCCATTGGGCCCAACAAATCCACACTGACCCTCAGAAGAGTAACCCACCCAGACCAATTCCCCTACTACTCTACATTTACCTCTGACTAATGCACTTAACCTATACATCCCTGAACACTACTGGCAATTTAGCATGGCCAATTCACCTAACCTGCACATTATTTGACTGTGAGAGGAAACCGGAGCACCCAGAGAAAACCCAGGCAAACACAGGGAGAATGTAAAAACTCCACACAGTCGCTCAAGGCTGAAATTGTACCCAGATCCCTGGTGCTGTGAGGCAGCAGTGCTAACCACTGAGCCACTGTGCTACCCACAGTGAAAACACCTCAGTTTTTTTTTAATTCTCTTTCCCCCGATGGGTTTCTTTTTAAACCTGTACTAAGCTATCATTACCATCTTCAATGAGATCTGCTTTTCTCTTACCACCTGAGGATTTCTCCCTTCCCCAATTTCTATCCGTCATAGATTGAAATTGGTATCAGAAGCCGAACTTTGATTTAGGAACTGACTCATGATCATCTGCCATTTCCGGTGTTAATCTTGCAGTCTTAATTCTCTGCTCTTTCACATGAGGTCTCATTACCTCAGGAAGTGAACTTTAGAACTCCTCCCAAATAATAATCTCTCCCTATGTTTGATTTGTTTTCAATGTCCTATCCATCTTTCAATATTACTTTGTTTGATCTTTTCAAACTCCATGTACATTTGACCATGCTCTCTCCTCAGATTCCTAAAACAATGTCTGTAGACTTCTGGTTACGGCTGATTTGCACTTAAGATGGAATTTTTCACCCCAGATATCTCCTTTGATAGTGAGGCAAATACCTCACTAGTTCTACCTGCCAATTTTGTTTGAATCAACAATATCCACATGCTCACTGGCCATTTCATTTGTTTTGCCACTTTTTCAAATGAAATGAAAAGGAGTTCTACATCTTTCTCATGAAACATAGGCAATGTTTGAACATATTTAAACAAATCTGCACCAGGGGTCTGGTTGCAATGGGATTGCTCTCCATAACTTTCCTCATCACTACTCCGAGATTTCACCTCTATGTCTGCCATTTTAATTTGACTTTGAGCTTTCAGTTCCAACCTCTGAAGTTCAAAAACCTCTTTCTCCCTTTCTTCTGATTTTAATCATAATTCAAAATGTTTCATTTCTTTTCCTCTTTATTTTTGTTCTGCCTGGGCTGTTTTTTTTTCCCTTACCATTGCTTCTCATTCAAGCTGCTTCATTTGCAATTGAATTTTACCAATCTCCAATGATTCTGATTGAATTTCTGGCAATTATAAAAATGGAGCTATTGCTGCAATTATTTTCCTTTTCCTCACAGGCAAAGACAACTCCAACTTCAACTTGTTTGTCAATTCCGAGAATTTTGACTTGTTCAATTTCTGCAAAACCCCTGAAGCAACTTCTCTACCCCCAGGAAACTCTTGGCAAATGAAAGAGTTATTACTCCACAAGATGTAGCCCACTTTAACCAAACAAATATAACATCTGAAATACACCAACACTCACCACTAACTGCCTTTGAGTCCAATAATCCTAAACCTAAGCTATTTCCTTTATTGGCTTGAAGCAGACTGCTCAACACCCCTTTCTCAACTTCTCTTCATTAAAGAAAAAACCAAGACAAAATACACCTATTAACGCCATAGTATCATCACAGCATCTATATTCAGGACTGAAACAGTATGTAGTTCTCTGGCTGCAGTCTCACAAACACTGTGTACTGTTGTAACAAGACTTCCCTGTTTGTAGACTCCAATCCCCTAGGAATAAAGGGCACATTCCATTTTCCTTCTTAATTACTTACTGCATCTGCATAATAGAGCTTTTGTGTTTCATGGACAAGAATGCTCAGATCCCACTGTGCCACACATTTTGGGAGTCTCTCTCCATTTGACTCTTCCAGCCAAAGAGCATGACTTGACACTTTCCTACTTTAAACTCTGTCTATATACCCTTGTATATTCCTTATGTCATCATCATAACATTCCCTCCCACTTATTTTTGTATCATCATAAAATTTAGGTACACTGCTGCATCCACCTCTAACTCATTAATGCAATAGATATTAGATATTAAATAGTAAAATAATTAATCCTTGAGGCCCTCTACGATTATGTCTTTCCAATCAGAAAAAGGTCATGGCAGATCACCTACTTCAACACCAGTTTCCATTTTATTTCCATATTCGTTAATGTCATTCATAACTACAAATCTGTCAATCTCTGTCTTGGACTGTTTAATTTCTAGGGTAGAGAATTCCAAAGATTAATTATTATTTTGTGTGAAGGAATTCCTCCTCAGTCATAAATGGCAAGCCCTCTTATTCTGAGACTCACCTGTTCTAGACCAGGGGAAACACACTTTCTCGATTCACCCTGTATATCCCTTTAAATATTTTGTAAATTTCTGTGAGATCTCCTCTCATTCTTCTAAACTCTAGAGACTATAACTCCAGTCACCTCAATCTTTCTTTGTAAGATAGTCTCATCATTCCAGGAATTCATCTGGTGAACCTCCACTCCACTCCCTCTATGGCAAATATATCATTCCTTAAGCAAGAGGATGAAAACTGCACACAATATTCTCAGTGCAGTCAAAGGGAAAACCTTCAGGATTCCACTCAACCTTCTGCCCATTAAGAGACTTCATTGTGCTGTACTCAGATATGATATCCTGACTGAAATTTTAAGAGCTACTTAAATGTAGCTCCATTCAATATAGGTGCACTGTCTCATTGACTTCTGAATTTCTTACCTGTTAATTGTTCAAGTAATGTGCAGATACTTGAAAGTGAGATGACCCAAAGATGTTAAGAGTGAGATAGAGGTGTCTTGTGTCCCCATCTCTGGGCCTGAATTCAAGTTGCATCTTTTCAAGAGTCATGTCATAACAGGTTGATTAAACATATCTATGTTAATTCATTAGACATTGTTACTAAAACTATGTACTGAATATTATTAGAAATTGTCTCAGCGTCATTGTCAGAATCCGTGCTGAATAGTATCAGAAACTGTCAGTGTCCCAGTCCTAACTCCAAGGTGTGTCATACGCATGTCTGGATATGTTTAAAAGCATCTCCAATCAATTGGTAATGTCCTAACTTCCATTCTGCTGTGCTGCACTCCTCCCCCATTAATACCAGTGCCAACTCATTCTTAATTTGCGCGATCTTTTATTCCTTTGAAACAACCAACTCATTCAAGCAATAGCAGCATCCGGTAGACTTCCACCTAGAATAGGCCAGCATCGAAGACCCAGACATTTATTCAGCAACAAGAAAACGTTAAGGACTGCAACAGCAAAAGTCCAATGTTCCTCTTGTAATAGGCAAGAGCTACTTGTCAGATTACCAATAGAATTGCAAGCAATTGAATAAAGAACAAACCCATCTTATTCATCCTCAAAACAGTCCTCAATTCGGTTGTCTCTGGTCACTTGTATTTGACAATGCATTGCTGTATCAAATTTTCATGGAGAGCCTTCCTGGTAAATATTCTGATCTTCATCCTCAAAAAATTGCTGTCAATTCCCCATTTTTCTGCATCCAGACATCTCTCCTTTGGCAGATCCAGTGGTGAAGGGTATTACATGCCACGTGCCAGTATAGTCCAGAACACCTCTTCTGGGCTAGACTGCAAAGTTCAGATTCAGGTTCCTTTTAAATGAAATCTTTATGGCTGGAACAGGCCGCTCTTTTTTTTTGAGGTATTTTAAGTTTTGGAAGTGATTTCCTTGAATTCTAGGAGCAGCAATTACTGTTGTATATGCTGTTGCATTGTTTTGGAACATTGGAGAAACAAAGTCAAAACAACAGCACTTTTAAAAGAGAGAGGAACAGACAAAGGCAGCATATGGTCAGTCAGTGCAGGAGAGAGAGAGAGAAAGAAACCCACACTGCTAACTGACACAGCAGTGAACCTGCGCAGTTACTGCCTTTGCTGTTGAATTCATGTATCGCTGGACATTGGAGGGCATCTAGGAAAATAAACAAACAGTGAAATTCACAACTGATCTTGGAGAGTTGTTTAGGAGAGGTCATAGCACAGAAACAGATAAGTGAATAGTTTTAAATATAGTCTTGTTGTAAGTCTGCAGTAGTGAATAGAGTGGGTTCTTCCTTGATTATATGTTTTATAGAGATATGTCTCTTGATTAAAATTAAAAATATAAGCCATTAGTATTAAGTTAGCCTGGAGCAGTGTTTTGTAGAGGAATAAGACAGTGCTATTTTCTGGGTCTGCAGATTGAAAGAAGCAAAATGGCCCTTAGTAGAGTGATATGCTCTTCTTGTCGAATGTGAGAGTTCAGGGAGAGTTTACATGTCACTGAAGATTATATCTGCAATAAATGCTGTTGGTTGTGAATCCTATCTCATCAAATGGATCCGTTGGAGTGACAGAGGAAATGAGGAATTTACAAGAGGAAGGGGGTGTGTTGGATGGCATTTATAGAAAGGGAGAAAAGTTGCAGATACAGTTACGTAGATGGGTTAACTCCAGTAAAGTTAAGAGAGGTAAGCAGTTCATGAAGGAGCCTTCTGTGGCTATCCCTATTTCAAACAAGTATGCTGTTTTGGAAAATATAGGGGGTGATGGATTCTCAGGGGAATGTAGCACAAACAGCTAAGTTTCTGGTATCGAGACTGGCTCTAATGCAATGAGGGGTACGTCGGGTTCCAAGAGATCGATTGTGTTAGGGGACTGTCTAGACTGAGGCACAGACAGACGTTTCTGTGGCCAGCAGCAAAAAATCAGAATGATGTGTTGCCTCCCTGGTGCCAGGATCAAGGATATCTCAGAAAGGGTGCAGAATGTTCTCAAAGGGGAGAGGGCCCAGCTGTAGGTCATTGTACACATTTGAACCAATGACATAGGAAGAGAAAAAGGATGAGATTCTGAAGGGAAAATATAGAGAGTTAGGCAGGAACTAAAAGGAGGTCCTTGAGAGTAGTAATATCTACTCCCGTTGCTGCAAACTAGTGAGGATAGGAATAGGAGGATAGAACAGATGAATGCGTGGCTGAGGAGCTGGTGCAGGGGAGATGGGTTCACATTTTTGGATCATTAGAATCTCTTCTGGGGTAGAAGTGACCTGCAGCAAAAGGACAGATTGCACCTGAATTAGAAGGGGACTAATATACCGGCAGGGAGATTTGCTACAGTTGCTCAGGAAAATTTAAACTAGTAAGGTGGGGGACTGCGAGTCCAGGAGATAGTGAGGAAAGAGATCAACCTGAGACTGGTATAGTTGAGCAAAGAAGCGAGTCAAACAGCCAGGGCAGGCATGGACAAAGCAGAGAATAAGGTAGGACTGATAAATTAAACTGTATTTATTTCAATGCAAGGGGCCTAACAGGGAAGGCAGATGAACTCAGGGCATGGTTAGGAACATGGGACTGGAATATCATAGCAATTACAGAAACATGGCTCAGGGATGGACAGGACTGGCAGTTAATGTTTCAGGATACAAATGCTATAATAAGGACAGAAAGGGAGGCAAGAGAGGAGGGAGAGTGACGTGCATGATAAGGGATAGCATTACAACTGTATTGAGAGAGAATGTTCCCAGAAATACATCCACGGAAGTTATGTTGGTGGAACTGAGAAATAAGAAAGGGATGATCACCTGACTGGGATTGTATTATTGATAGTCAATGGGAAATTGAGAAATAAATTTGTAAGGAGACCTCAGTTATTTGTAAAAATAATAGGGTGGTTAAGGTAGGGGATTTTAACTTTCCAAAAATAGACTGGAGCTGTCATAGTGTTAAAGGTTTAGATGGAGAGGAATTTGTTAAGTGTGTACAAGAAACTTTTCTGATTCAGTATGTGGATGTCTCTATGAGAGAAGGTGCAAAACCTGACCTACTCTTGGGAAATAAGGCAGGGCAGATGACTGAAGTAACAGTGAGGGAGCACTTTGGGGCCAGTGACCAAGAGTGCTGGCAGGTGCAACTAGATTAGGTTAGGATATCTGGTCGCCATGGACGAGTTGGACCGAAGGGTCTGTTTCCTTGCTGTACAACTGTATGGCTCTATGAGTTGAGACTCTTTGCCTCAACAATAAAGCCTGGAGGTGAATTCTAGAAAATGGTTTTCCTTATGCCCTTTGTAATCCTTCTATCAATCACCTGAAATTTGGACCTTCTAATCACTGATGTCGGAAAACGTCTTCCTTATTTTCTATACTTCAATTAAGTTGTTGATCAGTTTCTGCTGTTCTAACAAAACTACCCTTAGCTTATCCAATCTTTCCTCATATCTTCAATTTTCACAATATGGAATAATTCTTGTAAATCTCCATTGGACTCTCCGTAGAGCAACCTTGTCTTTCTGGAATGTGGTGTCCAAGGTTGTCCATCAGCTGTTGCTAAACCAATGTCTAACATATTTCCAGCACTGCATCACTGCTCTTATGTGTAATGCCTCACCCAATGAAGGAAAGCATCCAATTTCTTTGCCACCTTACCTAATTACCTTGCCACTTTCAGGGACTTGAGGACATGTACTTCAAGGCCTATCACTTCCTCAACCCTTCTAAGTACCCTCCCGTTCATGACATATTCCCTCACTTTGTTTACCCTCCCCAAAGGAATAACCGCACACTTCTCTGGACTAAAATTCATTTGTCACTTTTCTACCCACTCAACAAAGCCATTGATATTTTCCTATAGTTGACAGTCATCATTTGCAATATCAATACCTGGCCAATATTTATGTCATCAACAGATTTCTAAACCATGTCTCCAGTATTTAAGTTTAAATCATTAACATACACCACAAATATCAGAAGACCCAAAACTGAACCCTGTCAAACACTTCTGAAAACTAAAACATCCATCAACCATTATCCTTTGTTCTCTGGATCAAATTTACAACATTCCCTGTCTTTCACAGGCTTTAATTTTTCTTAACAATCTGCTATGAATGACCTTGTCAAATTCCTGATGAAAATCCATGCAGATAACATCCAAAATATTCACTTTAGTAAGAGATTATCTTGCTGGAAAAGCGCAGCAGGTCAGGCAGCATCCAAGGAGCAGGAGAATCGACGTTTCGGGCATGAGCCCTTCTTCAGGAATGAGACCTCATTTTCAGCTCTGATCTCCAGCATCTGCAGTACTCACTTTCTCCTCCTAAGAGATTATCTTCCCTTAGCAAAACTGTGCTGACTGTTGCAGATTAACCTGTGCCTTTCTAAATAACAACTAATATCCTGTCTCTCAATACTCATTCCATTGTTCCTCACCATGAAAAGTTGCTTGCCTTGTCCTCTGATGTTAAAATGAAATGAAAGCTGCGGAGGCTGGTCATCCATCTCTAAGCACTGGAGATCTTGTGTGCAGAAAAGCACTGCTAGACATAAAGGCTGGCAGCCTCCAAGTAATCACAAAGCAAGTAAGTACTAACAAAATTAAGAGACATAATATGCATTCCATGAAGATGCAAGTAATGTGTGTATGTCCGTGTATGCAAAATGACCCGATAGAAATATGGAAGTCATTAGTATTCCAAAACTGAAAGTATAATGTTGAGGGTCCGCAGTGATGTAGAGTTGATCCAAGAGCAGCATGATGATGTGGTGAAGCTAATGGTTTGGTATTGCCAACTTGCCATGAATGAAAGCTTGAGGAAGATGGAAATGCTGGAGCATGCTGGGACATTGTGATGAAGACACAGTTGGATGATGGCTGGGGAAAGCTTTCGGTGAACTTTAGCTGTCAACTATGCACTCTTACTTACATGTTGGGAATTTTTATCGTCTAATTTCTCTTGGGAGGAAAAGAGAATTGGAAATGGCTTATAAATAAGGCAAGATAGGATAATAATGAGATGCAACTACATGGAAATAAGGCAGTCAATGCTCAGTAGTGAGATTCTGAAGTCACCATTTAAATCTTCAAGATGAATTCGCAACAATGTTCTCAACATTAAACTTCTGATCATTTAAGCATCTCATATTTTCCAAACCTTATCATCACTGCCCACATGACATCATTGAAGTGAAAATTCTGCCCAATCACTCAGTTGCAGATGAAACGCATTACATATGAAATTTAGTCAATTTGCCTGCTCAGGATTATACTATTCCTGAGGAAAATTTGTTCTATTGTATAGTTTATTACAACAAATGTCTTACAGGAAGTATATGGAAATGATAAAATGATGACAAGAAAATATCAAGCATTTGGAATAGCATAATTTTTGCCATCACAACAGTGACATCTCAATAATATTTATTTGCTGTAAAGTACTTTGGGAATGCCTTGACGTTATGAAAAGTGCTCTGTAATGAGGTTCCCTATAGCATTTCCATATATGATATCATTATGGAGAACAAGCAGAAGTGGGCAAAGAAGCACACTGGGCAAGGGAGCACCAGAGGAAAGTTATGTTTATCAAGAAAAGCCTTTTCGTTGGCGTCTATAGATAATTCTGTTCCTTTGACGTTAAAGCAGAAAAGCTTATTGAATGCAGCAATGGCTTCGAAAGGAAGCTATGTGGAAATTTTCTACCCTCTTGCAAGAAGACCTTCAAAACTCTTTTTGAACAGACACTTTTTATTATTGTTATTATGACAGATTTCAACATTAAAAGTATTGCATAAGTCCATGATGTTATTACAAAGTCTGCTGGATCATGGAAGATAGTAAGAGGGATGACAAGTTCATTGAAGATAGAGGAAGGCATACAAAGAGCAGAGGAGAAAGTGAGGTCTGCAGATGCTGGAGATCAGAGATGGAAATGTGTTGCTGGAAAAGCACAGCAGGTCAGGCAGCATCTAGGGAAGAGGAGAATCGACGTTTCGGGCATTAGCCCTTCTTCAGGAATGAGGAAAGTTGGTCCAGCAGGCTAAGATAAAAGATAGGGAGGAGGGACTTGGGGGAGGGGCGTCAGAAATGTGATAGGTGGAAAGAGGTCAAGAAGATTCTGGAACCGTTGAGGAATCCGGAGTGTGGGGGTAACCTTGACCTCTTTCCACCTATCACATTTCCGACGCCCCTCCCCCAAGTCCCTCCTCCCTATCTTTTATCTTAGCCTGCTGGACCAACTTTCCTCATTCCTGAAGAAGGGCTAATGCCCGAAACGTCGATTCTCCTCTTCCATACAAAGAGCAGAGCCTGGCATACCTAAAAATGAAATGGAAACCTGATGATGAAGATACAGCACAAGTCTACCTACATGCCAAACAGTAGAAGTATCAAGTGATTGACAGAGATAAACAATGCATAGAGTCATACAGCAAAAAGAGTCCCTTTGACCCATTGAGTCTGTGCAGAAACATCTACCCTCATCCCATTTTGCAGCACTTCTTCCACAGCCTTGAATGTTATGCCATTTCAAGTTTTCATGTACATACATTGTAAAGATTATGAGGTTTCCCACATATACTGCCATCCAAGGCAGTGCACTTCATATTTCCATCACCCTCTAAGTTAAAAGATTTTTCCTCAAATTCCCTCTAAACCTTCTGTCCGCTCATTATTGACCCTTCAATTCAGGGCAACATCTGCTTCCTATCCATCCTGTGCAACCTCTCATAATCTCATGCTCATAATTAAGTCTCCCCTCAGACTTCTCTGCTCTAAAGAAAACAAACCAAGCCGATCCAGTCTCTCTTCTCAGCTAAAATACTCTATTCCATGCAACATCCTTATGAATCTCCTTCGCACCCTCTCCAATGCAATCTCACTTATCTTATTGTGAGGTGACTGGAACTGCAGATAGTACTTCAGCTATGACCTAACCAAAGTCCTCTGCAACTCCAACATAATCTCCCTGCTTTTATAATCTATGCCATGACTGGTAAAGGCAAGTGCCCTGTATACCTTCTTAACAACTCTACTAGCCTAGCTAGCTGTCTTCAGAGATCTGAGGACAAATACCCTAAGATCCTTTTGTTGCCCTGAGCTCAACAGTGTCCACTGAGTACTCCTTTGTTTTGTTACTTCTTCTAAAGTGTATCACCTCACACTTTTCAGGATTAAATTCCAGCTGTCACTGACCTGCCCATCTGAATAACCCACTTCTATCTTCCTTTTATCTAAGGCCTTCTTCCTCACTATTAACCACCCAAGCAAAAAAACATAGAACATAATAACGCAGTACAGGCCCTTCGGCCTCGATGTTGCGCTGACCTGTGAAACACATCTGACACCCATTTAACCTACACTATTCCATTTTCATCCATATGTTTATCCAATAACCATTTAAATGCCCTTAAAGTTGGCGATTCTTCTGCTGTTGCAAGCAGGGCATTCTACGCCCGTACAACACTGATTGACTCTCTGAGTCAATCTTCGTGTCATCTGCCACCAATGAATCAGATGTATGTTCTGCAGTCCTGTCACGTCTAGTCATGAATACTCGTGGATCAAAACACTTGAAAGAAATGAGTACAAACCAATTATGATTGTATGTGATTCATGCATTTACTTTCAGATATTTTAAAAGAAATAACGCTATAAATGCAAGTATTAAGAGTACATTTTTCAAAATATTCCTGAGGACAATTTAGAAACCTAATCTATGAGATGTTTACAACAATATACTCAAAGAGCACAGCATAGGAATTAACCCTCTGTGTAAGGTGATATCAGTGATAGATGTATTGTACATAGGGTCAAGCAAGCAATTTTGGTCATTTTTAAGACATTCTCACACTGATAACAGAATGACAGAAATGGATACCACTGAACCAACACCAGCAGTTCACATTTTATACTTGTCACATATGTCATTCTGTTTTTGGAATATATTATCATTTGCCTGTAAAGAAATATGAACTGATTAGCAAGAATCAATTATTGCATGTAAATGTTCCAGGGGGTACATTCCTAACTCTACTGGAGAATTATGAATCAATGGTACATTGGCCTAACGTGATCTTCTTACCAGGCAGCCTGAAAAGCTGTATTAACAAAGACAACCAGAAGACACAGTATGATGTCAGTAATTATGTCTGTAAAGCATTTTGAATCAATTTAATACTGATAGGGATAATGACAGGCACAGTGACTAGCTTTGCTGCCTCACAGCACCAGGCCCCAGGTTTGATTCCAGGTTTGGGCGACTCTGTGTAGAGTTTGCACATTCTCCCCGTGTCTGTGTGGGTGTCCTCTGGGTGCTCCGGTTTCCTCCCAAATTTTAAACATGCACAGGTTAGGTGGATTGGCCATGCTAAATTGCCCATAGGGTCCAGGGATGTGCAGGCTAGGTGGGTTAGCCAATGGTAAGTGTGGTTTTATGGGATTCAATGAGTCTGGCTGCAATGTTGTTCATGGTTTGGTGCAGACTCAAATAGCTGAACGGCTTCTATCTGCAATATAGGGATTTGGGTCCAGCACTGGCAGCAGCAAAGAATTGGCAGAAGGGCATCATAGTGACATTGACACAAAGTGCCCAATAGCAAGGGACATGAACATTGGCAGTTCCAGTGCAAGTGATGGCAAGACAGTGGAGGAAGAATGGCAATGTAGGCATCATTAATAACTGATTGACTCTTTAGGCTATATCTTGCTTTTTTTCCCCTAAATCTTAAAACTATTCAAAATGGCAACAGATCGTGGTGACAGTGGAAAAGCTTTTCATGATGTTTTTCTTACTGTAAAATACACATGACAATAAAATAATTCATTCTATGATTGTATGACACAAATAGAACCAGAGAGAGAGAAAGAAAAACTGAGTGCACCACAGAAAAAGTAACAGTAGATTGTCACACAGCACAACACTGAATATACTGCAACAATATATCTAATGAACTGGAAGGCTGCTAATGTCATACAAACATTTGCAAAGTTTCAACAAAAGTACAGAATCGGCATTCAGTAGTTTGCTAAAAAGGCACTTAGGAATGGGAGTAGGTCTCTTGAACCTGATTTGCTACTCAATGAGATAATGGCTGCTCTGCGACCTAACTCCATATACCCGCCTTTGACCCAAATCACTTAATACCTTTGCTTATCAAAAACTATCTATCTCACATTTAAAAAAATAAAAACTAATTTAGCATTAACTGCCATTTGTGGAAGAAAATTCCAAATCTCTACCATCCTTTGTATGTAGGAATGCTTCCTGACATCTCTCCTGAACAGTATAACCCTAATTCTCACACTAGCTGCCCCTAGTTCCAGAATCTCAAACTAGTGAAAGTATTCATCTTTGTTTCCCTAGTCTTTTCCTGCTAATATCTTTAAAATGTCGATCTAATCACCAAAAACCTTCTAAATTCTAAAAAAAAAGGCTTAATCCATACAATTTCTCCTCATTACTTCACCTCCGAGGTACAGATATCATTCTTGTAAACCTACATTGTACTCCTTCCAAGGCCAATATATCTTTCCTAAGGTCTGGCACCCAGATCTACTCATTGTAATGAAGAGTCAGTCAGCTATATCCTTCTATGCTCAAAAGACAAATGATTAAATTTATTCAACAGATGGGAGCAAAAAAAGCAGTAGAAATGAAACATTTGAAACATTCAGAATCCATCTCCAACCAAAATCAAATCATCTAAATCTATCAATTCAACTTCAAACTCTAAAACAGGAGTTAGATGAGCCTTTTGACAACTTTGTATCAATAATTGAAAATGCAGCCTGAAAATGTAAGTTTAACGTTACAGATGAAAAGTTGATAGATCAATTAATTTGGAGTGCTGTATTCCCTTTGGTCTCCTGAAGGACAGAAAGTGTTAATTGGCAAGAATAATATTACAAACCGTGGACACTGCCAGAATTCATGAATCCACAAACAGACAGATAAAGACATTGACTACCCAAATGGCTTCAGTTAACCCAAGTGAAAGGCATCATAATTGATGTAGTGAAACAGCAACAAAATAATCCATATCAAACATAGAGAACAACATGGAGTTGTGGAGAATCACATGAATTCAGAGATATGAGGAAATGTCTTGCATATGATCAACCTACAGAGCTTGTGGAAAGACCAATCATTGAGAAAGAGTACAGAACAAAGGAAGATATTGATAGATTAGTCATCAGAGTAAGAACATCAGGGTGAATGGTTAGAAAATGAACGAAAATGATCCATACCCTGGAAGATGCTAATGAGTTTCATAATATGATAAACACAGCAATCATACAACTGCGTGAAATTTTTGATTGCAATAATTCCCAGATAGAAAGAGAGAAAAAAAATCACATAACTATTCAGATCAAGAAGACAATGAGAAATAAGCCCAACGGGAAAAGTCTGAAGATGAAGCTTGATATTGGTGCATTGGATAACATCATGTCATTCAAATGATATGAGAATCCCTTTCCTGAATATTTTAAGAAAATGGTTATATAGAAAAGGTATTTGTTTGTAAACAATGTGATGCTTACACCAGCCTTAGGAACTGAAATTCATCAGCTAAGAACAACCCAAAACAGAAGGACGCACAAAGGAAAAGATGCTAACTTTATGTTCTGCAGTAAAGTATTGAGTGCCCTCTAATTGACCACAAAGTAGATCTGGATCAAATGTATCTAGAGTGTTTCAATAAAGTGATTTGATGGTTTGAGGATTTTGCATTCCCATCATCCTGATTCAACAAATTAAACCAGTGCTTCCTCCACTACATGAACTAGCAATAAAACCTAAGTGATAACATGAAACATAGCTCCAAGAGATGGAATAAATTTCATAAATAAGTAATCTCATGCTCACCACAGTTACACAGCCTATAAATTGATTGAATTCGATCTACATTCTACTAGAACATGATTGCTCATATTAGGCCTAAAGATAGTTCCAGATACTGTTCAAAAGATGTGGCACGGTGGCCCAGTGGTTAGCACTGCTGCTTCACAATGTCAGAGACCCGGGTTCAATTCCCACCTTGAGCAACTGTCTGTTTGGAATTTGCACGTTCTCTGCTCGGGTCTCCAGGTGATCCAGTTTCCTCCCACAGTCACAAAGATTAGATTACATTCTCTACAGTGAGGAAGCAGGCCCTTTGGCCCAACAAGTCCACACCAACTTTCCAAAGAGTAACCCACCCAGTCCCATTTACCCCTGACTAATGCACCATAACACTATGGGCAATTTAGAATGGCCATCTCACCTAACCTGCACATCTTTGGAATGTGGGAGGAAACCCACGCAGACACAGGGAGAATGTGCAAACTCCACACAGACAATTGCCCGAGGCTGGAATTGAACCCGGGTCCCTGGTGCTGTGAGGTAGCAGTGCTAACCGCTGAGCCACCGTGCCACCCAAAAATGTGCAGGTTAGGTGAATTGGCAATGCTAAATTTCCTGTAGTGTTAGGTGAAGGGGTAAATGTAGGGGAATGGGTCTGGGTGGGTTGCTCTTTGGAGAGTCGGTGTGGACTTGTTGGGCCGAAGGGCCTGTTTCCACACTGTAAGTGATCTAATATGTGGAATGTTGTTATCAATGACAATTCACATTCCAGGAACAATTTCAGTAGCCACTTATATCATCAATTTCTAGCATTTTTACCTGCTGAAATCTTCCAGTCCTACTGTTATCCCTTCCAATCTTGGAACAGGACAGTGAATGGTCATTATGTCCTGATTAAGATATTTAGGATCCAGACAAAATCTTAGTCTTCTATTTGGCTTCTGTCTCATCCTGTCTTAGAATCCCTCTGTAGGGATTCCGTAGGGATTCTGTGTTCATGAACAAGAATGTGCCACAAACAGTAAAGTTGAGGTTTTCTCCTGATAACTGAGAGTCATCCATGTTTCACAATCATACAATGAGGTACTGATAACACAAACTAGTTTTTTGGTCCTAAGAGTTGTTATAATATTTTTCCATGCATGTTTAATGAATGGGAGCTGCTTTTTCTTTTCTCTATGCATGTAATGAGTTCCATATCAAGAGAGAGAGACAGATTGTTGTCTTGTGGATCTGTGCGAGCAGAATTTCTGAACCATTTCTAGTGGAATGCTATTTCGAGTGACAAGGGTGGTGATGTGACAACCTATCCCACCGTCATGGATTTCGTAATAAAAACCAAAAGGATTGCGGATGCTGAAAATCAAAAACAAAAACAGAAATTGCTGGAAAGGTTCAGCAGGTCTGTTTTGGGTTCAGCGACCCTTCCTCAGAACTGTATGTCATGGATTTCTTAATACTTGTAATAAGCGACATTATAGACACGGGCTATGAGAAGCTGAAATATCACAAACAAACTTTTAAAAAGTAAGGGCATTTTTTATCCCAGTAGAAAATGTTGAGATCACACATCCATTAAGTTAGTTTTCCAGGGTTATAGATGTTCTTCAGATTAATTATGACTTGGAGGTGCCGGTGTTAGACTGGGGTGGACAAAATTAAAAATCACACAACACCAGGTCATGATTAGATTCCCTACAGTATGGAAACAGGCCCTCTGGCCCAACAAGCCCACACCAACACTCTGAAGCATAACCCACCCCCCTATAATTACCCTTGACAAATGCATCTAACACTATGGACAATTTAGCATGGCCAATTCACCTGACCTGCACATCTTTGGATTGTGGGAGGAAACCGGAGTACTCGGAGGAAACCCACACAGACACAGGAGAATGTACAAACTCCACACAGATAGTTGCCCGTGATAGTCACCTGGGTCCCTGGCATTGTGAGGCAGCAGTGCTAACCACTGAGCCACCATGCTGCCCAAGTTATAGTCCAACAAGTTTATTTGGAAGCACTAGCTTTTGGAATGCCACTCCTTCATCAGGTGCTTGTGGAGGTTAAGATCACACTGATAGAATTTAAAACTAAAGGAGTTCAGTTTCATGAAGATGTGATACAGTGAAAAATATTATATTAAAACTTTCATCTTTTATAATGGGGTATGCTGATTTCTGTTCTTTGATATGTAAATCCCAGATCTTCTTTTAAATTAAATCCGCAAGATAGCTCAGATTTTTAAACACTAGGTGTGAAGTCTGTTTGTATCCCAATGCTATGTCAGACTGACAAACACTCAGTATAGTTTTATAGAGTTTCATGCGACTTTTGAGCAAAATAAAATGTAATTCTGTAAAATCAAATTCACCCCATAAGCTTACATGTGTGCATGTAGGAGCGACAGTGAGTGTGCGGTGTGTGTGTGAGTGCACATGATAGAATGTGTGTGTGCATATGTGTGTGTGGTGTGTAAGCTTGGTTAATGTGTGTGAGTGAGTGTGATGGGGTATGTATGTGAGAGAGTGTGTGTGTCAGTGTGAGTGTGGGATGTGTATGTATGTGCATATGAGAGAGAGCTTGTGTGTGACGGATGGTCTGCATGGGTTTGTGAGTATGTAGGAGTGTGTCTGTGTGTATGAATGTGTGTGTGTATTGTGCAGTGGGGTCACCTGTAGTGTGACATGAACCCTAGGTCCCAGTTGAGGCCATTCCTGTGGTTACCGAACTTTGCTACCAGCTTCTGCTCAGCTATTTTGCGTTGTTGCCTGTCCTGAAGTCCGCCTTGGAGGACGGTCACCCAAAGGTCTAAGGCTGAATGTCCTGGAACACTGAAGTGTTCCCCAGCTGAGAGGGAACAGTCCTGTCTGTTAATCATTTGTGGTGTCCATTCATCTGTTATTGAAGCGTCTATAATATCTCATTATAAAAAATGAAAGTTTTAATCTAAGATTGTTTACTGTATCACATCTCCATGACACTGGACTTCTTTGGCTATACATTCTATGAGCATGATCTCAACCTCCACAACCACCTGATGAAGGAGCAGCATTCTGAAAGCTAGCGCTTCCAAATAAACCTATTGGACCATGACCAGATTAATCATGACAGATTAAAAACCCAATTCCATCCCATTAGCAAAGGACAACCTCTTCTAGGCTTTGCAATATTCACATTACCTTTAACTGTGTATGTGGGAAGGGCAGAAATTGTTGTCAGTTTAACAATTGATGGTAAATTCCACATATTTTACTACCATTACAACAGCAATCTCCAGGCTGTAAAGAAAGCGGAGTATCATGATGTGATATTCCTTATCATTTTCAAGTAAAAGAAGCAAGAATACCATTAGTATATAGAGTAACTTTATATACAACAAAGTGATGGGACCACTTAAATTGAAAGGCTGATTGTGTGGGAACATCACAGTTAGAGGGCAGTGTCTGAGCACTCTGTGAAATATTGATGCCATAACTGATAATAATCCACTGGCTATGGCACTTATGCAAGGCTTTTGTCAGTGGCCTCCAACATTCATTTTGGAAGAATTTGCAGTGCCAGGCGGAAGCCATTTGGTGGTCATCAGTCATGTGGGTATGCAGTTATATCTGCAATGCCTGCTTATCAGATTCCGACATCAATTATTTACCCATGACAGAGAGCAGAATCCCAGAAACCATATTCCCCTATTTCCTGAAGAAGGTGGAGGGACAGCGTGAGTGCTTAAAGTATTGTCATTTGTGAGGGTTCCTGACCTGTCCCAATTCTATGCAACTGCGGTGTCCATTTCTGCCCTTCTGATCATTCTTACTTGCCAGGTTCTGATTGAAGCAAGAATTTTGGAGATTCCCATCATTTGGAATCCTAGCTCCTGGCTACGGCTGTGACCCTGGCATTAACCCTGGTCTGCTTTTCTGCTCTGCTTCTTGTAGAGGAGCCTAATTCATGCCAAAACCCTGTATGCACTTATTCTAGATAGCTCTTTTGTGCTCCTACCAGAGTTGCAGCCAGAATCCGACAAAATGATTGAGTGAATGAAGCTCTATTGATTGTTGTTACTTGAGCCATTCTTGACAACTCAGGCTGCAAAGACTTGCAATCACCCCAAATGCAGGTATTTGATACTTTTCAAATGAATTATTTCCTGTTGAAGCAAAGTAGCAAAAATTTGAAGTCAGTATCCAGATTTGGCCTACTATGATCTGTATAATTTTAACTTGCTATTTTAATTTCAACCTTTCTTGTTGCTCCTTTATTGTTTCTTTGTTTCCTCAATGTATGAACCATTTCTCCAGTTTTACCGCTTCCATTTTGCTTCCCTGTTCCTTTTGTATGAGTCTTTTTTTTTATAATTTACTCCTAATACTTAGATGCATATATACAAACATTAGGAGCATGAGTAGGATTTCTGAAGTTATTCCACCATTCAATAAAATCATGGCTGATCTGATTACTCAACAATCCCACCTACCCACCGTTACCTCTCACTTCCTTGCTTATCAAGAATGCATCTATCTTTATCTCAAAAATATTTTTTAAAACTCTGTTTCCACCATCTTTTGAGAGTTCCAAAATCTATGGAATTAAAATTTCCTATCTCAGTCTTAACTGGGCAACTCCATACCTTTAAACTGTTATCTCTAGTTCTAGATTCTCCCACAAGAGGAAGCATCTTTTCTACAACCATCCTGTCTTGACCTCCTAGAATGTTATGGATTTCCCTGGGCTGGAGGACCTGAGACATGAAAAAGGATTGAATAGGCTGGGAGTTTTTTTCTTTGGAGCAATGAAAGCTGAGAGGGGAATAAACAGATCACGATTGTGTACAGCATTCCAAGTATGGTATCACCAATACCCTACACAACTGAAGTATAGCTTCCATATTTTAGCATTCATTTCCCTTTGCAATAACTGATGTCATATATAAGCTTTCCAAATTACTCGCTGTACCTGTGTACAATTTGTGATTCATTTTGAAAGACATGCAAAATGAATCATCTCAGAGCTCTGCAATCTCTCACCAGTTCGATAATATGCTTATTTTTGTGCTTGTTAAAATGGATAATTTCACATCCTTCCACGTTATACTCCATTTTTCAGATCTTTGTTCACGCACCTAACCTATCTATATCCCCCTGTGTCTTCCTAATATGCTCTTTGTAATTCTTTTTGCTACAAACTTTTGGGTCATTAGCAAATACAGCAATTATATCTTCGGTCCTTTCATCCAAGTCACATAGATAAATTGTAAAAAGTTGAAGCCATAGTCCTGATCTCTGTGGCACACAATTCGTTATATCTTGGCAACTAAAAGTGATCCAACTACTTTCTGTTTCATAACTTTTATTTTTCACAAGAACCTGGAAATCCAAGTACAGTATATCTAGCAGGTCCCCTTTTCCACAGCATATACTATTTCCTTAACAATGTTCCAAGAAATTTGTTAATTCTCTTCACATAAAACTATGTTGACTTTGCCTGATTAGTTTGAATATGCTAAGAGTCACTAATATTAGTTTCCAACATCTTCCCAATGATAGATACTAAGCTAACTCATCTGTACTTTTCTACTTTTAATCTCTTTCCTTTTTTGAAGAAAGCAGTTACATTTGTTATTTTTAATTCTTAATTTTTAATTAGAATCGTCTCTAATCCAGGAAGTTTTGGAAAATTAAAACTATACTTCAACTACCTTACTCGCCACATCTTATAAGTTCCTGGGATGATGTCCATCAAGACCCAAAGATTTTACAGCCTGCTTCTCTAATGTTTTACTCAATATCACTTCCCTAGTGATTAAAACTTCCTTCAGTTCCTGCACTCTTTATATTTCCCAATTTATAGTTACTTCTGGAGTGTTATTTACATCCTCTACATGCAAAATACCTGTTCAAATCATATGCCATCTCCTCATTTATATTATTTATTCCCAGATGCAATTTCTATAGCACTCATATTCATATTGTTTAATCTCACACTCTAATTTTCCATCCTTACAAAACATTTAGACAATTTTTTTTGATATTCTGTCCAATTTTTCACTTTTCATTTGTTCCTTTCCTTTGTCTTTTCCTCATTGTCCGTTAACTTTCAGTTCTGCTTTCTATTTTTCTCCTTACTTTTCTTTATCCCTGCTTTTGCAGTGTTTGGAGTTTGAACTATGATTCAAATTGGTAAAAAAAACGCAAGCATAAAGATTAAGATTTTTGACATGTGAATCTTTTCTCTGGTGCCGGTGGGCTGTTTGCCAGAAAGTATCATAACAATCCTTGACATTCTCATTGCATGTTGAATCTTAGGGGGTAATTGTATCAAATACAGTTTAGCAATATATATTTATATAACTTTTGGAAATGACTTGTCATTTTCTAGGTGTTTATCCTTGATGAGATTCTGACACAAAAATCTCCCAGAACTCTGATTACCAAGAAACTTTGGCTCAATTGGTTTCATCCACAGCCATGTTACTTCTGAACAAAATCCTGTTTTTGTTATTTTTGGACCATTTTGTAACATTTGTACCCGAGATTAGAGAAAAGCAGACCTGTAAATTATTGCTGCTCCACTCTGCGCCCATGGATAATTAGATGGGAAATCCACTGCTACAAATAAACTTACACACGTGCATGGATTTTCAAATAAATAGGCAAGATCTGGCAGGTTTTCTATTCTCTCTTAAAACAGAAAAACAGGCACAATAACAAAAATCAGATTTTCTTTTTAGAAATGGACTGTTTGATTAAAAAGTAAAAAGATGGCAATTCTATTTTCATTATTTATACATTTCTCGTGTTTATGCATTTAACATATTTAATCATGACCAACATTTGGAATGACTATTAGATGATGGTTAATCTATTCAGGTTATCCACGATATATTTCAAATGTCATTTTGGGGAAAGTCCTCAGTGTTCAGAGGTCATGGCTCAACATTAAGGTCCTGCCATTACTGAAAAGAATCCTTACTCCTTTTACTCTCACATAAAATGAAACAATGGAGATATTTTATCGAAAGAGAAGCATATTTTTGTGAAAATATTCCTGTTTTCATTTTAAAAATGATTGGAAAATGATTAACATAAAATAAGATAATAATTTCTTTGCCAAAGGCTATGATCTTGGAAGGACATTCTCACAATAAGTTGTTCTAATCTTTGTGGACAGTTCTTAACCTTGCACCTGGGAATTGCAGTGGTTTTCACAAAGGCTACACTCAATTTTTCACTAAACAACTTCAATTTAGAGGTGACTCTTAATTACCTATCTATGTATCTTAAGCCATTCAAAGAAGAGTATCCCTCTTCCATCAAGTTAGCAAGGATGCAATAACAGAATGCACAAAAGACTTTTAGTGACTTAACTGGCTGGACCACATCTCAGCTTTCCAGCCTTATTCAGACATTATCTTTGGTCCTTAATTTCATGCTTCATGTGTTTCTTTGAGAACAATCTTTCTGTTAATCAAGGCTAGCACTGATAAAAAGAGGAAACCTATGCAATATTTTCTGCCTGCCTGCCTTCTTGCCTTAATATACTATATCTTAATCTGAGAGGGTAGTGTGGTCGAGGATGGAGAGTTTTCTTTTCACAGAATCAATCCAGCTTTATATTTGCTAAGGAGAGTTAATGGTTACCTTAACAGGATAGATTTCTGCAATGAATTTCTTCACCTCTGGAATATTTTGCAACATGAACTGCACAAACTATAGACTGCAAACAATCACTCTTACTCACTTATAAAGTTGGACTGTCTCATCATGATGGAGACTTAGAGTCAGAGAGTCATACAGTATGGAAACAAACCCTTCTACCCAACTCATCCATGTTGATCAGGCATCCCATCTTACCTAGTCTTATTTCCCAGCAATTGGCCCATATCCTGCTAAACCTTCCTATTCATATATCCATCCAGATTCATTTTAAATATTATAATTGCACCCACCTCCATCACATTTGCCACAGTCTATGTGAAAAAATCCCCCCTCAGGACCTTTTTAAATCTTTCCCCTCTCTACCCTTAAAAACCCTCTCAGATTTTAAACCTATGACCTCTAGGTTTAGACTCACCAACCCTAGGAAAAAGACCTTGGCTATTTACCCTATCCATGGCCTTCAAAATCTTGTAAACTTCTATAAAGTCACCCCTCAGCCTCCAGCACTCCAGGGAAAAAGATCCCCAGCCTATTCAGCCTCTCCCTATCACTCAAACTCTTCAGTCCTAGCAACATCCTTGTAAATTTTTTTCTTCACCCTCACAAATTTAAGAACATCCTTCCTATAGAAGGGCAACCAGAATTGTACTCAGCATTCTAAGAGTGACCTCACCAATGTCCTATACAGTTGCAACATGACGTCCCACCTCTTATACTCTATGTTCTGACCCATGTAAGCAAGCATGCCAAACGCTTTTTTCACCACCTGTCTACCTGTGATTTCATTTTCAAGGAAATATGCACTTAAACCAAGATTTCTCTTTGATTGAGAAAAAAATCTGTTGTGTAATCATAATACATTAGACTGACAACAACTAAATTAATAAATGCATTCACATTTTTTCACTTAAAGTTATAATAATTACAAATTTACATATTTGTGATTTTACAGTAATTCATTCATCAGAACAATTCATAAGTAACATCAAAGTAAAGGAAAACAATGTGTGGAGTCTTCCCAGTCCCTGACAGCATGGACAATGGCAGGTCAGTTGGGAATAGATAGTGAGATTGGAAGAAATAAAATTCTTAACAACAAGAAAAGAAATCTGACTCTATCAGCAAGTTTTGTAATGGCAAGGTAGGAATGTTGCTAATAACAATGAGAGACCTATTTCCATGGATTTACATGCCATTAGTATCTAATCTTGCCTCATTGATATGCATTTCCCTATTCTTCAATGCGCTGCAGAGAAATTAGGCTATAACACTTTGTGACATATAAGTCAGAGAGGGTACCTGGAGACTTTGCTTTGCTGCTTGTCCATCCTGGTCTCCATATTGAACAGCAGTCCCCAATGTCTTAGGGTATGCCAGCATCCTGTACCCTCCTTGTTCATAGAGGTAGGCATTGCACATCTACCAGCATGTCTGCAACCTCGAACCAATCCCCTTACAACACAGTTCTTCGCTTCAAAGTTAATTTTGGACAGTACTGACTCCTTGTATTTTAATGCTGCTATCAGGACGCTTTGTGTACAGCAACAAGCACCCATCTTATGGCTTTGACCAGGATGCATCACTGGCCTTCTGGCTTGGTTTTAAGTGCTCACTTATTTTGTGCCTACTTAGATGCTCACAGCGTCACTCCCTTGTCTTGCTTTGCTTTTTTGCCCTTTTCCCTGTAGGAGATTATTCCATGGTCAATTCAAGGGAGACAGTCTTCAGTCAGGGGGTCCTGGCACAATAAGTCCAGCTCAGCATCTGGTATCAGGCCAGGGCCTGGGCACAGTGAGTCAGCTACTTGAGATAATCATAGGATTGGTATTTCTACAGTCCTGGGGGAGGGGCACAATCAAGCCTGCAGTCAATCAGATTGGGGAGTCACAGTAAGTCAGTGGGGGGAGCTGCACAAAGTGCAATCTAGGATTTGGGCACAAATCAGATAGGGCTGTCAGTCCGAGTTGGTGAGCAGAGAGTAGGCCGTGGCCTGTCCTGTGTCTGCTTAATTAAAGAAAAGAGGCGTAACCAGGGTCCACTGCCTTGGAAGTGAAGTTAGGGTGGTCTATTCTGGGAACTGGAAGAAGTATGCTGGGTTAAAGACAAGCCAATAATTATGAAGACGGGCAACTTACCATATTACAGGGAGGAAAACAACAGACAATTAGAGGACATGGGTTAGTGCAGGACAGAGGATGTCATCAATAGTGACAACCATTTTAACTTTGACAGGGAATCACTGCAGCACCATGGTGCGTATCACTACCGTACAGGTCCAGAGCTCAGGGGGTAATCTTAGGAGATAAAGTCATAATTCAAGTGCCTGACAAGGAGTGGAAGAAGAAAGGGGCACAGAGGTTTAGAACACACATTTGATTACCAGAATGCACCTACTCGTCTCTGTGCCAAGTGTGACTGACATTGCCTTCCATAGTTAAGCAAATTATAAATGTCCAATGGAAATTGCGGTATGGTGGCTCAGTGGTTAGCAATTCTGCCTCACAGCGCCAGGGACCCAGGTTCAATTCCAGCATTGGTCTGTATGAGTTTCCTCAACTTCCTCCCCCAGTCCAAAAATGTGTAGGTTACGTGAACTGGCCATGCTAAAAATTGTCCTGTAGTGTCCAGGGATGTGCAGGCTTGGTGGGTTAGCCATAGTAAAAATCCCATGAGGTGTTACAGGGTCTGACTAGGATGCTCTTTGGAAGGTCACTGCAGACTCAATGGACCTAATGGCCTCTCTTTGCAGAGCAGAGATTCCATTAAATGACAAGTGGCTGCAGACACTCTTGGAGTGGCCATAGTAAGTATTTTTCTTCCTGTTTCTGAGTATGTAAGCTCCACTATCAAGTGATATGAGATCCTTCAAGGGGCAATTGCATTCATCAAACACTTTCACGCTAGTTTGGTGACATGTATAATCATGGTATCCTGTGTGTGAAAGGCATGCAGTGTCTAAATGTGTGGGACAAATTCCTGATTACAAACAATTGTCATCATGCCATTGATCTTTGCTGGTTGAAGATAGTCATCTCTATGAAGCAAAAGTTATCACAGATGACCTGAAAAGCTTGATTTAGAGTTTGATTGATTGTTGTCACATGTACTGAGATACATGTATTGCAAAGGTATTGTTTTGCATGCTTTAAAGTAAATCATACCATACAAAGTGTGTCTGTGTAGCAAAACAGTATTCAGAATAAACTGTTACAGCTGCAGAGAAGTTGCACAGATACTTTGGCACCTTGGAAAATTGGCACTAAGAGGTTACTATTCTCAAAGCATTCCAAGATTTCATAGGATTACCATAAGTTTTGGAGCTGGGTAAGTCTCACCTTGAACTGTACATTTTTGTCAACATGCTCTAACATGCAATGATGTCTTGCTGGGATGATGTGAGTGGTGGAGTGAGTGTACAGTACAAAGTATCTTGAAGCACTTAAAATCTCCAATTATATTTGCATGACATAGCTTATACTGCATTCATAAGGAATAGAAAATAAGGTCCCTGTGTCATTTGTCTATGATGTAAATATTGTCTGCCCACATTAATCGGGACCTGTTCTGCTTTTGATATTCCCCATACAGGTTTATTGGAATCAGGACCAATGGATCCAGCCACAGCAGGAGTTAACGCTGCTGTTTCTGTGGTGTAAGAAAGGTTTAGAGAAACTGGAAGAATAGATATGCCAGCAATCTCAGGACCGGCAGCCACCTTCATAGGCTGCTGAACAGCCTCTGCAAGTCCCCTCAGGTTGTGCAGAAGGCCAAAGGGGCTCATCATCCACCATGTTATTTCCTCCAGATGAGCATGGCATAGTGTTGAAACTGACTGAGAATGTCCCAGTACAATGCCAGCTGCTGGAGTGGAACTTGTGAGCTGAAGGGTTAGGTGGCCATCCCATCTGAGTGCTGTGCGCAACTTTAATGGTACTTCCAAGGATCTACTAGGAACCTGTGTGAGATCTCATAACCCTTGACTCACAGGAGTTTAAAGGCCATTGCTGGTGCACTTTGTTCCAGATCACACCACTGCATTTCATTTCCCTGTGATGAGGTCAGTGTTGCTTTCTGGACATAAGTTTTGCCAATATATTTGGCTTCCCCAATGTTCAGGACATACTAGACTGAAGATACATTGTACTAAGGGGGTTGCATCAGAATGCAGCTGAGGTCATCAACAGAAAAAGATTCCAATTCATCATTGTGCAAGTAATCTGTGATCATTGGTAACACATGTTAGAAATCTATGCCAGGCATTCTGGGATTTGCCAACTTTCATCAGTCCTCGAGAACTCCCACAATCCTCCTTCTTTTCAAGGACTGGATGCCTTAAAAGGATAGTTACTGGGAGATAATGGCAACCCGCTGCAGCCATAACTCCTGACGGAGGGTGAATATATATTAGCAGTCTTCAGCAAGAGGATCTGAAGCTTGAACCAGTGTGGGGCGGGGAGCCTTGCAGTATACTCCAGACAGAGTATGTCACAAAAACCAAGCATGGTATGATCTGAACAAATGGTGCAGGAAAATTGAGAATTTGTTGTACTCTGAAGCGCTGGGAATTTGGCAGCAATCTTCCTGAAAGGAAGATGAGGGTATTGAACAGAAGGACCTTCTGCATTATAGAGCAATGTAGCATCAGGCCAAAAAAAACAGGCAGGACTTAAGTGACACCCACTTTGAATAGATGTGAACTGGTGCAGTGATCAGTCATTGATTGCAAATTTGTTTTCGATCAAAAGGCAAGCATTCTCTCTTTATTTCCCAGAATCAAATGTGTCTTTCAAATTTGAAGGGTGCTGATGAAATTAAATGAAAGTTTGACTATTAAATACAGAATTTAACTGTTGAATAGCTATTTAACAAAACCCATACTTAGTCCACACACCCCTCAATTGCAACTCCCCCAGACACCTTCACTTTCCCAAACTTTGTCCTGACATCTCCCTGGGGTGGCACCCCACCTTCTCCACTCTGCACCCAAACCCCTTAACCCTTTCTCCACAGCCTGCTCTGGCACATCCCACTATTGAAATGGACCCAACCTGACCTTCACTCTCCCATAATTGAACCAGACAACAATCCAGAATCCTCAGATCTGATTTCTCACACCTGCTCTAACTTACCTGAAACATTGGATCACTTACCTGGCCACCTTGCCACTGAGCAGACTGGCACAATATCAGCTTAGCATCTTACTCACTACGTATCTGGCATTCTACACATGGGACTTCTCCCATGGCACCCAACTCACCTGTCACCTCGCACCCACTCTACTTACCTGGCTGTCTCACCCCAATCCCTGATCAAAATGTTCTATCACAAATGTGGAACTCCCTTCATTTAGAGTCTTAGAGTCCTACAGCACAGAGACAGGTCCTTTGGTCCAAAATGGTCATACTGACCAAAATGTCTATCCACACTTTTGATAAAAGTCTGCGTAAGATGGTAAGCCCCTTGGAAAGTCTTCGCCCATTATTATGTAATTCATCCATTAAATCTTCCAGGATCTTGGAATATTGTAGCCTTTCTTAGGAAAGAATCAAATCTAAAAGAATGCTGTTATTATAAGTAATTATCTGAAATTATGGGCTATGTTTTTTTGCTCCTTTGAATTTTAAAGAGGCTTTCTCTCTGCAAAACCAAGCTAGTTTTCACATCACATCTTGTCAAATGTTCCTCTTTAACAAAAACCAAAAGAACTGTGGATTCTGTAAATCAGAAACAAAAACAGACATTACTGGAAAGGCTCAGCAGATCCAGCAGCATCTGTGGAGAGAAATCAGAGTTAAAGTTTTGGGTCAGGAAGATTCTGAGAGACTTTCCTTAAAATTCAACAGAACTGATATCTGTGCCAAAAAAAAGCCCATTGTTTCAGATAATTACTTATAATAACAGCATTCTTTTAGATTTGGTTCTTTGCTATGAAAGGCCACAATATGCCAAGATCCTGGAAGATTTAATGGATTAATTAAATAATAATGGGCAAAGATTTTCCAAGCTGAAAATGTGTTGCTGGAAAAGCGCAGCAGGTCAGGCAGCATCCGGGGAACAGGAGAATCCACGTTTCGGGCATAAGCCTTTCTTCAGGAATGGCTTCCTGAAGAAGGGCTTATGCCCGAAACATCTATTCTCCTGTTCCCCGGATGCTGCCTGACCTGCTGCGCTTTTCCAGCAACACATTTTCAGCTCTGATCTCCAGCATCTGCAGACCTCACTTTCTCCTCAAAGATTTTCTAAGGTCTTACGTGCACTTTTATCAAAAGCGTGAACGGACATCTTGGTTGGCATGGACCAGTTTGGGCTAAAAGGTCTGTCTCCATGTTATAGGACTCTATGACACTCTATGTGCTTCATTAACAATCTACTTCACCCCTATCATCTTTCATCCAATTCTGGCTCTATTTTACTAGTCACTGCACCCAAAGAAGTCAGCACTGTTAGAATCGACCAGCATCCCTGGTGCTGTCACCATCTTTAAAAGGCTGTTGTGCATCCTTAAAAGCATTGTGAGCCCAGACCATCAATGCTCAGGAACATGAGTGTGCACCATCTGCAAGGTGTTTGACAGGAGTTCTCAGGTCTCTTTAGACAGCACCTTCCATACCCAAAAACACTACCATCTAGAAGGATAAGTAAACAGATACATGGGAAAACCAAGCCTGCCAGTTCTCTTCCAAGCAACCCACCACTTAGATTGCCATTCCATTCAGGTTCTGGAACTATCAACTTAACAGCATTGTAGGTCTATCCTCAGAACATGGATTACAATGATTCAAGAGGGCAGCTCACCACCACTTTCTCAAAAGTAAGTGTATATCGGCAACAAATGGTGGCCCAGCCAGTGATATCCGTATCTCATGAATGAATGAAAAACATGCCAAGACACAGGGATTATAACATTAAACATTTATTATTTACACTGATCACCTATAGGATAGTACATATAACCATATCCCATCAAAAAATAGACAAGAGTACAAATTCAAAGCAATTTAGCTTTTTAACACATTAAATTAGTAGTTCCTACTGCAATAATGTCATTGCATAATTGCTTTCATTTTCTGCTTAAATTCAAATTTCATAAAATTAGCGACACTACTGCAATCATACTGCGCAAAGCACATTTCCGTGGCCGACCAGTCCACAGCATTCTCTTTGATGTTGGACTGGGGAGGAGTGAAACTTCTTACCAAGCGAGGGTGCATCCCTGGCTCAATGTCAAATCCCAAGTTATTTGCATGTTGTTGGCAATGTCTGGAAGCTGGTTTCCAAAATGCACTTGATTGCTTTTCAGGAAATCATCCTTTCTTAATGCTTTAAAGTGTACCCAAAGCCCTTAACATTGCTAGGGAGAAAATAATGGATGATAGGTTGAGTATCATGTTTCCTTGATGTAGACAGCATCATATAATCATTGAAATGATGGCTCAGAATGCAGCCATTCACTCTGTTGTGCCTGTGCTTGCAGTAAATAACTATTCAGCTTACTCCCACTTTCCAGCCCTTGGCCAATAGCCCTGTAGGATACAGCACTTGACTGAATAAGTAGGTTTTAAAATGAAATGTGTTTTTGCTTCTACCAACCTTTCATGCAATGAGTTCTAACGAAGATTTCTGAAAACCCCCTTAATCCCACTTTCCATTATTTTGAGCTGTAATAAGTTGACTGAATTAGCTGCAGCCACAAAGCATTCTTAGATTCTGAGTGTTTGAATGACGCAGTAGAGGAAGCTTAAAATTAGAGAAGCTTAAATTTTATAGATTCAGGGATTGATATGTTTCTAAATTCTTTGTATAACAAATAATTCCACATTACGCCAACAGTAATGCCATCTGTGCTTTGTTAGTTATTAGTTATCTTTTGCGTTCCAGATGTGGGATAATATGGATGAGTGTATGTTCTGTTCAATAAAAAAGAAACGTTTGAAAGTACGACATACCATTTATTATGCCAAACATTGGGGGATTCATAGATCCCAATTCTTTCTCCCAGTAGAGAGTAAAGCTATCCATCTCCCTTAAACGGGTCAGTGGGGTCATTTATAGACAGAAGTCAAAATTCCTTTGCAAGTGTAGTTGAGGATATGGTATGAGTATAGAAATGACGGGTGGTTGTGGAGACACATTCATAATCTTCCCAAACTGCAAAGAAAATTGGCAAAATAGGGTACAATGAAGCTGAATTGAAAAAATCAATTCTAAAGAAAAGTGTTGCACATTATCTGTGTCTCCTTTATAATTTTATATAAATTTATGTATTTAAAGACTTTTAGATATTTGGTGATTAAAATTTATGGCAAGGGGAAACAAGTTAATTAATGACATTTCCTGCAAAAAAGCTGATATTGTAATTTCCAAGTTATTCAAGCTCAGTCTAATCAGTTAGAAATGATCAAACATTACAGCATCTAATGATTGCCATGAGCTCCCAATCTCAGGTTATGAGACTAGAAATGACATTATCTGATATTAACACAATTGCTTAATGTATTTGTTTGAAACAGTATTGCCTTCTATTTAACAGAAGTGTTCACTTATTTATTTTTAATTGGTTTAAAGCTTTATGGAACACGAGACAAAACATATCCATATGGAACAATTCTGTAGTAATATAGTCTAATTTCTAGGATATCATGTTTTAGTTTACCCATATATGAAATCTACCCTAGGCCAGCGTGAATTTATTGATTGTGCATTTAATTACTGCCTTCTTATATTTCTGTTTTGAACAGTTCATATTTAAACATTGAGTTATAGAGTTGAGAAAAGGAAGAATTAAAATATGGGTTTCTATGAGAAGAAAAGATAAGCATGTCCCTGAATTATCCTTCACAACATTGAAGATTGGATGGAAGATTGGGCAGAACCTTCCACACAGACAAAGGTTGGTGTTGGAGAGATCCCCATTGTTTTCCTGCCCTACAAGAATAAAATTCTGGGCTTTACCACCCTGCTACTACTTGACATGGAAACAAGAGTAGGCCATTCAATTTATTAACTGAGAGAAAGTGAGGACTGCAGATGCCAAAGAGAATTCTCCTTATCTCAGACCAAAGTAGCATTGTTGCCTGAAAGCTATCAATATGATTTCTACAGCATCTCTCTTATTATTAAAATTGTGCCTGTTCTAGGTTCTGCAACCAAGGGAAACATTTTACCTGCACCTAGCCTGACTATCCCTTTATGTATTTTGTAAGTTTCAATGAAATCACCTCTCATTCTTGGAAACTATAGACAATGCAGACCAAGTTTTCTTAACCTTTCTTCACAGAATAGTCCTGGTAGCTAGGAACAAGTCTGGCAAACCTATACTGTACTCTTTCTCTGGTAATAAGATAAGGAGATTAAGAACTGCACACAGTACTCCAAGTGCTGCCTCGCTAACCTCCTATACAATTGAAGCAAGACTTCATACTTCTATACTCAGAAACCCTTGCAATAAGGCAAACATTCTATTAGCCTTCCTAGTAGCTTGCTGTACCCACTTGTTAGCCTTCAGTGACTTATCAGCAAGGATATCAAAGGGGCTTTGCACATCTACACTTTCCAATCTCTTACCAATTAAGAAATACACTATACATCTTTTTCTCACACCAAGCTGAACACCTTATATTTTTCCGCATGAAGTTCCATTTGCCATCTTCTTCCCTGCTCACAACGCTTGTGAAAATCTTCCAGAAACCATTTTACATATTCCTCATAACACCTATTCACACTAAACTTTGTATTATCCGAAAAGCTAGAAATACTGCATTTGATCCTCAACTCCAACTCATTGATATATATCATTGTGATGATGCTGTCACTTTTAAGAGGTTATTCTTTCCTAATTTATTTTGAGAGAGAGATTTAATGATGCAATGCCTCCCTGATGCCAAAGTGAAGGACATCTCAAAGAGGGCACAGAATATTCTGTAGGGGGGGCAGAGTGAGCTAGAAGTTGTGGTTCATTTCAGTATCAGCGGCATTAGCCAAAAAATAGAAAGATAGGAAGGTACAGTGAATTGGTACGTAATTTGAGGAATGATGCAGACCAGCGGATTTATCCTTTTGGGAAATTGGACCATTTTTGGAGACACCAAAAGGATGGGTTGCTCTTCAGTAGGATTGACAACACTATCCTTATGGAGAGCAGTTCACTAATGTGTTTGGGAAGAATGTGAACTAAATTGACATCAGCATATATAAATTAGGAAAAGGGAATAAGGGGAATAAAGGAGTGGGAGTATGGGATAGATCTGCATCAGATTGCAATGAGCTAAGAAAGTCTACAAAAAATACACGAAAAGGTTTTGCAAACATGGTTGTGAATATAGCAAGTGTACTGAGTAAGACTGATGTTACAAATGCAAATAACCATATGGGAATATGATGAAGTGGTAATATGAAAACATATTCTTAAAAATGGTAAGGATTGTGTACCTAAGATCCAATGATACAAAGTGTTCAGAAAGACAGGGAAGGAGAAAAGGGAGGTTGATTGATATGACTATTAGGAAACAACTTTTCGTACTTGAATCAAGAATTAAGAAAGAATTGATCATTTTGATGACATAATTCTATAGGATTTCAAATAATCAGAGAGAGGATGAGAATGCATGGCAGATCAAGAAGAAAAGTCTATAGGGAAATTATGAAAATGTGCAAGAATAATATTGGGAGAGTTAAACTGCCCAGGATCAATAGGGATTGAAGTGAGACTGTTTGGAACAAATAAGGTTAATATACTGATATTCAAATATACACCAGTAGTTGGAATGGATGAATGCTCTATGATCACTTTGTTTAAGTATGATGGGCAACACAACCTCATACCTACCCAGATTGAATTCTCATAGGAATGAGTAGATACGCTTCTACTCCTATGGGAATTCAATCTGGGTAGTTGTGAGGTGATGCAGTTGGACAGAACATTCCTTTAAGTTAGCGAGACAGGTAGATAAAATGGTTAAAAGGGCATATTGATAATGCCAAGGCAACAAGTTGAAGAGATGAAAGGTGATGCTGAAACTATACAAACCATTGGTTAAGCCACAGGTAGAGTATTGTGTGTTATTTTGGAATCCACATTGTAGGAAGGATGTGATTGCGCTGGAGAGGGTGCAGAAGAGATTCATTAGGATGTTGGCTGGTCTGGAGAGCTTTCTTTATGAAGAGAGATTCAATAGACTGGAGTTGTTTTCCTCAGAGCAGAGGAGACTGAGGGGAGACATGATTGAGATGTATAAAATTATGAGGGGCATAGACAGGAATTTCTTTCAATTGGTGGCTGGATCAATGACCAGGGGACATAGATTAAGGTAAGAGGCAGAGGTTTAGAGTGGACATGTGGAAAAATGCTTTCACACAGAGAATGATAGCTATTTAGAACTCACTGCCTGTCAGTATTTAGATGTACACTTGTGATGTCAAGGCATACAAGTCTTTGGGTCAGTGGTGGAAAATGGGATGAGTATAGTCTGGGGAATTTTGTTAACCAATGTAGAATCAATGCACTGAAGGGCCTTTGCTTGTGCTATAGACCTCTGTGCCTCCATGACCGTCTGACACTATCTTACAAAACCTACCTTATTAACTACATCTCCTGCCCCAATGGTGTCCCTCACAACCAATTCCAGCCTTAATTTAACCTATGCTGTTCCCAGACGATTTACAACTCAATGGATACCCTGGAATAATTGGCATCACTTGTGCCCACACAAAAACCTTTTATAGCCCTTTGTTCATGCAGACAAGAAATGTCAGACCAGAGTTGCCTGTCTAGTTCCTGACATTTGCCCCAGACATGGCAGAAAGATGGACCATTAGCACCCCAGTGGAGATCCTGCTGGACAAGGTGAGGCAGGAGTAGGACTTCCTCTTACCTTGGCACCAGGAGTGGAAGCAATAACACCAGGATGTGCCAGCCTAATCTGAGGTAGTCACCCAAGTCAATGCAGCCTCAGCCATCTGGCGGAATGTACAGCAATGTATGAAGCAGGTTAATTACTTTCACCATTGCACCAGTGTGAAATGCCATCATCTTCTCTCCGAAACCTCACAATCATCCTATCCAACTCATTTTCCACGAAGGCTCATTCTCTGCTACTCTCACTATTGCCTATGACATCTTCCTGCACTCACTGTCACCCCCCCCACCCCATAAACCAGTAACCCTGCATGCACTCTGTACTGCCTACTGACTATCTCAGGGCACCTCACCGCCTGTATCAAAAGCAAAGCTGTGACACCCACTTTTATTTCCCTTAGTACTTCCCTCTCATTCCAGGGAGAAAGCAGCCTTTAATAAGTCAGAAAGACTCAGCAGCCCAAAATTCCACTTCTCACAACTTTTGTGGACAGCACTGTGATTCTAACTGCCCCAAGTGGCTGGCAGTCTTTCCAAGTCCCTGGATTGGTATCAGAGGCTGCCTTGACTTACTGTGCCAGAACACTTGACCAAAAGCTATTTCTCTTAATGTGACTGAGGTCTGCTTCCTTCCTTTCTGTTTGGACTGAACACCAAGGCAAGGCTGAAGAAACATGAGCCAGTTCAAATGCCGATAAAATAACCCATGTGTTGCCCATGCTACATACTTCTCTTATCTCCTGATTAATGCAATGCTCAACATTACCATTTGGTGGCCTTTAAACAAATCCAACCAATATCTGCTGCCCCTTGCTATATCTTAGAGATTCCATGAATTGTTTTTTTTTCCAATCTGAGATTGTCCCTTACTAATATACTGATCTCATCATTTATTATCAGTGCAACCTCACTTTCTTTTCCTTCTTGTCAGTCCTTCCTAAACATTGAATGCCTTTGTATATACAGTTTTCAGTCCTGGTCACCATGCAGCAATGTTTCTGTAATGGTAATTGGATCCTAACTATGTACAGAACAACCTCAGTTATCTGAATGTCAATTATCCAAATTTCCAGATGATCCGAAGAAGATCTCAAGGTCCCGTAAAAATGTTATCCCATTATCCGTACAATCAGTTATCTGAACAAAATACTTCCTGTCTGTCTTATTCAGATTAGATTTGATTAGATTTTAATTGAGGTTATTCTATATTCTCTATATCTAAAGATAGCTTTAGATCATCTACATTGTTGTGAATGTAGGTAGAGTGCCCTTAACTTTGTCTTTTTGACATTACTACATTTTCAAAACTTGATGATTGTCTTTGAATCCCTTTTCTTCTGGTTTCCCAAGCATCTTTTTGATGCCCTGTTACCAATTTTACTCCTTTTCAATTTGATTTGCCCTTCAGGTTCCCATCTCCCTGACACGATAGTTTTAACCCATCCCAACAGCATTATCAAATCTCCCCATATGGATACAGTCCCAGTTCTACCTGCCCCAGAACTAGTTACAACTAGGTAAAAACAATGACTGCAGATGCTGGAAACCAGATTCTGGATTAGTGGTGCTGGAAGAGCACAGCAATTCAGGCAGCATCCGAGGACAGGCAAAATCGACGTTTCGGGCAAAAGCCCTTCATCAGGAATAAAGGCAGAGGATGAAGGGCTTTTGCCCGAAACGTCGATTTTGCCTAGTCACAACTAGTCGAAATCTGATGCCCTATCTCCTAGACCGATCTTCCTGACAATGTATTCAATTTATCACTCCTCTTCTTGTTATGCTCTATCCTGTGTCCCTGGAAGTAATCCTGAGACAACTGCTATTGAGATCCTGCTTTTATTCTTTTTTAATTTCCTTCCTAATTCACTGAGTTCTGCCTTTAGGACCTCATCCCTCTTCCTAGCTATGCATTTGTACCGATGTGTGAATTACACCTTCTTGCTGATCCCCCTCCCACAGATGGATGTCCTGCAGCCACTCTTTGACCCTGGCACCAGGAAAGCAACTCACCATCCTGGAGTCATGTTTAATGCCACAGAAGTACCTGTCAGATCCTTTGACTATGGATTCTATTGCTCTTCCATTTTTCTTCCTCCTCCCATTCACAATGGATCAGTATTGGTGCCATGGGTTTGGCTGCACTCCCCCAAGGAACTTCCAACAGTTTCAGAAATGGAATAGCAATTGGTAAGCATGATAAACCTTGGTTTTCTTTAGCAGCCTGGTAGTCATCCATTCCTTTGCTGCCTGTACATTTGTAATCTGAATTTGTGACGACCTCCTTATATAGTTAAAAATCATGCAACACCAGGTTATAGTCCAACAGGTTTCTTTGGAAGTACAAGCCCTTGGAGCATTTCTCCTTCATCAGGTAGCTAGTGGACGATGTAACTGACAAACGATCAGCGCTCTGGAAGCTTGTACTTCCAAATAAATCTGTTGGACTATAACCTGGTGTTGTGTTATTTCAAACTTTGCTTACTCCAGTCCAACACTGGCACCTCTACATCATGAATTCCCTATATGTGATATTCATACAGATCTCTTCCTGATCGGTGTATCAGAGTGACTCGAGACATTGCACAATTTCTAAAACCTGGAGCTCAAGCTTGTGCCGATGGTAAGACTCACTCACAGCAGGATTGTTCGTCTGGGAGACATGGCATGTCCATGACTTCACTTTACTGCAAGATGTTGTCTTCTGATCTGCTACCCTACAACTCTAAAAACTGTTTGTAATAAGTCTGAACTTACCATTAAAATCTAACAAGTTATTTTTCTGAAAAGTGAGGGAAGAAGACTAGAGACGTAAACACAAATGAAATCTCAATATTCACTTGAACACTGAGCAATTCTATTCAGCAATCAGCTGAATTCTCCACCTACATGACGTTGCACTCCTGTTGGTCTCAGGGCAGGTAGGCCTTACATACATTCTTTATTTCCTCTCCTACTGACTTCTCACTCTGGAGACTTGATTTCTTGCAGCAAATTTTAACTGACACCTGTCTTTCCCCTTCTGTCCCAAATTTCCACTTTGACATAAAATCCCAAAATCCCATTCTCCCTCTGTCTCACTCTGACAAAATCTCCTCACTCTGACCTGATGGCTTACATTCAAATGGACTGTCAATTGACAATCTCTTAAAGACCTCTCAGAGCACTACAATGATTAACTCAAGTCGTACTAGCAGAATACTGGCAGCCTCCCTGATCAGTAAAACAGAGTGGCCTCCCTGATCAATGGATGGCTCGATTACCATCTACTCCAATCTGGGGATGATTGAGGGCATGGATGGCCAAAGGTACAGTGGCTGCTGAAACTCCTTTCAACCTCCCTCTTCCTACAAGCCTAATCCTGTGATTCCAGCACCACCTTGTCTCCACAACCATGCCCTAAAATTGTACATCCTGTGTCGGTTCACCTTGGACTTCTAGTTACTGTGTCATCGGCAGGTGTGTTCTGTGATGCAATACCACAGGTCACAGTGGCTACTGACCTTTGCTTGGACAGCTTCAAATAGTGGGGGCAGGTCATTTCCTGGGGAAATGATCCTAATGAGAAGCCACCAGATTACCACTTATTAACTTGATAGGCACATTTTTTGTTTGTTAATTGGTATTAGGGGCAACTCACCACTTCTTACGCCTGACATCATACTTATATATGTTCTGTTGTTCCAGTTGGTATATCACCTAGTCATCAATGGGAAAATGAAAAGAACTTGTTGGAGATACTCAACACTCATCGGGTAGTAATCAATACTTTATATCTCCACCCATTCCCTCACCCCCCCCACCATCGAATGCTTGGCAAGTTTGAAGGATTTGAATGGTCAACCAGATAATGAGTGTAATTTTCAAGGAACGTACAAAAGTTTATAATATCTTGAATAACAATGTGGTTATTTTACATTTAAACGTACACATCTTTTTACAGGAATTCAACTTTTCAAATAATGAACAATTGCCATTAATCTGACCATTCACTTTATGTGATTAACACTGGCTGATGCAAACATTGTGGAAGTAAGCATGCCTTACAAAGTTGCCATGCTGCCAGTTTGGTAATCAATGGATTTAGGATTACATCGTGATCACCAAGCCCACAACTGGGGACAATACAATTTGGTCCACCATGTCACAAAACATCTCAAGATTTAATAGTGAAAGTGTGAATCATTATAATTTATTTTTCTAGCCTTCATGAGAATAACTAATAGAAATTTAAGGCTGTGTTCATATTAAGGAATCTTAATCTAATCTGAGAAGATATATTAACATTTATATCTAAACTTACCTGAATGGTGATTTTAAGGCAGCATATTTTAGAGTTCTTCTGTATTAAAAATTTCCAATCAGAAGCATGTTATTTTCTCCGATTTGCACTAATGGCCAAATTGGAATTTATGTAGGAACCTTAAAACAAGAGTTCAAACACAAAAGGATAGAAATATGTAAATGCTAGTATTTGTCAGAATGATAAAGCAGAAAATTTACGCAATGAGAAAGAACTTCAATTATTAAATTGATGCAAAAATCTTATAACCAGTTGGTTGACAAACCGGGGAAAGAGAGAAGTGGAAAGAAGTCAAAATGTTTTTTTCCCTGATAATTCTAATTGCACCAATATAACAGTAGTTTATAAAATCAGTTCAATGAGTTATTTTTGAGACTCGTAAATGTGAGACATTTAAATCCATGGAGCGAATTGTAACAACTGTTCAGTCCTCAGAAACATGAAAAAAATTATTTGTGATAATTGAGTTTTAAACAAGTGAATAATAAAAAAGCAATTTATCATTTTTTATCTTTGGCTTGGATTTCTCTCTTTTCAAAATTGAGGCAATTATTGAGGCAGTCGAATACTTGCCAGCTGGAAATCTATTTTCTAAAATGTTTGGATTTAACTCTTTTCTCTTAGTTTCACCAGCTTTCAAATTTGGTTCAGAGGACACATGAGCATAAAGTTAGCAATTGCAGAGGTGTACAATCTTCCAAAACATTAATGTCTGGTGTTTAAACAATTTAGTGAGAGGGTAAATCTGAGAGGTCAGGGTAGGTGTGGAGTTCTTACTGCTTTATTGATATAAATTATCATGTTTTCTTTGATTAATTGTTTCAAAATTATCAAATGATATAAAGAGTTTATCATCTGATTATGACTGATTGTATATTTCGTTTTTGTTGTTCTAGTTCATTCAAAATCTTGAAAGGCAAAGGTAATTTTTTTTTTCTGACTAACAAATTAACATACTGATTAGGCACAAGCTCTTGTACATTGTGAATCCCTTATCAACCCTTTGGGAAATAAAGAGTGCTCTGTGATATAGCTTTACCAATATTTTAGCTGATACATTCATGGTTCTATTGATGGTTTAAGGATTGCACCTGCAGGTCACTAATCTTAATTAAAAGCTCAAGGAAGACCCATGTTATATCTACTAGATTCAAGTTTATTTCCAGGCTTGCATCAAATTTCAAAGTGACAACACCTAAATCCGAATATAAAAGGCCTACAAAAAAATGAAGAGGATCATCAAAACTACATAATTGAAGCAGGTAGGTCTTTTCAGTCACAGAAAATGCTTTCCTCAGGGAGCTTTACTCAATTTCATAATGCAGCCAAGAGAAATATCCTGCAGGAAACATTTTCCATCACAGAAAAGGCTTTAACCACCTTGACAATACAGGCCTTTCAAACATAAGATCAAACATGAGCTGAACATATTATTGATGCTTCCATATTAGTTTTGCATGAATTTAGGTAAGGCAAGTGCACCAAATGTACAAAAGAAAGCAAAACTGCGTTGTGGTACACAGTTTTATTCCATTCTCCAATATTGATCTCTTTAAGTTACAGCATCGTTTTATTATGTGCTGCATTTTATCATGGTATTTCCATCTAATATGAGTTTCAATTGATTTGTTTCTTCCTATGCAGTTGATTGTCCTTCCGTTTGTAATTCCCATTTGCTTCTCACTTCTAATGCCACATTTCTACAAGTGTTTTGCCAATTTTTGACATCTTCTGTTACTTTTTCTTTATTTTCTTTTACTTTAAGGAAATTAGTAGCACAATGGTAACATCACTGGATTAATACTTCAATGACCTAGGCTGCTGATCTGTAGACATCACAAGTGTCCACCTTGTGAATTTAGGTAAATTTGAGAAGGACTGCATTGCCATCCTAAATATGGATGCCACTTGGAATTCTGGGATAGTTTCATTTCCTCCCAAATGTATACTTCATTTATAACATTTGTAGGAGTAGATTACATAACAGATCGAATTTGACATTACATAAAAATGCAGTATAGTACACTTTTTATGCACACAGTACACAGCACTCTCGACGTTTCTGCACTCAACTTACAATTAACTGATTATATTTATGATGTACATTTCATGCCAAATGTGCAACTGAGAGGTTTTTACAGGTCCTATAGCTTTGGACATACTAATACAGGTAGGCATTATCTACTGTGTGTAAACTTTTACAACAAAGCTTCACAGCAATAGCACAACCCTCAGCATGTCCTGGACCTTGTGTGTGTCAGTCTGCAAACTTGCCCAAAGACAATACTTCACATTGAGAAGCCAACTCAATTATCTGACAGACCAAAGAAAGTCTTTCCCAGGTTTGATTGTCCGCCAGCAGCAATTAACGTGCACATGGGAAGAGCCTGTGACTCCAACTTAACAAGTTCATGGTTTTTTTTGTTTGATTCATTCTCTTTTCATCCTCAATATTTACTGGGTTATAAAGTCACTCTCCTGAATGCAATGTTTTCTCCTTGGACAAGGTACTATGGAGGCTGATGACACCTGATCTCCTCATTTCTCCTCGTGTGAAACAAGATTTTGTGCTTTACCAACAGTCCCCCTTGGAAAGCAGAAGACTAAGAGGAGATTAGATTAAGGTTTTCAAAATTATGAGATCTGGACAGAGTGGATGGAGAGAGACTGTTACCACTTGTAAAAGGATCAAGAATGAAAGGGCACAGATTTAAAATGATTTGCAAAACAAGCAAATGCAATGTGAGAAAACACTTTTTCACGCAGTGAATGGTTCGGGTCTGCAATGCTTTTCCTGGAATTATAGTGGAGGCAGATTCAATCAAGGCATTCATGACATCAATAGATAAATATTTAACGAGAATTAATGTGCAGGATTGCACGTAGGCAAGAGAAAAATCAATAAGTAATGATACTCATTCAAACAGCCAGTGAAATTTGAATTAAATTAATAAGTCTTGGATTAAAAAACAAATGGCGACCATGATTCAATTGTCATTAAAAATACAAATAACCTTCAGAGAAAGAAATCAGCAAAAATTACCTTGTCTTGTCTGCATGTGACTCAAGATCCATACCAGTGATCAACTCTTAATTACCCTCCCAAATGGCGTGGAAAGTCACTCAGTTGTTTCAAACCACTGCAAAGCCTAAAAATAGGAATGAAACTGAACTGACCACTTACCAGAGGTAGAAGAAATTATGCAGGTTAACTGTTATTCTAGAAAAGTCCACTTATTTGAGATTCTGAACTTGTGCTTATTTGGGAAAGCTGTTGCACAGTTTAGTCAAGCAACAGCCTTAAACAATTATACCTTACATAGTCAGGAAATCATACCATAAAGACAGTGTACCAGATACTACCGTCACCATCCCTAAATGTATCCTGTCTCACCGGAGGTGTTGGCACAGTGGTATACAGTTGGAAGGGAGTCCTCAGCACCTACTCTGGGCTACATGAAGACTATGTATCAAGTCCAACATGGGAAAGAAAACCTCCAGCTGATTGCCACCTACCACCACCAATATATTCCCACTCTCAATGACCTTAGTTTTTGAGTTAGCACTTCTATATAATGAGGACCAACTTGAGAAGTATAGAAGATACAAGGGCACATTATGTACACTGGATGGGGGAGTTCAATGTCCAACAGTAACAGTGACTCAGTGGCATCACTGGTGACCAAGCTGTCTATGACCGAAAGGGCATTGCTGCTAGCTGCCGCAGGTGAGAGGACAAACAAAAAGGAAAAATGTTTTCAACCTCATCGTCACCAATCTACCTGCTGCAGATACATCTGTTCATCGGATTATGGACATATGGACATAGAATGGAGCCCTGCACAGTTCTTTTGGAGATGAAGTCCCATCATTGAACATATCAATAATTGTACAGCATGTTAAATGCAACAAACTTTGATTTAGCAACTCAAAACCGGGCATCCATGACATACTGTGGGCCATCAGCAACTGCAGAACTGTACTTAACCACAATTAGTAATCTCATGGCCCAAAATATAACTCATTCTACCATTACCCTATCAAGCAAAGGGACCAACCTTTGTTCAATGAAGAGGGTAGATGACTTGCTAAGAGCAATAGCAGGCATATCTAAATATGAGGTGCCAGTCTGGTGAAGCTACAATGCAAAATTAATCGCTTACCAAACAGCCTAATCTGCATGTGATAGACAAGGCTAGGCAATCTTGCAGCCAAAAGATCAGGTCTAAGCTCTGCAGTGTTGCCACATTGTGGTGTGAAGGCTTGCAGACAATTAAACAACTAACAAGAGGAGGGATTTCCATGAGTGGGGAGCCCAGAACATCAGGCCAATAGACAAGAATGAATTAGTGCATCCATTTCTTCAGGATAAAAGTCAGTGGGCATCAGAAACAAGAGCAAAAGGCTGTTTCAAGTGGGCACCCCCCTGCCTTGTGTACAGCCCCTCAATCAGGTACACTTTGCCTTTGCTCTGTGGTCCTCTCATCACTGTGCTAATGGAGGTGATAACTGATCTACAAGGTTTGAATTATCTTGCATGCTACCTGGTGCCAGGCCTGACTATGGTTTTGTTAATTCCAACTGCAGTGGGATAAGATTTTTGTGATTCTTAATTGGCCACTTAAGGGCCTCAATTGGTGTGGAATGGTCCATCATGAGCCATCTTGCCTAGAACTTAAGTTTGATGGAGGTGGGAATTTGGTAGATTTAAGAATGTCACCTACCAAATTAAATGCCCTTGTTACCTCCAAACCTCCTACATTCAGGAGGTTTGCCTAGTTTCCCAATCAGGCATTGACATTCTGCATAGTTTAGCTACTGAGCCAGAAGAATCCACACACGGTCAAATGCACCAGAAGGAGATTTTATTACTCATTCATGGGATGAGGTCACCACTGGTCAGGCTGGCATTTAATATCACTGGCAGGTTAAGGGTCAACCGCATTACAATAGAAGTCACATGTAAACCAAACCAGGTAAGGATGGCAGTTTCCTTCTCTAAAGGGCATTAATGAACCTAATGATTGACAATGGTTTCAGGGTCATCGTTAGACTCTTAATTCCAGATTTTAAAAAAATAATTCAAATTCCACCATCTGCTGTGACAGATTTGAACATGGGTCCCCAGGGCATTTCTGGGTCTCTGGATTAACAGTCTAGCATTAATACTACTGGGACATCAGCTCCACAGCAGTAAACAGCAGCAGATACTAATGGCAAAGTCTACGCAGGAGATAGCTCATTGGAGAATTAAGCTCTTATTCAAACTTTGCTGTAGAAAAGCTCCAAGGATCTAACAATTAAAAACAAAACTGCTCATCTCTCAAAAGCAGTTAACCAATTATTAAAGGGTCTGCCAAAGAGTTTACATGCTATGATTATAACTATAGAACAGTTCTGTATGTGATGTCATCCCAAGTGGCAGCAGCTGTCTTTAGCCTACTCTGATGAGAGTGGCTACATCAAGGAACACTACAGCCAGATTCCTAAAGAGGAGATCAATGTCACTAATCTTTAACCTTAGGTCGAAGCTCTAATAAGTTTGTAAACCACTCTGGCACTTTATCAGTACTGTAGTGAGAGATGACATTGTTCTAAAGTTAAAGATGTCAAATCAGTTTGGGCGGAACTAGGAAACATCAAGGGGGCAGAAAACATTGGTCACAGTTATTTATATGCCACCAAACACAGAGTAGAGCAGGAAATTAGAGGTGCATGAACTTGGATAATAGAGTAATCATAGGGGATTTCCAACTACATATACATTGGGTAAATATAATCAATACTAATGTCAGCCTTTTTCCTCAGATGGTGATGGCTAGCATGAGGCTAGCTTTAAATTGAGGGGTGATAGATATAAGACAGATGTCAGATGTAGTTTCTTTACTCAAAGAATAGTAGGGGCAAGGAAAGCCCTGCCTGCATCAGTGGTAGACTCACCAAGTGTAAGGGCATTTAAATGGTCATTGGATAAACACATGGATGAAAATGGAATAGTGTAGGATAGAGAGGCTTCAGATTGGTTCCACAGGTTGGCGCAACATCGAAGGCTTAAGGGCCTATACTGCGCTGTGATGTTCTATGTTCTACATCAAACAGGCCAACTGTTTGAAATGTTGGAAAATGACTTTCTGGAACTGAATATTTGGATTCAAGCAGTCATGGGGTATTTCAGATTCAGTGTTCTATAATGAAAAATGGTTAGGTAATAATCACATTGTAAAGGAGCCTTGAGGAAAAAATGACCAAAATGTGATAGCACTTTAAGTGTGAATGTGATGCAATTCAATCAGAAACTAAGTTTTTAAATCTAACAATGCAATCCATGAAGATATATGGGACAAAATAACTTTAGTGGATTGGGAATCCACACGAAAAGATGTGATGGCCAACAGGTAATAGCTAACATTTTTAACAATCAATTCACAGTTTACAACAAAAATACAATCCTTTAAATGCACATAAAACCTAGCAAAGGAAGTGTTCCAACTGTGATGAACAAAATAAACCAAATTTTGCATAAGATCAAAGGAAGAGATGTATAAACTGCCAAACAAGTGTATAGTTTGGTCATCTTGTCTAGATTAGATTAGATTAGATTAGATTCCCTACAGTATGGAAACAGGCCATTTGGCCCAACAAGTCCACACCCTCCAAAGGGTATCCCACCCAGACCCATTCCCCTACCTTATATTTACCCCTGACTGATGCCCCTAACACTATGGTCAATTAAGCGTGACAAATTCACCTGACCTGCACTTCTTTAGATTGTGGGAGCAAACCGGAGCACCCAGAGGAAGCCCACACAGACACGGGGAGAATGTACAAACACCACACAGACAGTCGCCCAAGGCAGGAATTGAACCCAGGTGCCTGGTGCTGTGAGGCAGCGGTGCTAACCACTGAACCACCATGCTGTCCCAGGCACAGGGTTCAGACCATGTTAGAATTCTGCAAAGGAGGACCAAGGAAATGATAAGAAAGAGATAACAAGGTGAACTAGTGTGAAAGGAAAAGATCAAATCTGAATGTCAGGAGAATCTATGATGAGGAATAAAGAAATGACAGACAAACTAAGTACATACTTCACATCTTTTTTCATCGAACAGAGTACTAAAAACATTAACAGAAATACTGAAAAATTAAGGGACAAACATGAAAGAAGAACTGCAAGCTCTTAATATTAGTGTATGGGAAGCTTGGGTATGAATCGAGTTAACCTGTAAATCCACACAAATTTCCAGGTTGGATTAGAATGAAATAGAGAGCTTTAATTAACGTCATAAGCAATAGTTACTTAATGAAAACGAATAAACATATTCAGATTCTGATGCAGCAGACAGACAGAATTTGTGTGAAAATGCAACATGCCTTACTTGAAAATGGAATGTGGGGATGACCCCGTTGCACACAAAAAAAGACAAAGCAATGGGGTTTAGCCAAGGATGGGAACAAAGCACAGGCTTCAGAGAGGAGATAGGATGGCACTCGGGAAGATAAAAAGTAGTGAGACCAGGGGTAAGAAGCACCTTGCCACTTTTGGAATGTGTGAAAAGTAAGATGTTTGTCTAAAACAGACCATTTCAGAATTTAGACTTAAAATGTATAAATATCTGATGAATCCTCACTGAGTTACAGTGCTACCTTGGAATCTTTTCTTGGGTAGACTTTTCCAATGTTGGTTCAATAAATAATCATTGACCTGTACCTCAAGGCATCTGAGATTATTTTATAAAATAATCCACCATAACGTCGGCAAGAAAAAAAAATTACGAGAGCAATTAATGGGACTTAAAGTTTAAAAATCACCAGGACCTGATGGTAAACATCACAGAGTGTAAAGAAAAAGCAGCTGTAGAGATAATGGATGCTTTGTGATCAGATTTCCAAGTTTTGTAAGTTTTGGAATGGTTCCTGAAGATTAGTAGGTAGCAAAAGTAAACCCATTATTTAAGAAAGAATGAGAAAGGGTAACTACAAGCCTGGTAACATGAGACATATGAAAAAAGCTAGCTAATAGATGGCAGGATGTGATAACAGAAAACTTAGAAAATAATGGTCGGACGGGGAAAAATCAACATGGATATTTGGTGGTACAAACTCAATGGGCTGAAGGGCCTCTCTTGTACTCTATGATTTTGTGATTTCATGATTAATAAGCATGTTGGATTGTTTTTTTTAAAGTGCCACTAGTAAAATCGAGAAGGGGAATATGGGGAATGTTGTATATTTAGATTTTCAGAAAACCTTTTAAAAAAGTCCCACACAAGAGGACAGTAAAAATATTGGAGACTTGGGATTGCAGAAAATATAAAGATTTAGAACTGGTTAATAGTTAGTTATTCCTTTCCATTTTCAGGTATTCAGGCTGTGATGAGTGGGGTATGCTAATGACAACTGATTGGGCCTTACCTATTCAAAACTGTACCAATGATTTGATTTTTTGGACTAAATATGGCATTTCCAAATGTGCAAATGTCATAAAACTAAGTAAAAATATAACTGCATAAAGCTGTTAGTACCTCAAAGGGTTAACTTATATCACTAGATAAGTCCACTCATTCGGGTATAAATGTCTGTTCTTTGGAGGAGAGAGCCAGTTGGTCAGTTGTGTACCAGAATGTTTCAGTAGCAGTAATAGTATTAGATATAATGTAATTAACTATTAAGTACTATGCAAAGAATCTATTCTGTTTATCAAGATAAAGTCCATCATTTGCTGTAAATATTGTGTTGGAATCCTTTCTCATTTGCTATCAGATACTTAGACTAATGCCAAGAAGACGGAGTGCTGGCAATGAAACTACTGAAAGTATTGTGACTCATAAAGACTAAGTGAGTAGGTGAAAATTTGGCTTATGAAACGTAATATGGAAAAGTGTAAGATCATCCATTTCGGGAGGGAAAACAAAAATATTTCTTAAACAATGAGAGGAGAGCATTGAACTTCAAAGGAACTTGGCTGTTCTTGTGGGCGGCACGGTGGCACAGTGATTAGCACTGCTGCCTCACAGCGCCGGAGACCCGGGTTCAATTCCCGACTCAGGCGACTGACTGTGTGGAGTTTGCACATTCTCCCCGTGTCTGCGTGGGTTTCCTCCAGGTGCTCCGGTTTCCTCCCACAGTCCAAAGATGTGCAGGTCAGGTGAATTGGCCATGCTAAATTGCCCGTAGTGTTAGGTAAGGGGTAAATGTAGGGGTATGGGTGGGTTGCGCTTCGGCGGGTCGGTGTGGACTTGTTGGGCCGAAGGGCCTGTTTCCACACTGTAATGTAATCTAATCTAATCTCTACAAATCTTTGAAAGTTAACATGCAAGTATGGCAGGCAATTCAGAAAGTAATAATATGTTGGTCTTGAAAACAAGATTTGAATATAGGAGTAAAAATGTCTGACTGAAAGTACAGTTTTGGTCTCCTTACCAATAGAAAGATATACTTGTTACAGAGGGAGTTTAACAAAGGTTTGCTTAAACAATTTCTGCAGTGTAGGGAATCATCCAATGATGAAAAACTAAACAGACTGGTACATTTTTTATCACATATTTAGAAGAATGAGAGATGATTTCATTCAAACAGTCAAATTTCTTACAGAGCTAGGAAGCAAAGATGCAGGAAGGATATTTCCTTTGGCCAGGGATTTGGATTCAGGGCACAGAGTTTCAGGATAAGAGGCTGGCTATTTAGAACTGAAAGAAGGAAGGATTTCTTCACTCAGACAGTAGTGAACCTTTGGAATTCTCTACTTTAAATGATTGTGGCAGCTCAGTAGCTGAGTACCTTCAAGACTGAGATTGCTAGATTGCCACCTGTTAAAAATATCAAAGAATATAAAATGACATTGAAGTAGTGGATCAGCCACGATCTCATTGAATGGTGGAGCAGAGCCAAGGGATTGAATGACCAACACGTGCTTAAGTTCTTGTTTTCACTATTGATTGTGAATCCTCATAGAATCATATCATAGAACCCCTACATTGTGAAAGCAGGCCATTTGGCCCATTGAGTCCGCACATGACCCACTGAAGAGCACTCCTACCCTGTAATCCTGCATTTCTTATGGCTAATCCATCTAGTCTGCACATCCCTGGACACTAAGGGCAGTTTAGCATGGCCGATCCACCCTAACCTGTACACCTTTGGACTGTGAGAGAAACCTGGAGACCCTGGAAGAAACCCACACAGACACAGGGAGAATGTGTAAACTCCACACAGCCAGTTGCCTGAGGCTGGAATCAAACCTGAGGCTAACCACTGAGCCACCATCCATTTCATCATTGATTGTTGCCTCCATATGCAACAACAATTGACATTTTCTTGAAAAAAAATGAAGTGCTTGAAGAACACATGTTGCAATTGTTTAGTATCTTCCATGTAATAAGATGTCATACGATGCTTCTTGGTTGAGACGAAGTGATGACATAACATTGTCGAAAAATCATTAAATAGATACACTTAGAGACTCTTAAAGTCAGCAAGGGAGAAATATTTCTCAGAAATTTAAGTAAGTACTTCAGACATTGGATCTAGATGTCTGTAGATTTTGCCTTTAAATGAGCAAAGAATTTAGAGAGGTGAACAGCAGACTATTGCAGAATCTCAAGACTAAATGTAGGAATGGAGTGTGATGAGGCTAGAAATGGTTTTGAATAGGTAGACAACGATTCTAAATGTAAGACCCGGTGGAAAATTAAATAGGCAAGTGGTATTAGTTAATAGGAGTTTTCTGACAGTAAAGGTTTGGACAAGTTTAAGTTTGTAAAGTGAGGAACTTAAACCTGCCAGTTGACAATTATTCTTTAAAATTAGCTAAAAACTACAAGATTTGACAAAAACATCAAATAATCCTATATCACCTTGGGTTATAACTGAACACAATCTGTATTATTAATCCTATTCAAAATGTATGAAGACATTTTAAAAATCTAATCTAAGCCATTTCCTATAAAATATACAAGAGTTTGTAATGTTGTCCTGGCACAGTGGTGAATTTTGTTCATGAGGAAAAGCAACTGAGCTCATGCCATTGTATGAAAGCACCTTATTTAATGCATTTTTTTTCAAAACACACAAAACTAAGGGACATAATGACAAGGAGTGTGGTGTTGCAGCCAAACATATTAGCAATAGGCTGCTGCTCAACCTTGTCAAAAAATGGCGATAAACTGCAGGTTACTAATTAACTACAGGTTAATGTGTATCTTCCCTTTATTTTTGGACAATTTCTGTTACATTTCAAAATGATTGAATAAATGATTAATCGACAAATGGGCAAAGATTTTTATATTGAATATTCTTATCTGATATATATAAATTCAATTTATCTAGCCCCTGATTAGCTGAATTGTTCTATAGTCATTCTTTCTTCTGCACATATTCATTTCATTCCTTTATAGTTGTCAAGTAAGCTATTCAAACACTCCCAGGTTTGAATAACCAGTTGATGGTTTACAAAAAGCCCAAAAAACATGAACTAATTCTAAACTGAGGAGTCTAAAATGAGATGTCAAAGTGTGTTCATCAACTACCAGTTTCAACTTAAGCCATTTGGCCACTCTCGCCTTTGGGTGGAAGAAATCTCAATGAGCTGCTTAGGTTGTTAACTTGTGTGGTGTCAGCAGTTTTGACATATCAAGTGAGGAGTCATTGAAACGATTTAATATTGCTTGAAACTTTGCAACAAAGCGGCTTTTTTATTAGGATGGGATTGCCAATTGCCTTTTGCATTCCTGAAGTATGACTATCTGTAATCTGACCTTATTAAATCCATCTAACGTACACAAAAGACCAATCGAGAGTGGCTAAACTTTATCCAGCCCTTGAGGAAAGCTACTAATACCTCCCAAGTTGTACCTAACAAAAGCATTTCTAGTCGAGCATTTTGTAGTCATTTGAACAGAAAAGACTCTCAGAACACATGGCTAGTGTTCTAACCGTTTGAGGAACTTGTGGAGATAAAAGAAAAAAATCAAAAAGCTTCGCCCTTTTGTCAGGGATATGCCAAAACTTAATTTTGAATTGGCAGTGATGTCATTGCTAATTGCGCTGTCTGGTACAAGAAGCAGATTTTTATGAATCAATTAGAGTAAGCTGTAACATTAGATATATGACATAAAAAACATATTATAGAGTTTTACCTTTTGGTTTTAATCTAAAGCAGCAAAGTTTGATATATTTCTCAAAGACTTAAAACATTATTGTAGCTCAAAAGAAGTGAGTTATTATTGAGTGCACATGGAATACGATCAGATGAAATCTGACATGGTTTGTCAAGAGCCCCAGCATGTCAGCAAAATAACTAAATTCAAAAGTGTTTGCTTTTTAACATATGCAATTTTGTCTGAATCTTAAAACCTGCACATTGGTAGCAGTTAATATTTTGGCAATGTTTAACTGCCCTACTTCTGACGAGAAGTAAAATGCAGATCGAAAGTTAAAACTTAGCAATGTTGTTGGTGTGTTATCGGCAAACTTATAGCCTGTCTGGATGATAATTGAAAAATGACTACTGAGAGGAATAATGTAAAGCTTGCCACCATCACCACCTGCGGGCTATAGTGATTGTATTACAGGCAGACAATTCAATTACATACTCTTTGGTCCGTGTATAATCTGGAATCATGGAAATAATGCAGCTGGGGAGTTCAGCCTTCCCTTTGACTGTTCACTCTGAGCACTGAATGTGAGCTTGCTTTGTGAATAAACAGGTCCATAACTTACTGAGGAGAACTTCCTGAGCTTCTTAACATTCTGTTTCTGGAGAGTTGAATTAATTGATGTGAGTTTTGGAGACTTTGTGTCCACCTAATTTAATAAGGATTTCCCTGGCTTCTATGGTGAATATAAATTTATGAAAATTAAAAAGTAATTAACAAATTCAATCCATCTAAATCTGCTAAACTCTGCATTAAACTTTGCCATGCCCAATCATGATTTATTATCTCATGAATACCATGGTTTCCATTGTAAGCATTGTTGTGGGGTGCATATTATCATAGAATATTTTGCAATCTAAACAACAGTTTTGAAATTTAAATTGTAACAGTCTTCAGTAAGAATTAGATTGTGACATTTTCTTGCTAGAGCTCTTTTCCCTGAAATGTCAGGGGCTGAGGGGTGATTTTATGGAGGCTTATAAAGTCATGAGGGGCATGGATAGGGTAAATAGCCATGGTCTTTTTTCTAGGGTGGTGGAGTCCAAAACCTAGGTTATAGATTTAAGGTGAAGGGGTAACTTTTTCATGCAGAGGGTACCGTGTGTATAGAACGAGCTGCCAGAAGAAGTGGTGGAGATGATATAATTACAACATTTAAAAGGCATCTGGATGGGTATATAAATAGAAAAGGTTAACAGGAATATGATTGATTGATTCATTCATTTATTGCCACCAAAGTACAGTGAAAAGCTTTGTTTTGCAAGCAGTATAGGCAGATCATAGCAAGCAATGATGTACAGATCAAAAAGACATAAACAGAGGCATACAGGTTACATTGCGCAGGGCATGAGCTAGGCAAGATCAACGTTAGCAAGGTCAGAATTATTTGAGGCTAGAGAGTCCATTTGTCAGTCTAATAATGGCTGGGAAGAAGCTATTCCTGAACTTGTTGGTGCATGTGTTCTATATGAATGCACGTGCCCATTGTGGCATTTTTGGTAGGCAGAACTGGCACTGCAGGATGAACCTCTTCTGCCTGATGGAAGAGGTTGTGGAAGAGCATTATCAGGGTTCAATGGGTCTTTGATAATATTGGCAGCCTTTTCGCTGCAGCATGCCTCGTAAATGGAGACCGTGGATGGAAGGTTGGCTTCTGTGATAGTCTGGGCTGTGCACATCACCTTCTGTAGTTTATTATGGTTCTGAGCAGAGCAATTGCCATACCAGGCCGTTATGCATTCAGACAGTATGCCTCAATGGGTGCATCTGTAGATGTTGGTGAGGATCCTTAAGGACATGCCAAATTTCTTGAGTCACCTAAGGAAGAGGAGACATTGTCACATTTCTGTGGGAAGTTGAGGACAGTTTGTTGGTTATCGTCACTTCGAGGAACTTGACGCTCTCCACCCTCTCAACCACAGTTCCATTCATGTACATGGGGATGTGACCCTCAGGAAAACCGATCTGATGTCTGTAGCAGTGACTGAGAGAACAGGTGATTCCGGGATATGGGCCAAATACTGGCAAATGGAACTAAGTCAGATTGGGCTGTCTGGATGGCATAGACATGTTAGACTACAGGGTTTGTTTCCATGCTGTATAACTCTATGACTCTATAACTATATAAAGTTCAATTCAATTGTCTGCCCTTATCAAAGCAAAACAAAATTCTTTTACAAGAGTAAACCATTCCTGAATTAAAACAGTTAATAGTTAGAAAATCGATCCCTTTCTTTCTGATAATAGCATTCTTGAAAGGAAGAATGTGGACCAGTGAGATATATTTATTCAATTGTTTTCACTATCTTCCTACAATAAATATTGGAACGTCTGCTCAGAGAAATAAATCTGAATTCACAATTTGGCACCTACAGAACTAAACCCACATTCTATGACTCTATTGGAGATCAAATAATAGCAAAGTGATTTTTTTCATTCTACAAGATTCAGAACTCTGCACAACTGGAAACAAAATGAAGACATTGAAGATTTTGATCTGTTTACCGGTGAAATCCAATATGTTTAAAACAGATGCTTAGAAATTCACAATCTATAAAAGCTATTGTTAGAGAATTAATAATTTTAACCACTTATTGTGGGAGTATACAGTCTCAGTGAAATATCTATCTTAATTGTAGAATCTTTGAACTTAAAATGTCAATGTGTGAATTCTGCCTCAAGACAAGTAAACAAACAATCAGTCAACACCAAAAGGTTGGAAAGTTGCAGTGTGTAAAATGCACTATGATAAATGGGTTTGCTTAGAATGCCTTACGGGTAATTGAAATTTCAATCTTCTGGCTCCTTGAAGAAACAGTTGGGCTGATTTTCTGGTCACAATGGCTGATGGTGCTACAATGATGACTGGGGCTAGAAAATTAGGTGGATATTACTCTTGTATGGATGCCTGAAAGTTGGGGAAGGAGGGAAGCATCAATAATGATAAAAGACACTATTTTGGCTGTTCAATTTTTTTTTTAACTTCCTCTCATTGAAGTCTGTTCTATGAAAACACATAATGATGTGTTTTGCTAGTGAGACCTTTCTTTAGACTTTAATTGGTCTTGCATGGTGCCATCCAGTGAGAGCAATAAAATAGAGGTAGACTTTCCATTAGGTTCCCTGATCACCTGTCATAACATCTGCAGAAGGTTTGTAGAATAACAAACAGAAATAAAGGTAAGTGACAGTTTACAATTATTCTCTGTAGTTATTTCTGATTTTATGTCAAAGTTAAGGCAGGAGGTCTGGAGAGGTCCTGGATAAATTAACATGTTTAAATATTAGAAATGGAAGGACCCCGTGTACAGTATGTGACATCCACACAACAGGCCCACCACAATCAATAGTGACTATGAATCAAGTTGGCAGCTTACTCACAATGGGATGTATACCCTTGGAGATAGAGCAGTCCTGTTCTACTCTTTGAAGACGTCCTACTGAGGAAGAGATTTTAGAAGATAGAATAAAATAAGCTGTCAAGTTTTGGTGAGATGTATTAACAAAGATGTTACTCCATTTATCTCTGCCAGATTGTTTAAAGTTTTCAATTATCATTAGTATCTATTCCGCAGGTGTATCATTATCCCCTGCGGTGATGCCAACAATCGGCTTGATGTGTTTACCGTGGGCATTGGAATTTCCACTTACGTTTAATGTTTCCCCATTTGGTTTATATTTTGGATTTATTCAATACCGACAATGCATTGTCAGAGTTATTGAATCAACTAGAATTGTAGGGGTAGCAGGCTTTCATTGCTGAGGACTATTCATGGACAAGTTGAATTTTTAATAGCAATCTAACAGCTTCTAAGGTTCATGAATTGTCACATTGATTGAATTCAGGATCATCGAGGAGAAAGTGAGGACTGCAGATGCTGGAGATCAGAGCTGAAAAATGCGTTGCTGGAAAAGCGCAGCAGGTCAGGCAGCATCCAAGGAGCAGGAGAATCGACGTTTCGGGCTTATACCCGAAATGTCGATTCTCCTGCTCCTTGGATGCTGCCTGACCTGCTGCGCTTTTCCAGCAACGCATTTTTCAGCTCTGAATTCAGTATCATGGCTTGCCATGATGAAATTTGAGCTCAGCTTCTGGGATGTTAGTTCAGTGCCATTACTACAATGCAAATATCGGTTTGCATTCACTTCACATTTGCATGGCAAATGCAAAAATTGGGAAACATTTAATGTCCTCGTTAGACTTCTGCCAGCAGCTTGAAAGAAAAGCCCGGGATGGAACATTGGCTGTCTGGAATGTTGTTAAATAATTTACCAGTTGCCACTACTGAGCATGTGAAGGTGGTTTTGAAAGTTCAACAACATGCCATTTATGAACCAAACCTCAGTCACGCTTAATTCCAGATGAAATCATAATGAATTTGCAATGTCACATGTATCTGTTAGCATTGGTGGATTTTATATTTGCCTTCTGGCATGTTTGAAGGAGGGTACCAATGGGTGGCCTTCGCACCACCATGCCCAACCTTCAGAATTTTTTATGCCAGGGGTACAGGTTACCCAGACACTCTTGACCCTATTGAAGTTATTAAGTGACTGATGAGTAGCCCTTAGCCTTCTCTTGCCCCCTGCAATGCTTTATCTGTGTAGGACGAGGTCCATGCGATGCAGATCTGGTTGCAGAGGATGAAGTCAGACATGGTAGTGTTTCCTTTGCAGATCCACAGGATAGTGGGGCTCCTTGTGATCCCAGCACTAGCTAGCACTCCCAAATGGTGTTGTTGTGATTACAGTGTTCTAGGCCATCAAATTTGTGAGCAGCATTCAAACACAAGACATCCTCCCGAGTTAGGGGCAGAGGTCTTGCTTTAAAGCAAGTGCCAGTACTCCCAGCGTTACATTGCTGTTGGGCACCATCTGAATCATTTGCAGCTCTTAACATATTCTTCCTCAATAGGGCACATCCTCAAAATGCAGCACAGTATTTAAAACCTCCACACTCTCTCCTCCAAGGACAACATAATCCATTGAAAATAAACTGGTTACATGATTCATAGCCGTTATTGATGGAGCCTGGCCTCTATGTTGTTGATGTTGTACAGTGTACATGGACTCCTTCAGCTTTCAACATTTAAGACTAATTACAGTAAGAGCTCTTCAGTCTTCCTGCCTTAACTTTGACTGAAGATCTGCAGCAAATGTGGAGAAATAGGTTAAATCATCATTTAAATTGTTTTTTAATGTTCTGCCAAATCTTTTGCAAGTTTTGATAAGTTGAACTGTTTGGCCATCTACTATTTCTAAATTCCTTAAATTTTCCCATCATTATCAGGATCTATTTTCTGGTAATACAAGTGTAATCATCAGAGGGAAGAATCCATGAAATTCATAAAATCCTGTCCAATGAATTCAAGCATTGGTATAGTTTAGAATTATATCTTAGGCAGTGGCAGTTCACTCTCACATACCATTTCAAAGGACCATTGAGGAAAATCACCTTATATTCATTTGAAAAATCGATAAGAGAAGTCTAGGAACTGTTACCAAACTGCTGTAGATGTAACAATTGAACATTTATGTCAACCACCAGCAGAAATATGTCAGTTTCTTCTCCCATAAGATTATTGAAATTTTGAGATCTATTGTACTTTATCATTGCATTATTTCTCACTGTATGACATTCAAATTTTGTAAAAGTTATAATATTGTATAAAATATAACTGGAAAATAGTATAGATCTTGGAAATCTGAAACAAATATAGAGAATGCTGGAGAAACTCAACAGGTCTGGTAGCATTTATGAAGGGAGAAACAGAATTAAAGTTTCAAGTCTGGTGTGGCTGTCCTTCAATTTCTAAAATGGTGCCAAACCTGCTGAATTTCTCCAGCCATCTCTGTGTTCATTACATAATAGCATATTATTGTACATGATATTTAAGGGGATACCCAATAAGAGAATTTTCCATCAAATTCAATTCCAGATGCAACTATTTATGATAATTGTACTGAAGAACAATTCTGGATACTGAAAAAGGAAGTTTTTCACCTTGTAATCATCAAAAAAAATGCAAGAATGCCAAATTGCAAAAGGAACTACAATTTATATTGCATGATAATTTATACTCCTTTATATATTTATAGAATTTTTAAATTGTTACTCCTTTTGAAATTTAACATTCTTATGTCTGTCTTGATGTCTGCAAGGCAAAAGAAAAGCATGCTGTATTGCTAAGTGACCAATTCTGTGCAGGTCAAATTTGTAACACATCAGACAAATTTATGCTGCTGTGAATTCTATGGACTCGCATCACTAATGCAATAATTATATCCTTATCAGGACTTCATTATACATGTTTACACCAAATAGGATTCCCAGTATAATGATGTTGATTTCGTCATTGGCCCTTCCTTTGTGTACAAACATGATAGTGTGGGTGGGAATTTCAACTTCAGTTGAACATCTGGTAAAGGATCAGTTGCCTGAAATCAATTAAAAGGAGAGTTGGAGAAAATCTAACAAGCTGCCAATCTGCTCCTACCCAATTTATTCTGACACCAAATTTGTAGGTTCTGCACATGACTATCAAGACATTTTACCCGGACAACTCTTCAAATTAAATTGTAAAACTGTAGACAGGAAACTGAACACAGGTGTTACTTCTGAGGAATGTGTCAATTGTATGTAGGAATTTTCTAAAGAGGAACTGAAGGTTTCTGTTTGTTAAATGTGAAGAGATTTAATTCACTTGCAGTTGGGTTTTCCATCTCCTGCTGAAATCGGTGAGGCTAACAGTAGCTAAGGTTTCATTTTTGCTGAAAAACAGTTTGAAACTGATAATGCCTATAGCAGCAGAAGGAATGTGAAATCTGGGTCTATAGGTTTTATATTGTGAGACAAACAAGAGAAGAATTCATTTATTTTCCTTATTGTATTCCAGCATTGCAGAACATTGCAAAACTAACCAACGTTCAATTTATTGTGTTTGATGTCTGTATTTGTCTTCTCTAGTTCAAACTATTGTAAAAGTCCCCACAGATGTTCTGTAACAGCATAGAAATCTTGATCTGTTGACCAATTCCTGTGACATCTCTGTTGCTATTGTGGATGATTGAATGTTCTGTTCATTCACACTGATACCATCAGGCTGCTCCTTATCTTTGCCAACTTCTGTGAGTTCTTCCACTGTTGGTTTGCCAGCCTACTCAATATTGCTGTCAACATTCGTATCTGAAACTCATTAAGTATTTTTTTCTTCTGCCAATCCAACTAAATTTACTTGTGCAATCCCAAATAAATGTTCTTCATGAAAGACAGATTTCTTAAACCATGCTTCCATAACAGTCATTGCAGGTAGATACCATCATGTGTAAGTTATTGATACACATCATATATATATATATATATATATTATACGCATGCATTGTATGTATATCTATATGTAAAATGTCATTTTTACACATGTTTAAGCAAATGAGTGACTTACTTTTTCCAAGATTTCCATAAACATTTATTTTAGCTGACAATTTTTTAATATCACATTTGATATTATCCCTTTGAGACCATAATGTTTCCTAATTGTAACCTAATTGTGAAAATTTAAATCTCTCCAGTATTTGATTAGATTAGAGTATATTCTTCCAGTGTATGATACAAAGAGATTGACAGAAAACAGGAAATTGCCCAATCCTTAATTACAAATGATTAGAATGTTAAATAAGGAAGTGCTGAAGACTACTTTCCATTTGTCTTAGGGTGATACAGTTGAGGTGTTGCACTGAAAGTAAATTTATGCCAAATAAATTGGGTGTTTAAGGCTGAGTGTACTCAAAAGGGAAGTGGAGTCAGATCCCATTCCTTCAGTTAATGCCAAATTGCTTCACTCTGGTGTTAGATTAGATCTTATCTGTGGCAACTTTGCCAATATAGCTGCTCTGGAATTCCTTAGGTAGGCCTCTGATTTTGTCTGGTGAAGGTCGTTGTGATAGTTTACTATTCTAATGGTTTGTATAAGTGTAATTTGTGATTATTAACAAAATTGCCTCACATTGACGTCAATATTTTGCGTAAATGCACCATATTTAGTCAAAAAAGAGAAGGTTGAAAGTTTACTGACAGAAAATCTCACCAATTTACTTTGGCTTCAAAATAACACCACGGGTTGGATTTTCAATCCATAGTTGAAAACACATTATCTAGATTATTTTTTCTACTCCCAAGTCCATGTCACATCTTCAGCACTGACTTGTACTTTTTATGCATGCTATAATATACCACAGGAGCAGTTAGGACTTGAACCTGCGCCTCCTGGTTCACATACATTTGATCTGAAGATCCCCTAATTGAATCAGAGACAGGACTAGCTACTAATTAGTAGCGCCGGGTGCTATATTGAGGCAGAAGCTGTCTCTGGAGAGCAACATTATGAATAATAGCATTTCCTTGCAGATTGGAGTAAGCAGGAGGGCAGAGGGACAACGGCCTCACGACATGTAGATGTGGACAAGATACTTTTTCAAGTGATGACAATTTCATGTACTGCTTGATTACCTCAATTTCAATAAACCATTTTTTATATCTTAATTCAGCAGTAACAATGTCTTATGACATGTTACAGTGTGGCCAATGGCAGTATGTCAATGAACACCAGACCATTCACAGTTTGCCCATCAACACTTTGAAAATCTCCTGCTCCTCTCCAGGCCATTGATAAGCTATCCAGCAAGCTAAAGAGGCGATTAACTGGAGGAAAGTGGGTTATTGACTTCTCTCCCATCCCCCCGCTTTGAAAATTGTAATATGTTCCAAAGGTGTTGGAAAATTGACAATACCACCTACAAATCCAAAGATCATATACACTTGACTTAATTTACAAAGCTTTTTGCAAATCAACCTTTGTTTACATTAGGATTTAATTCTCTGTGAGCAATATAGTCAAAATATGCTGTCGCATTATTTGTGATTTGCAGTGGAAAATATTACTAGAAGAAGGTTCACATTTTTCTCTCCATTAATGTTGGCACATAACATGGCTGAAAGGCTATTATTTCTGGCTGTGAAGGATTCCTTCTTGAACACTAAGCTGCTATCAGGAGCTGCTCCATAATAATCCCATCTCATCATAGATGATAATGTTCTGGGGTCTGTAATCCTTCAACAGACCTGGCATTTGTGTCTTCATGCAGGCAACAGCCGCAGGGTGGCCTGTATCAAAAACAATGCTGTGCAGTACAGATTAAATCCAACTGCTTGGCTGAAGTTCTAAATGCTTCAAGGAATTGGCAATAGTTTTTTTTTCATTGGCTCTAAGTGTCATTCCTGTGATTGCTGCATTTTCCTCACTTCTCATGTGGATCCAGCACCTCATCTGCATCATGTTGGACGTGCACTGCATTTATCTGTCTGACTTCTCATTAACATCCAATCCAAAACAATGCCTTCTGTAATTTTTGGCACTTATTGAAAAATCAATGGTTGTGACACTCTAAACGAATCTGATTCGTACCTCACAGACAAAGGGTTTTTTTTCACTGCTTAGAGTTGACTCTCCTGAATACCTGTTCTGATCAAGTCAAATTCTTTTTCTTTGCATTGTTCTTCATATTGGTATACAGCAACTGGATGTTTGAGAAGTTGCTAACTCTTACCTAGCTCTAGCTAATAATGTTGCCTTAATTTTAGATATGGGCAGGATTTTCTATGTGCCTTCTGAAACTCAGCAGTCAACCTCAAAAAAGCGCTTGCCAAGGCTTTCACAAAAAGGCACTTCGTGGCCAGGGAAGTGGGTTCACTGTCTATTTAAGAACACTTTGAAAGTAGCAGCAGAATGCCATGGCAGGAAAGCGTGAGAAAGATTGCCATACCACCCTCTCACTAACTTTTTCAATAATAGAATCAAAAAAGATTTAGCAGTTGGGCTGCCACTAGGGGAGTTAACTCCCCTATGAGGCAGCTATGACTGCCTGGACCACTATCGCCATGGTCTGCCACCAGAACTAATCTGTCCGCTGTCACCTTTTGGAAAATCACTGTCAGGCTGGAGCAAAAGACTTTAATAAACCTTGAATTCATTCAATTGACAACCCACCACTTGAGGACTTGGTATATCCTTGACCTGGATTTCAGGCACACAAAGCTGAACAGCTTTCTGTCAGGTCATAGAGTCATATAGTATAGAAGCAGGTCCTTTGGCCCTATGCTAACCAACGAACACCAAATTACACTAATCTGATTTACCTGCACATGGTCCAAAACCTACCATGCCCAGACATTTTACATGCTCATTCAGATGCTTCTTTAAAGTTGCAAGCGTATCTGTTTCCACCACCCTCTCAGGCAGCACATTCCATATTTCTATCACTCTGAGTGAAAAAAAAAAATTCTTAGATCTCTTTTAATTCACTTACTTCTCGCCTTAAACTTATGCCTTCTGGTGTTAGACAAGTCGGTCATGGGGAAAAGATTGTCATGATATTCTCTGTCTAAGCCTCTCATAACTTTGTACATCTCAATCAGAGTCCCCATTAGCCTCCTTTGCTCCAAGGAAAACAAACCCAACCTTTCCTGTGTCTCCTCATAACACAGACTTTTCATCCAGGAGTCATCCAGGTGAATCTCCTTTGCACTCTCTCCACTACAATCACATCTTCCAATAGCATGGTGACTAGAACTTCACACAATGTTCCCTAAGCAATGTTGTAATGAAACTTCCTTGTGGCTATATTCTACAACCGGCTAAGGAAGGTAAACTTCCTTATGCCTTTTTTACCAACTCGTTTACCTGTGCTGACACCTCAGTGATCTATGGACTTGTACACCAGGGTCCCTTTGTTTCTCAGCTCTCTCTAGAACCTTACCATTCATTGTGTATATCCCTACCTATTAGATCTTCCAAAATACATCAGCTCATACTCATCAGGATTAAATTCCATCTGCCATTGCTCTGCCTAATTTAGCAACTGATCAATATTAGACTGTAGCCCAACTGTCCTTTTCAGTATCAACAATGCCATGTCATCTGCAAACATACTAATTGTACTTTCTACTTTCCCATCTAAATCAATAAAATGCATAACAAACAGGAAGGCTGCCAGCACAATCCCTGTAGAATACTGCAGATCCCAAGCTTCCAATTACAAAAACAACCTTCACCATCACCTTTTGCCTCATATTTACAAGCCAGATTTGAATCCATATTGCCAGCTTGCCTTGGATCCCACGATTTTACCTTTTGGACTAGGCTTCTAAGTGGAACCTTCTCAAAGGCCTTATGAAAATACAAGTAAACCACATCAACTATATTAAACTCATCAATAAATTTAGTTACCTTTTTAAAAATCTCAATTAAGTTAGTCTGACAGGATTTTCCTTCAACAAACCAGGCTGACTATCCTGATCAATCCCTGCCTTTCCAAGTGTTGATTAAACCTGTCTCTCAGAATCTCTCCAATAATTTCCCAACCACTATCAGACTAACTGGTCTGTAATTACCTGGTCTACCCCCACTGCCCATATTAAACTAAGAAACCACATTAGCTATCCTCCAGTCATCTAGTAGCTCACAGTGGCCAGTGAAGTATTAAGTATCTCCACCAGGGCCCCAGTAATCTTCTCCCTTACCACCCATAACAGCCTGGGATACATCTCATCAGGCTTGACATCCAGAGTCCTCTGGACTTGCTGTCCTTGCCCTTCACCCTTACAGGAATATGCTGGCCCTGAATTCTACTTTCAATATTCTACTTTCAAAAAACTCCCACTTTCCAAATCTAGACTTAGCTGCAAGTGGCTGCTGTCAATCTATATTTGCCAGATCCTGTCTAACGATATTCAAATTGCCCTTCCCCCAATTTAGATACTTAAGTTCTGCACTATCCTCATCTCTTTCCATAATGTCTTTGAAACATACAGAATTCTGGTATATTCAAAATGCTTGCCCCAGTTTCATTCCCGAGGATTCGGTCTATATTGCTCTATCTCTAGTCAGTCTTCCCATGCATTGCAAAAAAAATGCTCTCCTGGATGCATGCAAAATTCCACTCCATCTAATCTTTTCTTTCTGAAATGAAACCACTTAATGTTAGCAAAGTTGAAATCCCCTGCAATGACAACCCAATTTCTCTCACACTTTTTTGTGATGTGCTTACGTATCTGCTCCTCTGATTCTAGTATAATACAAAAAAAATTGTCTTTTTTTATTTCTAAGCTCTATCCAGAAGGCCTTGTTTGAAGAGACTTCTAGGACATTCTCCCTCATTACTGCAGTGATGGTTTTCTTTATCAATAATGCAATTCCCACATCTCTCTTACATAGCTCCCTATCATGCTGAAACTTCAATTCCCTGGAATGTTGAGCTGCTAGTCCTGTCCTTCATTCATCATGTCTCAGTGATGGCAACAATATCATATTCCCATGTACTGATCAACACTATATGCTCACCCACATTACCAGATCAAGATCCTTGCATTAAAGTAGATATAGTTTAGTTTTCTGGTCCTCCCTTATGCATTTTTTCTATATCCGATAGAATCTTGCTCCCAATTTTACATCTACTCTTTGCCACATCCCGCTGCCAAAGCAATTTAAAAAACCTCCCCAAGGGTGTGAGCAAATGTCTCAGCAAGGATATCAGACCCATTCCAGTTTATGTGCAACCTGACCATCTTGTACAGGTCTCGGCTACCCCAGAAACTGTACCAGTGAAAATCCAAAGCCCTCTCTCCAACACCAGCTCTTTCACCATGCATCTCACCTAGCTTCCTTTCCTTTACTCAATGTGGCATTGCAAGTAATTGGGAGATGACAACCTTAATAGTCTTCTTCTTTAATCTAATACCTAACTCTCCAAATTCATGTTGCAGGACTCATTTATTTTGTTAATCCATTTTGTGGTCCCAACATGTACCATGACTGTTGGCTGTTCATTTTTCCCCTTCTAAGTCTACATCTAAGTCATCCCTGACCCAGGCACCAGGGACGCAATATACCATCCAAGAGTCTCCTTTGCTGCCACAGCACCGCCTCTCAGCTCCCCTTACAATTGAGTCCCCTATCACTAAAACTCTCCCCGCTATGCAGTGGAGCCAACTGTAATGCCACAAACTTGGCTGCTGCTGCTTTCTCCTGAGAGGCCATTCCCTCTCCAATAGTATCCAGCATGGTATATCTGTTTGAAAGGGGGATGGCCACAGGGAACTCCTGCATGACTTGCCCATAGCTATGAAACTCTTTGGTAGTTACGCAATATTTTTCTGTCAATGTATTCCTTACGTGTAGTGTGGCTATATTATTCAATGACACACACCGTCGAAGACATTATGGTCTCTCTTATTCACGAAATTTCTCTTGCAGCGACTGAACTGAGAAGGTTATGTCAATTCCAGATTAGTTTAGGTTCCCTACAGTGTGGAAACAGGCCCTTTAGCCCAACCAGTCCACACCGACCCTCCATTGAGCAACCCACCCAGACCCATTTACCCTCTGACTAAGGCACCTAACAGTATGGGCAATTTAGCATGGCCAATTCATCTGCCCTGCACATCTTTGTGACTGTGAGAGGAAACCCACACAGACACGGGGAAAATGTGCAAACTCCACACAGACAGTGATTCAAGGCTGGAATTGAACCTGGGACCCTGGTGCTGTGAGGCAGCAGTGCTAACCACTGAGTCACCGTGCCACCGTTATCTTCTAGTTCTGGATTTTGGAAATCAGTGTAATCTTCAATCTGATCCAGCGTAGCCTGGAAAATGTTTTTCCCATGATATTCAGTGAAAGGACTGATGTCCCAGTAGTTGTTGCACCTTTTTGGTCATCCTTGCATAGAGTCATAGTCTGTGCATCATGCATATTCTGAAGAACTTTCTCCTTCTTCCAGTAGAGGTAGCAAAATCCTTACAGATGTTTCGGAAGTTCAGTTTTCCGTGTGGGGAATTCCATGTTATAGCATTATCATGTGAATCTTTGTCCACAGTAACTAAGTCAATAGTTTTTCTACGATCCTCCACTACACTTTAGTTTAGTTATCTAGCTCTACCATCACAGGAAGAAGTTCTGTTGTGCCACATACTCACTTGGACCTAAACATTCTACCCTTGACTGGTAAAGTTATATTTGCATCTCAAGGATGATATTCATACTGTGTCTTTCTTGTAAGCTGATAAATGGAAGGGTTTCCCAATAGCTTTCCGTTGCTTTTGTCATAACAATGCCTTCACCAATCCGCGTCCTTAGTTTCCTCTTAAATAAATTGATCTGATTGGTTGAAATTTGACATTTTTGCATTTATCCTGATGAGAGCTAGGCACAAAACTTCATTGACACATCTCTCTTTTCAGCAATATTCAAATTCTAATCACATTGTTCGATTGAATCAAACAAAATACTTCTCCAGCTGTTCATTTCCAGCAGATATTGCTTGTATTCCAAAACCCAAAACAACTGTCTACTACTAGATGTGATTCCATAATTGGTCAGCAGTGCAAAATAATCCTGAATAATCCTTACTGCTGCACTAACAACTAACTTGGCTCATTTATGTTTACAAGAAGCTTTTAAATTCCAAGGTGTGCAGCCTGTAATAAAAAGGAACATTAGAAAAGAAAAATAAATGGTATCTTGAAGTAAAATTGGCTTTTATAAGCCCAATAGCAGTTGGGAGTATATGTGATCCTATTGGATCACCTGGCTAAGTCACACTATGAAAGAGCAGGCAGACAGGAAAGTCTGAATTTCAGTTGAAATGCTGCTGTTTATGATCTGATGCAGGAACAGGAGAGATGATTCAAGGAGCAATGATAGATTGAGCTAGCTTTAGTACTTATCCACATGCTTCCAGGTAATAATTTAGAGAAAACCTTAATGCACTTGACTTCCTGTAAATGACAAATCCCAATTTGGACGTCTACCTACCCTAAATGAATATATCGAGGTGAAACTGTTGTGATTATTAATTCCCAAAGAATTTTGAAAAATAAAATCAACTAACTAGATCATAAGTAGGTCAGATAGGCTGCAGTGAAACAACTTGTTATGTTTCTGTCTGAATTTAATATCATAACGTTGGTGTGGGAAAACTAACCATCTTATTGTAACAACATGATGTACTTCTATGTCTTTTACAGCAAATTCTGAAAAGAAAGTTTGAAAATAAAATAAAAACATTGCTCTTGGTAGTTATTCCAATCCAGATGCAGTGTTGGCACAAAGGCTATTTATGCTGGCAGAGATGAGAAGGGAAAAAGCAGCTGATCTTCTGAGAAATGTACGATAGGAGGATCAAGAATAAACATGCAGGAAATGCTAAACTGGATGAGAGATCTCATGACAGTGCTGTTTTAGATAAGGAACTGCCGAGATAGGAATGACTTTTTTCTTCTTACATAGTGGTTTTAGGGATGGAAATGTGTTGCTGGAAAAGCGCAGCAGGTCAGGCAGCATCTAGGGAACAGGAGAATCGACGTTTCGGACATTAGCCCTTCTTCAGGAATCCCGAAACTTCGGGCTAATGCCCGAAACGTTGATTCTCCTGTTCCCTAGATGCTGCCTGACCTGCTGCGCTTTTCCAGCAACACATTTCCATCTCTGATCTCCAGCATCTGCAGACCTCACTTTCTCCTCAAAGATAGTGGTTTTAGGGACACACGATTGCAGATGATCAACAATTAACACCGCTAGCATCCCCAAGAGTAGGAGAGTCCACAAGTGAAATCAGCAAAAGGATTCTGAGGTTTAAAGCTCATGTAATTACAGAATTCTTACTCGATTGCCCATTGGCATTGGCATCTGCAACTAGTTATGAATATTTTTTCACGCATAACCAGAAGCTGAATGATTTTTACACTTCTGGAGAATGAATCCTTGCAATCACTTGCAAATGCCAAATTAACTACCTTACTCACATGGTGAAATCTTGCCTGAATGATGTGCGCAATAACAAGTCAGTTGGGGAAAAATGATGAAATTGGAAAAATGAGAGCAGAATCGTATAGGTGACTAATGAATGTGGGCGATGGTGAGAAATGTGACAATCACAAGGGAAGTTTCCATGAACACAATCATTGGCGACCAATGTGCCAATCTCTAAGAATTCTCATGCACACCTCTAAACCACTTACAATATGCATCTGAATTTCAGTGCTGCACCTCGAGGCACATAGTAACTATCATTGTTATGCTGTAGCAAGGACACGTTTGCAGTCAGTGTGGTGTATCTTGACCAGACCCTTACTGGACCAGATTGCATTTGCAGACTGTTTGCTTGTATTCCTAGTGCATCCTCGCTTTGAACCTACCTGGATGCTCACAATGTCTGTCCCTTGCCTTGCCTTTTTGCACTTTGCCCTTTAGTCACAGATATCAGCTTCATAGTTGCGTTTAGCACAGATACAAAACCAAGAAGCTTGTCATGGTTGTCAGCAATCCTTATTAGACTCAAAAAGTATAGCCTTCAGTCAGGGGATCTTGGCTTGGCTGCAGTCAGTCAGCAGGTCAGGATGGTCAGAGTCAGGAAACTAAACTGTATAGCTCCTGCCACATCCAGTCATGAATGTGGTGAACATTTCAACAACTCATTGGAGTAGGACACTTCACAAATGTCCTTATCTTTAATAGCAGAAGAGCCTGACACATCATCGTAAAAGATAAGACTGAACTACATGCAGCCAGAAATGCTGAGTGGATAATTCAACTTAGCATTCTTCAAAGGTCCCCAGTATCACAGGTACCAGCCTTCAGCCAATCGATTCACTCCATGTGACGTCAAAAACATTTTGGAGGTACTGGATACTGCAAAGTCTATGGGCCCTGATGACATTCCAGCACTAATACTCAAGAACTTGCTGCTCACCTGATCAAGCTATTCTAGAACAGCTAAAATGCTGCCATCTAGCCAACAACATTATCCCAGCCAGCAATGACCCCATCCTGAAAATATTCAACTTAGAAGGAGAGAACAGCCAACTGTCAGACACCCCATCACTGTCTTAACTCTTTCTGCCTATTTCTGGAATGACAAACAGACAGGTATTACAGAAGATGAAAGTGGGTGACACAACTGTTTCTTTTGGTACATGTGGGACAAAATGATCCAAAGTTGGGAGCTGAGATGGGTGAGAATGAGTGAGAGAAGATGTTGCAGGCAAAAGTGAGAATGGTACAGCATAAGGCCAGCTGGGAGGTGGGTACAGATAAAATGAGTTATCAGAAAGAAGAAATTGCACTTTAGCTTGCCAAGTGGAGAGGGCCATAAATTTTCTTCCAACATTGATTACATTCACCCAGATGGCTGAAACTACACTGACCTGAGTGACAAATTTGGACCAGACTGGGATGATCATTGTTGTACCCTCTTCTGCTGATCTTAGGGGAAGAGAACATCCCATCTGTGCATTGTCCCATACACAGGAGCTCCAGTTGTCCATCTGCAAAGAAAGCACCAATGTTCCCTTCTCCCTCATGTCCAGGGCAAGTGTCAGGAACCATGAATGGCTGCTCCAATTGGACAGTGCTTGTCCAGATGAGCAACAGCCTTTTAAAAATGGTGTCAGTGCAAGGAATGCCAGTCCATTCGAGGATATTTGGGCAGTGGCAAGTGCTTTTTGGAACAGTGAGTGATAGAATGCTGCTGGAATGGGACAGATGGGGCACTATATGGGTAAGTAGGTCCTTAATGATGTGAATTTGTTAAAATGCAGTGACAAAACTCACTAGGACTTGCAGAGAGGAACGTTCCAAATAATTCAATGAAACCAACACTTAACCTAAATAAAAATAAGTCTCAGCTTGGAGATTTTTGATGTCACAAACAAAAGGACTGATTTTACACCCACGGTTTTAAAGGTGCTCACACAACAAACTCACCAAGTTATTTTTTTCAAATAAATGACCTGATCTCAAACTCCAAGAGGACTGGTCATCAATTCAAATTAAGAGAGACCGTCATTAGTTAGGCACTCCACCAAGTTAGGCAGCAGCAATTTGGGTCTCAGTCCAGGGAATAGGGTTTAGAATTCCTACTGTAGTTACAATCAACTTCTTTTCATTATTCATTCATGGGACATGAGTGTTTCTGGCTGACTAGTATTCATTTGTGACAAGGTTCGTGCTGCAGCTGGAAAGGAGGCCTTCCCAACATAGCTGGCATCCTCTGGCACGTAGTGTATTGACAACACAATACCATAATGCAGCCGACTTTATCAGGACAAAATGCATCCATTCAGTAAAGGTACAAATCATGTGTGATCATTGGTACCACATCTTAGAGGTCTGAACCACATACCCTGGAAGCTGCAATGATAGCTGTTATTGATAACTCTTGGGTTCCTGCTTCTTTTCAAGGGCCAGAAACCTTACAAGGATCGCTGCTGGGAGAAAGGAAAGACTATCTGAGACCATGTCAGATGAAATTGTAAATAGCCTTCCACTGAGGCCTAGCATTGAGACAATGCAACCCATTCTTTCACTGGGGTGTCTGTCAAGTTGATAATAGGTCTCCTGAATATGAAGTGTCCTGCAGTATACTCCAGATATGTTGCATGATGTTCTCTGAGCACCTGGAGCAGAGCATGAGAGAATGTGATGGATGCTGAAAAGATGGCTACGGTCTTCTGAGGAGGAAGATGAGGTCATTGAACAGGAAGAACCTTTAAATCCAACCTTCAAGTTGGACAATGCCATAATTCATTTATCATTAATTTGTTGTTGCTGGAAAAGCAAGTAACCCTTGTTTATTCCCAGAAGCAAATGCAGATTTTTTTGTTTGTGCTTATATACTTTTTTTCTGTTGTTCAATAAAAACAACATTACCAACTGTTTGAAATATTTATTACTCTTTGCCTTCATTGGTCAGTGCATTGACTATAGGAGTTGGAAGGTCATGTTGCAGCTGTATAGGACATTATAGGTCATTTTTGGAATACTGCATTCAATTCTGGTCTCCTTGTTATAGGAAAGGTGTTGTTAAACTTGAAAGTGTTCAGAAAAGATTTACAAGGATATTGCCAGGCTTGGAGGATTTAAGCTATAGGGAGAGGCTGAACAGGCTGGGGCTGTTTTCCCTGGAGCTTCGGAGGCTGAGGGGTGACCTTAAGCAAGTTTATAAAGTCATGAGAGGCATGGATAGGGTGAATAGTCAAGGTCTTTTCCCCGGGGTAGGGGAGTCTAAATGTAGAGAGCATAGGTTTAAAGTGGGAGGGAAAAGATTTAAAAGGGTCCTAAGGAGCAACTTTTTCATGCAGAGGGTGGTGGATGTATGAAATGAACTGCCACAGGAAGTGGCTCAGGCTGGTGAAATTATAACATTTAAAAGGCATCTGGATGGTTATATTAATAGGAAGGGTTTAGAGGGATGTGGGCCAAATGCTGGCAGATGGGACGAGATTATTTTAGGATATCTAGGCAGCATGGACGAGGGTAGGACTGTAGGGTCTGTTTCCATGCTGTACATCTATGACAATATGTGATACTCCCATGTTGAACAATGACAAAATACTCTGCTATGCATTAAGGAAAGAGGAGAACTCCTTCAAACAGGGCTCCAGAATGGTTTGGCACTAAGGATAGGAGGCCTTTCAAGTGTCATTCTTGCAGCTTCAGTTACTATTGTAGTCGTTCAGACAACTGATAATGTAAAGAGGCAATATATTTATGGTAGTGAGTCCACATATGAGTCCATTGAAGCATTTCCTTTTTATTTCCCTCCCATTGGGTCAAAATCTTGGAACTAACTCTCCAAAGGCATTGTGGGTCTACCTACACTAAATGAACGTAGCATTGAAAGAAGACAGCTCCCCACCACCTTCTCAAGCACAACCACAGATGGACAATAAGTGCTGGTCAAGTCAATTATGCCCAGAGCCCAAGCATGGATAAAAACAATTTAGTGTACCATAAAGACTTGGTACACAGCTGATCTTGAAATATGGCACCAGCAGACAAAATCTTAAAGATTCTGACAGCAGTAAGTACTTTCTCCATTTATGACCAATGATAGTGTGAGTGCAGTGCTGCAGGAACATGGAGCATACATAATGAGGACTGAAAGCACCACAGATCAAGGATTGAAACCCTCCATGAAATTCCCCAAAATTGATACTTAGTTAAAGTTTTGGTAAAATTCAAGCCATACACATTGTTAATTTTTTGGTTCCACTCGTACAAAAATTTGTAGTACTTTTGTACAAGCTTGTATTCTTCAATTAATATATAAGATTTTGTTAAGGAAATAATGAGTTTAATTAATTCCTGAAATGATGATAAAGTCTGCTTGCTGAACTAAGTAAATTGACAAATTAAAATGCATTCCTAAATATTAGTTGATAATGGCAGATCAGCTATGCTTAATGAGACACAGCATTTCTATATAAGTTCCAGGTTGATCACTGTGGATGTTTTGTTTGAGATTTTTCCAGCTATGTAGCAATATCCTTTACAATTTGATTGCCCAATCTACCAGTAGTTAAATACAGTTTTCGTAACTATCGATATCCTGGAATGAACAATGGCAGCATTTAAATCTTGCTGATTGTTGAGATAATAGCACCACTTTCCTTCTCAATGTGGATTTAAATTTTTGCCAATAATTGCTGCTCATGTTTTTAACATTACGTCTTAATTTTTTTTTTGAAGAACACCAGTCCCATTGATTTCTAGAACTGTATCACAGTATTCAAGAACAACACTTTTAATGCAAATACTTTCTGTTTTTCATTTTTTGTCTTTTTTTACTGAAAGTAAGTATGTACGATTAACTTTTGATAATTTGCGTCAGCAATACAGGACATAACATTTTTAAACCTAACAATTGCAGTTACTGTCTTGGTGATTAACTGTGGATTATTAGGATGTCAGTCTTAGCTCAGTGGTAGATCTCGCCTCAAGACAGATAGTTGTCAGTTCAAGGGACACTCTAGAGACTTGAGCATATAATCAAGGTTACGTTGTTGGAGATACGGTCTTTAGGATAAGACATTAAATTGATGCCATGTCTGCCCTTTCCAGTGGATATTAAAGATCTCTGGACACTATTCAAAGAAAAGAAAGGAATTCCTCCTGGGGTTTTGGTGAACAACTACTCTTCAATCAAAACAACTAAAACAGACTAAATCTGATTATTTATTTTATTGATATTCATGGGGCATGTACACACAAAATAACTAGATTGGTTGCCTTATTTTCCTATATTTCAATAATGAATACATTTCCAAGCTATTTCATTACCTATAAAACATGTTATTGATATTCTTACGGCCTGTACACACAAAATAACCATGTTTCCCTGCATTTCAATAATGACTATATTTTCAAAATACTTCACCAGCTATAAAATATTTTCAGAAATCCTGATGATTTGATAGGCATTATTTAAATATAAGCCTTTGCTTAACTAGACGCGTTTTTAAAAATATAGTATTAATGGGATTGGTATATCAGTTGGAGGTAGCATTTGTTGCCCATCCCTAAATGCCTTGAGAAAGTGCCAGTGAGCCACCTTCTTGAACTGCAGCAGTCCGTCTGGCTTAGGTGCACCCATAATGCTGTTATGGGTGAGAGTTCCAGGATTTTGATCCAACTGCAGAAAAGGAACAGCAATATAATGCCAAGTCAGGATGGTGTGTGGCTCAGAAGGGAACTTGCAGGTGGTGAATTTTATGTTGAGCTTATCCTGCATCATGCATTTGGAAGATACTGTCGCTGCAGTGCATCTTGTATATTCTAAACACTGCTGCCAATGTATTTTGGTGGTGAGGATTGTCATTGCTGGCACTTTATGGTATCTGCCACATCTATCAATATTGTGTTTGATAGTAAGGGTTATTTGAGGTCGCTTGTTGCGATCAATCCTGCTTTTCTACTTTTCATCCGGGACACGTTTAATGATCAGTGGTAAAGAATTTACCCATGTAGAATCTTTACATAAGTGACACTGTTCTCAGTTAACAGGATGGTTTACTCCATAATAGCAATAAATGCAAATACATTATAAATGAGGTATAATTACCCACACTCTCAGGAACTTTACAGAATATCTCTGTTCCCGATGAAGATTTGTCTAGAACTCATTGTCTCTACCCACCGAATGTGTGGCATCAGCAGAATGGGTGGAATTAATACAACTTTAGTAGCAATGCTTTGAGAAACATTGTAATATATTACAAAGACAAGCAAGCAACCAGATAGAAACAGGCTCCTGGTATCACCTGAGCTTGAAGGAAGTTGCATGTGACTTAAGTTTCTACTTATTTTTCAAATATTATCCAAAAATGTTCAGTCAGATAACAATCAAGTGGGCTGCTTTGTCCTGAATGGTATTAAGGTTCTTGAACATTGTTGGAGCTGCACAGATCCAGATGAGGAAACAGTATTCCATCATATTTCTAACTAATGCCACGTAATTAGCGGACAGATAGTGGGTAGACAAGAAATGAGTCACTTGCTACAGAATTCTCAGTCTATTACTGCTCTTGCATCACAGTGGTTAACACGTCCGTTACATTTCTGGTCAAATGTTATCCCTAGAATGTTGATGGTGGGGTATTCAGCAATTGCAATGCTACTGAGTGTCAAGGGGAGATAGTTAAATTCTCTCTTGTGTCAGAGATTGTCATTGCCTGGTATTTGTGCAATACAGACTGCTTCAGAATTTCAAGTATCACAAACTCCCACAATGATAGGCTGGAAATACGACAGTTGTCTTCCAAAAAGCACAACCACCTTTCCTTCAGCTATGAATGGTAATAGTCAGTGAATAATTTTCCCTGATTTTTACTATCTTCAATTCTGCAAGGGCTTCTTCATGGTACACTTACTGAAATGTTGACTGAACTCAAGGGCATTCACCCTCACATTACCTCTTGGGTTCAGACCTTTAGTTTACATTTGGATCAAAGCTATAATGAGGTCGGATGCTAAGTGGCCCTGATGGAATCCTTGCCAGGCATCAGTGAGTTCTTGATAGCACTGTCAATAACACCTTCCATCACATCACAGATGATCGAGAGTGGATTGACTGAGCAGTAATTAGCCAGGTTGGAATCATCCTACTTTTCTCATGTATAGCATATACCTGGGTGATGTTTACACATTTCCAGCTAGATACCATTATTATAACTGTGTTGGAACAGTGGGCTGGGAAGTGGTTAGTTCTGTTGCACAGTCTTTACCACTGCTGCTGCAATGTTGATGGAGTCCTGATGTTTTACTCACAATTTGCTGTCTTTAATTTATGAGCCTCACTGTGGAATAACTCTCCTGCTCAGTGGGCCAGACAAGGAAAAGAGACAAGTGTTAGCACTTGACATTATCCCATATCTATTCTGATGAGCATTGCTACAAACCTTCAACTGGTTCAACTTTGCAAAACAGTTTTGATGGACCATTGATGGTCACTTTCACTGCAATTAACAACTTTGAAAAATTAAAAGAAAATTATAATCTTTATCTCTTTCAATGAAGATATAATTTGCTTCTTGCAGCATTTCCTTTTCACCTGTTTCTTTTCAGTGAGCTAAGAGGGTGTGAAAGTTACTAATAATTATTTAATATAGCTTGCTGATTATTGTGAATCCTTATGGGCTACCAACTTGCTTCTCGCTCTCCAGTAATGTCCTTAGCATTGGGAAACATTGTCAGAAACAGCACACTTTTAACATTTTTTGTCCACTATCGATAAATTGCCATTATCGATATATTTTGTTGTGACAATGACATTTTCTAGGTTTTGTCAAAAATCCTGTGTATTTTCAGGCCCGCCATCTAGAATTGCTATTATTTTTCACCTAAAATAGTCATACTGTCCCATACTGATGAACAGTTTAAGAAAATGAAACCATGTAAAGAAAAGGAATTTTCAAATATCTGAATGTAATGGGTTCATTTCAATTTTCTTACAACTCAAAACACGTATGTAATTTACAGCAGTCCATGTTATTTAGTAAAATAAGTCTGTTACTTGTAATTAGGGAGTAGAGTTGACACAGAGATAATGGGCCAGATGCTCCCAGGAGGAGCAATCACTGTCAGATTGTCACGCTACTCCTACATTTCTTTCGTCAAGACTGATCTCTGCATTTCTGGCAAGTGATTTCAATTGCTCCTCCTCCAGAAATGCAGAACATACCTGCAATCTAACAGGTCCCTGATAGTGCGGGTTAGTTTGGGATGACAAACTACACTCCCTTTTCATAGCAATATTTCTGTATTCTGTGACTTACATGTCCAGCAGCACAGACAGCCGTTTTGGCAGCTGATATGAATGTACGTAAGATAAATGTGGGGTTAATGTGCCATGTGTGCAGACTGCTCGTTGGGTAGTGTGCCAGAGTGTTGGATAAGTGAGGTGCCAGGTGGGCAAGGTTGGAAGAGTGTGAGGTGGGTAGGATGCCAGATGGAATGTTTTGAGTAGGCCAACAAAGTCAGGGGATATCAGGTCTAGTAGGAAGAGGACGGTGTCATATTTGATGGCAGGGGAGGGGTAATGTCAATTCTTGGGGGAGAATGTGATTCATGTGATAATGATGCTAAAGTTATTGCCATATTTATTGCTTTTCACTTTGAATCTAATTAAGAACAAGTATAAGGATTACATAGGACCATAAGACTTAGGAGCAAGACTACGCCTTTTGGCCCTTCATGTCTGCTCTTCCAATTAATAAAACCATGTCTGATCTTGATTAAGGTTCAGTACTAATACTCTGCCTCCCCAACAAACCCTTAACTCTCTTATCTATCAAAAATCTTTCAATCTCAACTTTGAATAACTTCAAAGGGTAATACATCATTCAAGTGAAAGCTGGTTTGAAGACAGGGCATTGAGAAGTAGCAAGAAACAGGAACATTTCATGTTGGAAAGGATTCAAAAGCAATCTACCACAGGGGGAGTAAGCATTTTCCTGTGTTTAGTGCCTTGAAAGTGTACAATATGCACAGGGAAATTAAGCACGACTTCTTCATTCCTATTTTTCACCTGAATAGTCCTGCCCCTAAATTTCTAGTCTGACCTTTTAGGAGTCATTCCTATGAAGAGGGTATGATAGTGTAATTTATGTGTAAATGAATATCAGATGCTTCCGCAACAGATTTCCCATACTCTCACCGGCTGCCTTTCAAGAGCAGACTGTCCACAGCAAAACAACTGATGCTACTTCTTGCAAAGCAATCTGTCTTAAAGCAGCAGTTTGACATTGTCAAAAAATCTCATCATCCTTTACTTTTAGCATTCAAAATTGTGTTGCAGCTTAAGTTCTGTTTTGAGGAATGCTGCTAGTCTTTCTGTTACTGACAGAGGCCATGTTCAGTCTTAAGAATCCCCTCTGTGAAATTGCTAAGCTGGAAGCAGATGAAAAGCTACAACCAAAGCTTTGATAACAGCTGAAGATATTTGCCTGACCCCTTTTTAGAATCACCAACTGATTCCCTACCAAAACTTTAACAGTCGCTTTTCCTTCTGATCATACAATTGTTCTAACTCTAACAGAGTTAAAACAGAAGATTCACAGTTAAACTCACAACCTCCTTTTATTCTCACGCCATCAGTCTGCACAAACTTGCTTTCCCTGCACATCCATCTTCAAAGGCACACAAACAGCAATGACAAATACAAGGCCATAATACCAAAATACTGATATATATTACAGGCAAAAGTGAGGACTGCAGATGCTGGATACCAGAGTTTAGATCAGAGTGGTGCTGGAAAAGCACAGCAGGTCAGGCAGCATCCGAGGAGCAGGAAAATCGACTTTTCGGGCAAAAGCACTTCATCAGGAATAGAGACAGCGAGCCTCCAGGGTGGAGAGATAAATGGGAGGCTGGGGAGAAGGTAGCAAAGAGTACAATAGGTGAATGGGGGTGGGGATGGAGGTGATAGGTCAGAGAGGAGGGTGGGGGAAGGTAGCAAAGAGTACAATAGGTGAATGGGGTGGGGATGAAGGTGATAGGTCAGAGGGTAGGGTGGAGCAGATAGGTGGGAAGGAAGATTGGCAGGTAGGACAGGTCATGAGGACAGTGCTGAGCTGGAAGGTTGGAACTGGGATAAGGTGGGGGGAGGGGAAATGAGGAAACTGGTGAAGTCCTCATTTATGGCTGGGGTTGAAGTGTTCCGAGGGAGAAGCTGACCTCCCTTTCACATATTGTACTCTTTGCTATCTTCTCCCAGCCCCACCCCACCCCCACCCCCACCCCACCCCCATTTATCTCTCCACCCCAGAAGCTCCCTGCCTCTATTCCTGATGAAGGGGTTTTGCCTGAAACGTCGATTTTCCTGCTCCTCGGATGCTGCCTGACCTGCTGTGCATTTCCAGCACCACTCTAATCTAAACTTTCATCTATATTCCAGGTGTGTATAAAGAATGCTAAGAATGCAGAAGACAAAGTATTACCCCACAGTTTCCTTCTCCTCACTTCCTTGACAGGTATCAAATTTGTCACCAAATCTCAGTTTCTATTTTGTTTAATAACTGAAAAACACAACACTCATAGACTGATTTGGAAAGTATTGGCATCTGGAACTCCGTGATGGCTTTTTCTTAAAATTATGATCATTGTTAACATTTTGAGTTGAATCTTACATTTTTTTGGCTAAGCACAAGTTGAGTCATATTTTTTGGAGCATTTGTTGCTGTGAGAACAAGTGAAATCTCTCACCGTATCTTAACAAATTCATCTCATTAATTGCCAACATGCTCCAATAGTGTCCTCATTTCCCACCAAGGCTCATGCTCTACCACTGTTACTGTCATATGCAACATCTTCCCTCACTTCCTCTCACCTATCCCAAACCTGAAACTACTAACACTGCGCTGCCTAGTCACGCACTCAGGACACCTCTCTAACTGTTCTGAATATAATAGCAGTATCACCCAGTTTCATCTCCATAATACCTGTTTCTCTCTCACATTTCAGATGGAAAACAGCCCACAACATGGCAGAAGGACTTGAGATGGGTGGTAGGCTGTTTGACATGCAGCTCCTCAATTGATTAATTATCTCAATTATTGAGGTGAGTTGGGCTTTTAACAAAATATATAACAAGTTGCCAAATGGCATCTCACCACTTTCTAGCAAGAATCTCACCATGCCACTTGTGAACAAAGGCATGAATTGTTCTTAACATTGGGATAGGCCTCACAACACTCATTGCCCAAATCCGCCACACATTTCACCATGGCCATATCATTCAGATTCCTAAAAGATTTTGCTTATGTGTCTAACTGGAAAAACTGCAATAAGATTTAATACAAATACAGTAAATTAAGTAGCAACATTTGATTATGTGATGATGCAGCATGGCTTATTTAAATTTGCAATTGTCAGGTTTAAGAAAAATTATATTAAACATTTTACTTCAACTGTTTAGATGATTAAAGTTTCAAGTTTGATTTACAATTCTGGCAGATTATTGGTTTGTAAAATATCAGGATATTCAATGTTACTTAAATTAATTGGATCTCTCTCGCTCCTCCAATAATAGCCTAATTGAAGATTATAATTTCTGCGCAGTAATCATTTATATTTGAATATATTGAAGTATGTGGAGTGGTGTTATCATCATTCCAAGTACTCTTATTTTTCTGCCTGAATGTAAGTGGGTGAGAAAATTACAAACATCATGAATACCTAACTCCAACCATTTTTCTCAAATTGGATATCATAAGGTTACCATCACCTTCAAGTTATGAGACCTTTTATTGTGAAGATGATAAAAGTTTTACCTTTGATTAAACTGTCGATGACTTTTTAATTTCTACAAGTAAAGATTGTATGTTCCTTTATGTACAAACTGGCAGCACTGAGTCCTGATAGTTTAAGGCTATATTGACATCAAAAGACAAATTTCAGTACATCAATCCTTGAAAGGGCTGTGAGAAATCACACTGCTGAGGAGGAAAAATGGCTTTGAGGCATTGAAAAAGTGTAAACTTCATTTCACAACAGACATCAGTAACAGCCAGTAAGTGTTACTGTCCCCAGCAGTAGGTGATATTCAATTTAAACAAGGTCGCAGAATTCTTTTGGCTTTTCCTGCAATGCGAGACGAGTCTGCTTATAGATGCTTTTACATTTGTAACAAATAGTCAGCTACAGAATTGTAAATGGTGTTTGTAAACTTCAGTTAATACAATAATCTCTAGCCTCTACTGCTTTAGCTATGATGAATATTGTATATAGAGGAATCTGTCTCCAAACATTGTGCGAATGTTGTTAATCAGGTTGTGCTTAATCACAACAATCATTTGTCAAAAATCCTTAATGTTTCACACTTTAGAGATAAGAATCATTGTTGCATCTTCCACTGTTTGGAAATGTTGTATGGTACATTTTGTGCACGAATTTCATTTCTGTAGCCCAACGAGGTAGTTGTACAGGAGTCTTTCCTCACTCCTGATGTGCATATTGCACACTCAACTGCTTCATGCATGGCCTGCACAGAATGTCTTTTAAGAAGATTGCCTTCTCTGCATGCACAGAATGCAAGCGATGCAGTGCTATCCTGAAACTGCACAGCCTACTAACAGTTGCAGTGATATGTTCAGCAACAGGGTCCTTTGTTATTCTAAAAAATGCAAATGCGGAGCTGCACAATGGGCCTTACACAAGTATTTTAAAGGTGAATTACTCAAACCACAGGTAAGGTGATTTTAAATACCATCTTCTATTGCAAAGCCTCTAGAAATATTCCAAAGTACTGTTTCAATAACCTTGTATAATTTTATTCTCTATTTTCAATTGTGCATTGAAACTTCAAAAGAATGAGCTTAAAAGCCAAGGATTGCTAGAGTTTGTATAAGCAAGTTACCTGGCCGTTTGCACAGCTGTTTCTACAAACAGTGGGGAAAGCCTAGTTTCAGACAAGCAAAGGGATGGTTACAAATGGAGATTTGACTGGCAACAAATAGTTGATTGGTCTGCGAAATGGTAACCAGTTATTGATGACAAAGACCTCCTGACCATCAATAACCCTGTAGGTTAACTCGTAAGTAGCTGAATGGTTTCATGTGTGTACAGTTAGCAAAAAGCATCTCAAGACTGAAGATAAACAGCTTATTTCCCCCCTAACAGTTACTATAAGTTTTTGAAGTTTCAACTATTAAGAGGGAGACCATTATAAGTGTGAACCAGTCACCCCTTACCTTCCTGCAAACAAATGAATGTACCCAGAGAAGAAAGGCTGAGAAACAGTGCTCTGATCAGCACAAAAAATCTCAGCAAAGCCTGTGGACAGGGTCCACTAAGCTGCCTTCACAGCTGTTCCTTTCATTCATAATAGATATGGTTTTCTTTTTGTCTGTCTCTATATGTATGTAGAGAAGAAGTTTTATAAATTAGCAAAAGTTTTAACTAATAATATTATATGTTAATATTTTGGAATTGTTTACCTGTGGTTAGAATCTATTTACTTGCATTAAATGATAATTCTTGTTAGGTGCTGTAACCTAATCTGCACTTTGTTAAATATTTCCGCCAACTCCAATTCGCCCCCACCATCAAGAATATCTCCCTACACCTCTCTGCCTTCTGCAAGGACCATTCCCTTCGACAGTCCTTGATTGGCGCCACGCTCCCCAATGACTTGCCGAACCCCAAGCACTTCCTTTGCAACTAGAAAAGATGTAAAACCTGTCAGTACACTACCACCCCTCACCTCCATCCAAGGCCCCAAACTGTCCTTCCAGGTGCGACAGAGGTTCACCTGCCTCTCTTCCAACCTAGTTCACTGCATCAGGTGCTCCCGATGTGGTCTTCTGTTCATTGGGAAGACCGAAAGTAAACTTAGGGAACGATTCATTGGGCACTGCAGCCGAGTCCACAGGGACCAACTGGACCTCCCAGTCATTGCTCATTTCAATTCCCCCAACCACTTCCTTTCCGACATGATCATCCTTGGCCTCTTCCATTGCCAAAACGAACTACAGCGCAAAATGGAGAAATAACACCTCATCTTTCGCCTGGGCAGCCTACAGCCCAAGAGGACTCAATATTGAGTTCTCCAATTTCAAATAACGTCCCTTCCCATCCCCTGACTTCCTTCCCTCGTCCCTTCCCCTCCCTTCCACTGCTCCCTGCCACCAACCAGATTCATTCCTCCCACTGACCAACCAAGCCTCACCCGTTACCTATCTTCACCTAACCCCATTTCACCACTCTGTCCCCGGCTCCCCCTTTATCTGCAGCTCCCTCCACACCAACTCCCAGTCCTAAAGAAGGGTTACACCCGAAACATCAACTTCTCTACCTCCTGATGCTGCCTGGCTTGCTGTGATCTTCCAGCCTCCTGCCTGTCTATTTTGGATTCCAGCAGATGCTCACAGAGAAGGTTCTCCCAACTGAAACCTGAGACTGGTGGGATGGGAAAAATCAGGTTCATCTCAGGATAAAAGTTTGAACAGACTGGATTTGTAACCATTAGATGAAAGAAGAATTAAGGGTGAAATGTGTTAGATTCTGAGAGTACTTATTGTTCCCCTAGTGGAAGGTATTAGAACTTTAAATTTGAACATTTTAAATTCATTTGTGGGGTGGGCATCACTAGGTAGGCTAGCATTTATTGCCTAACCCTAATTTCCCTGAGGGCAGTTCAGAGTCAGCCACGTTGCTGTGGGTTGGGAGTCACATGGAGGCCAGACCTGGTAATGACAGCAGATTTCCTTCCCTAATGGAAATTAATGAACCAGATGGGTTACTCCTGACAATTGGCAATGGTTTCATGGTTGCCATTAGATTCTTACTTCCAGATTATTCTTGAATTCAAATTCCACAATCTGCATTGGGGGATTCAAACCCAAGTCCCCCGACACGTACCTGTGTCTCTCAATTAATAATTTAATGATAATACCACTAAGCCATAGTCTACCTCGGATTTAAACTTTACTCAAAGTTTAAAAATATGGATTCTCCCATTTAAGACTGGGAAAAGGAAAGTACCTATCTTTTGGAAATTGTTAGTCCTCTAGAGACCTATGGAAGTAAAGTTTTTGATTATTTTAAAACAGTGCATGATCGGTTCTTGACTAATTAGGGAGTCAGTTGGAGTTCAGACCGTAGACAGGTCAGCCTTGATTTTAATGAGTAGTAGATCAGGCTTGAGGATTCAATGGCATACTGCTGCTCATAGCCCCTTGACGTTCAATGGTATTGCCATTACTGAATCTCCACTATTAACATGCTGGGAATCATTCATCAGAGCCTGAATGGTCCAGCCATATAAACATTATGGCTGCAAGGGCAGGTCAGAGGCTAGGAATTCTGTGGTGAGTAATTCACTTCCTTCGTCCCCAAAACTTTTTCACTATCTAAAAGACACAAGTCAGCAATGTAATGCAATACTCTTTATTTGCCTGGATGGGTGACACTTAACAAGACTCAAAAAGCTTAACATCTTCCAGGATAAAGAAACCTCTTGATCAGCACCGCATCCATTGCTTTCAATATTCACTCCCTTCAACATCAATGCACAGTGGCAGAATTGTGTGTCATTTACAGAATGTATTGCTGTCACTCATCATGACCCCTCAGGCAGCATCTTCCAAACTAACAAACTCTGCAACACAATAGGACAAGAGCAGCAAGGGACCACCTTCACCTCAAAGTTCCTCTTCAAGCCATACACCATCCTGACTTGGAGAGGATGTTGCTACTTCTCCATTATCACAAAGTCAAAACCTTGGAATTCTCATCCTAACTGTACTTTGGGTGTGCCTACACTCTAAAACAGAAGTAGAAAAACAGTTTAGATTAGATTACATTACATTACAGTGTGGAAACAGGCCCTTCGGCCCAACAAGTCCACACCGACCCGCCGAAGTGAAACCCACCCATACTCCTACATTTACCCCTTACCTAACACTACGGGCAATTTAGCATGGCCAATTCACCTGACCCTGCACATCTTTGGACTGTGGGAGGAAACCGGAGCACCCGGAGGAAACCCACGCAGACACGGGGAGAACGTGCAAACTCCACACAGTCAGTCGCCTGAGGCGAGAATTGAACCCGGGTCTCTAGCGCTGTGAGGCAGCAGTGCTAACCACTGTGCCACCGTGCCGCCTACTTCCACTTCTCCAGGGAAAACTAGAAATGGCCAATAAACGCTGCCCGAGCTACAAACCGACATATCATTGAAAGAGTGGGAAAAATTGTCAAGTGTTTGTAAGTTGTGGTGAATTCCTGGATTTGCACGACAGTGTTCCAGCATCCTCATTGGGATAGAAAAGAATAAGGTCACCTGTCCACATAAAGTTTGCAACAATTATGGGGCTGTGTCACTGATCTTTAGGATAGCAAGGAAATGTGATGACTTTGTCAACAAGGAGCTAGACCCTCCATGCGCCTTGACGGTGACAGGAGGCTGTTTGGTAGGGCCAGACAACACATGCAGAATGTCAATGCTTGTGCAATTTCACGCTCTTCTTTATGTCATCCATCATAGTCTTCACTGAGTCCACTGCAAAAAAAAACCCCATCTATGAATTTACCCTCTGAGGAGCTGGAAAAGCAATCATCTTTAATGCCTGCCTGGCTGCAGCCTACTCCTGTCAGTAACCCATTACATATTCATCCCAACTGTGTGACCTAGTAAGGCGTATGGAATACTTATAACTGAGCCGGTATCAAATGAAGTGAAAGTCCTTCATCAATGTTGAGCTGCTTCTTGAGCTGCTGGGAATCAAAAATCTGTAGATGCCTGAAAATCAGAAGGTCTGTGTAAGGGAATGGGTTGGTGTAAATAAGAGGACATATAGTCTCATCTTCAGAAGCTTGTTCACCATACCACATAGCAGGATGGGTGAGTGGGTCTCAATGGGATGCTCCTCCAAGGGTCAGTTTGGCCTTGATGGAACAAATGGCCTCTTTCTGCACTGTAGGGATTCTCTGATTCTATGTGGAAGCAGTGAAGTTTGCTTCTGATGCTGGCAGCCAAGGGAGCTGTTTGAAGATGTGGTGGGATATCTATATGTTAGATAAGATCCTGAGTATCCTCAACTGTGGTTGGGTAAGTGATGGGGTGTAGTATATTAAATCTCATGCAAATTTGGTAGTGTCATTGGTAGGAGATGTCACACAAGATATATTTGCTGACTTTGACCAACTATGTAATGTTATTAGACTTCTTGTCCTACCAGATCTACAGGTTCAAATGCCAGGAATTGACCTCCATGACCATTTCCTTTCACTCCGTTCTGAGAGTAATTCTGAGAACTCCTGGTGCCTGTTTTTCTGCTAACTCTACTACTAATATCTCCAGCGCTCAATCTCAAACACTTTCTTAGCTCTGGACTTCCACTATACAGTATATCTTTTAAAATGCAGGATTGTTATTCATGTTGCTTCCCTTTCAGAGAGAGAGAGGTTGCCTTCAAGAGAACCAAGCTGGATGTACTATATGCCATTGCACAAAGCTGAGATTAAGTGGAATTGCACCACAGATGAGAAACTTCAGTGAAGTGAAAATGTCCATAGAAGCTGGAATAACCCACTGTAGAGGAAAAAAGGTAAATAGGAGATTTAATTGAGGTTCAAAAATCATAAAGGATTCATTAAAAAGAATAAATAAGAAGGAATGTTTTGCACTGGCAAAAGCAGAAAGCAACAAACAGAGATGAGATAAACATTTTTTTTTCAAGCAGATTTTGTTCTCATCTGAAATGTACTGTATCAAAGGCTGATAGAGATAATTGCAATAGTTACATTCAAAAGAAAATTGGATGTAAAATTGGAAATAGAAAAACATGGTCTCTAGACTTAGATCAAGGGAGTGGAGCTAGTCAGATACTTCTTTCAACGCTCTGGCACATGCACTATGGCGTTCTGTATTTCTGTAATTCTGTGAATGTAAGATCTCGAGTAATTAGCATGATTGTGCTGCTTTGTAAATCAAGGACACCAGATCTTTTGCAAATGATGCTGGGTAGGTTATTACAAATATTATCCCTGTGTTTATGCACAAGGAACTAAACACATCATCATGCCAGCCTGGAAATTTTCACAGGTGAGAAATATGTTAATGATCAAAAACTGAGTGAGCAATGGCAGCAATCTGGAGCAAGGAGCATCTTTAAGATTATTCAACTCTTTGGATATCTGGCATAAGATTGTTGCGGAACTCTTTGAGCTGGCAGTGCCTTGTAAATGTAATCAGTTATTATTGTTTGTTAAGGAAGAAGATTACAAAATTCCCATATCTCCATATCTTGTGCAATGTGTTAAGTGCTTACTTGCATCTAAAATAGCTGAAATAGCTAAAAACCAAGCAGTTTCCCTCATGCCAAGTGTCAGAAGATAACAGTAACAGTCCATGCAGTCACAGCACTGAGGATTATTTAAAGTCCTTAATAGCATGATATAATGAAGGATAATGAATGGGGTAAAGAGCACTAAAGATATGCAATGAAAGACTTTCTCTTCCAAAACCCATCCAGTGGCAGAACACATTACAAAATTCAAGTAGTGAGATGCACTGCTGCCTCACCATTCTGACCAGGATTTCTCTTTCTCCCATCTTGATTGGCACAAGTTTGGGTGCTGCTTCTCCTTTAATTGCACATTAATGACTAAGGGATCATCAACAGATTTCTCTGCTTTTTATGCCACTTCCTAAGCAATCACCTGAAAGGTGTCATGGCAAACCTTACAAAGTGGCTTTAGACAAACCAGAGATCCCCAGTGGAAGAAAATAGCCTTCAAGTAGCTTTTTCTGCCTCCAGTTAACTGCAAACCCCTACCTGATAAAGCACTGGACCTGAACATTCAGTAGGAGTCTTCCTTCTCATCATTACAGCAACTTAATACTTTTAAGGACCTTGACCACCCCTTCAGATATTGTGGAGTTTCTTTTCTTATCCTGTTAGGCTTTTTCTTGCAATGGGTTAGTTGCAGAAGGCTAAAATGATGTGTGGTTCTGCTGGAACCCTGTCCCAAAGATGCCTAAATAATGCTTAGATTCAGTTCAGTGCAAATTACGCAATTTCAGGTTTAGTCATGAAGACTTGGAAAGACCAAGAAACATCAATACTAAAGGGTCAGGTTTGACAATTACAAAACATCAAAAGCCCAGCAACCATCTCATACATAAAGACAGCACTACAAATGGCCATCAGAGTGATCGGCAGGTGGGACTTAAGGATGGTGTGTTGCCTTCCTGGTGCCAGGGTTAAAGACATCACAGACAGAGTGCAGGAAATCCTCAAGGACGAAGGTGAAGAGCCAGATGTGGTGGTACATGTTGGCACAAATGATATGGGGAAGAAG